>NC_084922.1:40385472-40688502 GCF_958298935.1 Phragmites australis | reverse complement strand
TCGATCCCAATTTTCTATCATTCTACGATAAAGTCATAGGACGCACAAAGTGATTTACGATGAAGTCGTTACGATAAAGTGGTTTGCCAAGAGCTCTAGTGAACAACAGGTAGGAGCTCTAGCGAAGAAGAAAATACTAGCAACCGTACCGAATATTTTCTCTAGAGAGATAACGCACAAAACTCTTAGGCTCTCTAGTCAATCCCACTGCACCGTAACCACGGACTGACAAGTTCATCCAAAAGTCTAAACCGTTAACGCTAAACAGACATTCCTCTTGGTGTTCTATGCCTAACCACATCTAGTTAATCTCAAACTAAACATCTACCTTTGGCGTTAAGCAACATCTGAGGAGGGGGGGGGGACACCGGTTTGGAAAAGGAAAGATCCCTGAAAAGGAGCAAAGAAAAATAAAACCTGACAATAGATGTAGACATATCACCACTGGCTTTAAAGCCAAACCAGAGCCCACGGATTATGCATATCAAAGTGTCTGTGACCAATCATCCAACAAAAGGTGTCTCTCACTCCAGACCCTACAAACAGGCCGGGAAAAAAGTATAGAAATCGCAATGACGAGTAGTGGTACAGTGCCTTTGTACGGCAGTTTTCAAATACGTGCTACGGATCCGGAGACCGGCAAAGGATCATCTGCACATGTTCGGTGATGCTTGCTGCTGGAATTTGTAGTGTAGGAGAAGAAGACAAGAGGGGTGTAATCTGCTGATCAAGCAAAGTAATATGAGGGTTACCTTGTGTATTTACAATTCTTTTCTACGAACCGATATATTGTGTATACAATATTATCTGAATTACTGATCAAGTTATCTGATGACGTTTGTACCGGTCACTTTGTGTCTCCATTGGAACAGTTTCTTGTGTAGTGGTTGAAGTTAACTCGATGCTTGTGACATCAGAAGGGATTGATTTTGGGCCACACTTTATTCTGTTTTTCGTTAGTGACGAGGGGCATAGTTTGCATGCATTATATACACCGCTCTAGCATCACTGACATTAGGATTTGAACCGGCTGTGCGAGGGAACAACCCCAACTAGTAACCAATGGCAAAAATCCAAAAATAGATAATATACACGATAATATTTACTGAAATAGATAATATATTACCGTATTTATAAATTTATCATGTGTATTCGATACCTTATTTATCAAAAATCTATTTTCAGTACATCGTACACCGAAAAAGGTGAGACCAGCCTATATTCGATACCTCATGTGCCGAATATGACAAATATGGTGCACAGTGCCATATTGGGCTGGTCCACCTTTTTTGGTGCACGGTGTATTGAAAATAGATTTTTGATAATGCATGCTAAATTTATAAATGATAATATATTATCTATTTCGACAAATATGATCACATATGTTGTCTATTTTTGAATTTTTGTCGTAACCAATTGGCAGCATGGGGTTCTTGCTATTGAGATATATACACCAATCAATTTACTTAAATATCTAAACTAATAGAGAAATATAATCAATTTAGTTATACTTTAATGCTTCTCCTCACATCTCAGACGTGAAAATAGAAGTCGATTGTAATTTTTTATTTAATTGTGTCTGCTAGAACTTGAACTCGAGACATCTAACTTTGATACCATATGAAACTGCATACAATAGCCAATTCATCAAAAACCTAAGTTGATGAGAAAATATAGATGATTCATTATACTTCAACACATGCATCCTTGATACATTATCTATTAACCTAAACAGGCTACAAACCCACTAGATTGTATTAGTTTTCTGTAATGTCCAAAACACATTCGATAAAGAGATTAAAAAGAAGAGTTCCTGGAACCAGCTCCCCAGGCCGGCACCCAGGCACCCAGCGCTGCCCCCCCCCCCCCCCAGGCGCCTCTGTTGTTGAGGGTGTGGAGCCTCCTCTAATGAAAAAAAAGATTAAAAAGAAGTTACGCCAGTGACATAACACTGACACTCAATAGCCAACCCATAGGTCAAGATCCCTTAGGCTAGTGCCTAGTAGCTATCAGCTACATCAACACCCAACTTGCAAACTCACAAGTCGCAAGTTGCAACTTTCCACCCCTTTTGGTCCATTGGAAAGAGTTCACGTCCTCCCACTTAATTTGTTCGACAGCAACAAGCACTCCCTCCACTACGGCTTGAACAGAACGGGCCGATGCAAAGTTGAAAATAAGGGTATGTTGTTTTAGCTGTAGATTGTGAAAAGCAGCTTATAGATTATGGATTGTAAGAAGCTGGATTGTAAAATCTGGATTGTAAAAAGCTGAATTGTGGATTGTTAGAATCTGGTGGAAAGCAGATTGCTGGATTGTTACAATCTGTGTGTTGTATTGTAACAATCCAGCTTTTCCAACCAGCTGTTTGTTTCAGCTTTTGGATTGTGATCAGAATCCAGCTTTTACAATCCAGCTGTTTGTTTCAGCTTTTAAATTTTGATCACAATCCAGCTTTTATAATCTGAAACAAACAGGACCTAAGAAGGCATTGGTCGAGCACACGACCGAACGCACACTCAAGTGTACCTTGGCTGTCGTGTCCTGTAGTAACTAATAGCCAGTGAGCGATTCAAAAAGATGGGGGAAAGGGGGGCGGTGAAAAAAGGAGCTTGGAGTAGTGAAGCCGCTCCAGAACATAGTCTCAGTGCGTCGTGTTTAGGCTCCAATACAAACTACTCGGCCTTTTCTGTTACAACACCACACCGCCGATAAGCTCACGGAGCAGTTTGGTTCCCAAAGCCGGCCGCGTTCGGCGCCGAATCGCCTCTGGAATTTCGGACGCGGAGTGAGCGCGTGCGGGCGTGCGGCTGCTCTTCCTCGGACGGCGGCCTGGAATGGATGGAACTCGACGCGTGAACATGGACGGGAGAGAAAACCGCCGGCTTTTTTACCCGTGGGAAGTGTGCGTTTTCGCTCGTACTCCTCTCTACGCTTGCAGTCTGCACTGCACGTAAAAACGTGGACTTGGACTACTGCACGTCTGTATGTGCAAGGCTGGCACGAAGACCTTTTCCTATTCACGCTTCATGCGTGCACGTAATGTTCGTCTAGAGATTCAAACGTCTGTTGCCACCGTTCAGAGTAATTCTACGCCATGCCATGCAAGATAGGACCTCGATTATCCAATACGATCAGAGAAGAATGACCCATCGACATTTTTTATTTCCGAAAAAACAACTCCCGCCGATCATAAATTTAAATAAAACATGGTCTCCAATATATAACTTTGACCAGTAGTTTTTATTAGAATATATTTATAAAATTAATTGAATTTATGATTTTAAGGAAACATTTTTAAAGACAAATCTACATATATAATTTTAAAGTTTTCAAACTAAATATTTTGAAAACTCTTGTTAGAAAACATTTTAAAAGTTTAACCAAACTTTTTTCAAAAACAACATTTATTTATGACCGGAGGGAGTAGGAAAAAAGGAGCGGGATTGAGCATATCGATACTGGTTTGGTTGGATATAGGACAGTAGGGTGGCAACGGGATAGGTCAGGTCGGGACTCTGGGTTTCAGACCCGATGAGGGCGAGTTTGAGTGCAGAATTTGTCCTACGAGACTATCGGGTCGGAGCCTTGACTCAATTCGGGTTTAGGGGTGGGGCTATATTTTCCCTCGCGGGTGCCTCCATGGGCCTCAGAACAAGAAAGCCCATCACTCACTCCGGGCCAACTATCCCCGTCTCAACATTGGGCCTGGCCTCCTCTCCTCCCGGGCCACTCCACTCCGCCTCCCAGTGTTGACGTTGACGCCATGCCTCCGCTCTGCTCTGGCTCCCGCTGTCCGATCCCACGCGCTCGCTCCGCCTCGAGGCACCACACCTCCTATGCTTTGCCTCTCGCCACCAGAGCCCGCACACTCGCTTGTCGGCGGAGGCCATCACCCGAGCATGCGACGTCGTCAGTCTCGGGTCCCCACTGAGGCCTGGGTCGAGGTGCTTTTGCACCTATATCAACATCGGGGTTAGGTTAGGTTTAGTGTTTTGGGTTTAAGATCGGGTGCGTTCTTGCTCTACCCGACCTCAACTTGCCCCCATTGCCATGCCTAGTTAGATGTGACGTATAATCACCGCGTAAAAGTGATGTACCTTCTCCAAGTTTTAAAGCTTGGGTGAGTAGTGATCAGAGATGACTATGATGTTTTCTTTTTTAATAATGAAAATCATTTCCGGCCTTTTGCATCGTGTGATGCATATAGCACTGGTTTATTATTACATCATCTCAACTTATAGCTGAAAGTTGGAGTGAAATAAAGATCGTAAAAGGCTAAATGATTATGGCCAGTCATCCAATACATAGTCTATTACTAATCATCATCCATTCTTAATGAAAAAAATCCATAGCCACCACCTCCAATGCTTGGCATGTCATGCGTATACCCTCCCTGTTGTTCTCCTTTTGTAGTAATCTTCAAAATCTCATACAGTAGGTGTCCCTCCCTGAACAAGTGTCTACGTAAAAGATGATACTGTTTTTATTAAAGATAATATCATTACAGCACAGCCAAATAACCCAAAAGGGTTGCTACCCTAATTAAGATCTTTTCTTTATGCTTGTTCGTATGTGACCTAACCAATCGCTCATCATATGGCTCATATTCCTAGGTTTGTTGATACCGAGAGCAATGCATACAACGAAGAATCATACCATCCGATCTCCCTCATGAAGTCATACTATGCCACATGTAATGAAGATCTCCACATAAGTGTCTTAAAGTTGAAGCGGTAAATGTACTTCTACCTATTTTCAAAATAGCGAGGAAGTCAAGTTGTTGCTCCTTCACTAAGTCAGATATATAATTATATTTAGCTAAGTCTCCTAGATCTCTGATATTAAAAAAAATCCTTTCATTTATAACATAATTTGGATGGGCTCTAAGGTTTGCTAGGTGGGCGACCAACCTTGCCTCTTTTTTTTTTGCGGATGTGTATTTTTTTTCTTTCTTGGGACTGCATTCTGTACCCAAAATAGATGCGCTGACCAGACTGCGCATCCATTGACACAAACGGTTCATGCATGAAAAGTGAGTTGTTTGGATCCTGGAGGATTGACGGGGAGAACTGCTAGTTTTCGGAGCCAAGATATTCATCTAGATCATTGCATATTTGATCAAGCCTATCTTCATTAAGATCTCAGTTAAATTACGATATATGTGGCTGAGAGTGACATCAATTCCATCTGCTTCCTCATCCTCCAATATTGTGAGGGTGTGAGGATTACTCTCATTTTTATTATGACGTTTCTTGTTAGGTTTCTTTGCCGATACAGACATTCTGTCAACCTCTACATTTTTAATAGAAATAACAGAATCTAGCATTTCTCTATTATCTCTACCAAAAGGAACTCCTAATTTCGCAATCTTGGAAGAAATATTGTCATTAAGCATTGAAATAAAAGATTTATGATCCATACCTTCCTCCCTCCAGGCTACGTTTGGCCGCCATGCGCGAAGCTTTTGCCATGGTGTGGACATCGCTCATTGCCGATGATCTCTTACTTGCGCGTCGCTGCACCGTGTCACCACCCGGCACAATGCTCATTGCCACCATCTTTTCTGCCTTGGTCTGTCGCGCCCCCATGTTTGCCAATTCATCTGGTTTGCATGGCACGCCTTCTCCCTTTTCCCGAACCACCAGCATCTCTTTCTCCTTGCCCCCAGTGGCAGCCGCATTGATGTGGCTTGGAGGTGAATGAACGTAAGCCAAGATGAGGCCCACTCATGGACAACAGAGTAAATACACACAAAAAGCATGAACATCAGGAGAATCACATTGTGTCGAAGACACCGTTGATTTTCCTGTCTTGTCCAACAAATCACATCGCTTATTACTCCACTCCTGCAAGCAATTGAAGGAGTTGTTCGCGGTTCGCTATCCGTGTGCGTGCGCCGTGGTCCATAGCCCCATGGATCATCACCTACACATCAAGGAAAGGGGAAAACCTTTCCAGTCCAAAACCTTCCAATCCGTTCCAATGGCGCATCACGCACTAACATCTCATCCACCGGCGCAACGCCTTGATGCGAACGCACCTCATCCAAGCTCCTGCTTCCTTTTCCCTTTCGTGGTCCTGCTTAGATACCTGTTTAGCAATTATTTTTGCCCTCTAATTAGGAACGTGCAAAATCGGCGACTTTTTGCTTCTGGGAAAATTAGCATGTGTATCTGTTGGAGCAACTTTTGCAAAGCATGCAGATATGTAGACAAGTACAAGAATTTACGTGACACCAACCAGACAGGCCCATGCGTGTTGCTTAACAGAAATGAACGCAGGTTCTAAGGGGGGAACACATACTTTATTGCTATATTTGTTTCTAGTGTACACATCTGCAAATTTGCCTACATGGAAAACCACAACCTCGCAGTCTCAGCACTGTTCTGATGAAAAATTCCTCCAACTCACGGAGCCAAAGAAAGAGAAGAAAGAATGGACTCCAAAATTCCTTTTTACAACGGACTTCATGTGTCGAGTATCCACATCATGGTCCGAGTTCCCCAAAAAAGTGAGCTATTATCAGCAGGAAATAGCAGTTCCTTTGTCATATGTACCGTGTCATATTGCAAGCAGGAAACACACTAAAAGCACATTTGATTTCCTTACCCACTCCTTCAGTCTGTTAGCAGTCATGATACTGAATAAATCTTGTCTTTTGGCATCATATGTCCTTGGAGCTTCTCCACAATACTGTCCAGTCACAACAAGAACGTGAAGAGGAGTGGCAGGATATGCTGAGCAACACTGGGCAAACCTATGCGGCATCATTCTGGAAGCAACAGCTTTCCAATGGCAGATTACACCAGCTAACAGTTCTGTCGTTCTCTTGATGACAAATGTGGATTTCCATTCAACGTATAGGAAGTATGGGCTGAAGATCAAGGCTCATGGTGCCGTGACTATGAATCATATCGAGCTCCAGATGTGAAAGAAGAGAAAAACCCAGCTGCTGGTCCGGGAAGAATGTCACTTAGCTTACCAACCTGTCCATCAGATAGCATGGACCCCCATCTCGATGTGTTCTCCCCAAATTTGCTCCCAACCTGATAAATGGCATGACATGGAGATCGTTAGCCGAAGATTTATATTCAGTTATAGACAGTCTAGATTTTAGGCTCCATGTCAATGAGGTTCGTAAAAGGGAGTTGAAAAAACATATTAATTTGATTTTCATACAAAGAAAAAAAAATGGCGCCTTCTCATTTTCACCAGCTCAAGGACCAAATGAAAATCAAAAGTACAGACAAGAATGTATTGATTTCAAAATCGATGTGCTGTACTAGCAATAATCACAAGACATGAATCAGTCAGCGCACGATTCATTTCCCTTGTTCTAAGGGGCTAATTTTCCAAGTATTTCCTATCATGCTTATGGAACATTTCTTCAAACAAGAAGAATGAATATTGTTGATCTACATTTGATAGGTCAGACAGCAGCAACGATTGCTGGTTTGTTTAGCTTCTAAATTGAAGTTAAAAACAAAAATAGCTTGTAGTCAGTCACTCACCTGGGTAACAAATGACTTAAACAATGGAGCAGCACCTACAAGACTTGCATTACCATCAAATTCTGGTGCAGTAGATCTTTCTCCATTTGAATATGATTTCCAAGGACTTTTAGATGTTGAATCACCAGCTGGCGACTGTAGTGATGATTTGTGTGCTCTTGATGATATAGCTGGGGCACTGCAGGTAATAAGATAAATAAGGAACAAATTAAAATCTACAAATTAATGAATGTGTTCTTTACAAGCCACCTAAAAGTCCCCTTAGAAAATCAGAACTACTACCATGGGTTCCTAGAAGGAAAAGGCAAAATCAAATAGAAGAATGAACCGTCACAAGTCTTCTAAATGCAGAACGTACAAATTTGAAAAAAAAAATCTATTTTTTTTTACATATTTAACTGTCCATTTTGTCATTTGACTCATTTCCTAGTGATTCATGTATAATGGGATAGAATAGAGTATCCAAATTTCATCCAAAAGTTATAAGTTGTAATGTCACTGTGTGAGGATGGAGCATTGAAGCTGCAATATTGTATGCCTCACCAATGTAACCTCTTGACATTTAGCACACAACCTTTTTGCAGATTGCTATCAAGATGACTGATATTACATGCTCCAGAATAATGGCATACAAATATATCAATGTTTACTGATGTCCATCAATTATATTTTCATCAAATACTTTTAAACTTAAATTTCATATCATAACTATATCTGCTAATTGTAGCGGTAGGTACTAGGTACCAGTGCTGAAAAGTTTAGTTTAAGCATAAAACAAGAAGTCCAGAACATCTTTCAAGATCGCCCAAAGATGCATGCACTTGGCAATAAATAAATGTATATTTAGTTATTTACACATGACACAAAGATTACTCACCTGATCGGTAGGTACTTGAATCTTGGAACCTGAGAACATATCATAATATTTGAATCTGTATTTGACTTTGTTGGTAACTTTTGTACAGTACCAGTGTACATGTGATTCAGTTGGACCAAAAAACCGAAAAGAACAACATAACGCTTGTAAGATTGCTTCTCATTCTCCCACAAGTAAGGTTCATACCTGTTTCAAGACACATGTTTCAGTTGGGAGGAATATAGTGCAAAAGCCTGAAGTTTACTTCTCACATATTTAAGGTATATTAAGTAATGACTTAATAGGTATAACAATGTAAAACCAAAAAAAGTTCTTACGTGGCCCAGTCTATCGGATCCAATCTCTGCGAGAGCCTATTGATTAATTTGTTTATAGGCTCTATGACAGCTGAATCTGCCCGTAATTGTGATTGTTTTCTCCTGAAGGAAGTCTTGGTAATGGTGCCTGGCAAAGAATTATGTTTCGTTTGCATTTCAGTAGAGCTGGTGGAAGCATTTTTGCCTCCTGATAGGACATCACCAATGAAACGCAAGTCTAGCAGTATTTGCAGAATTCCTTTCTCAGAAACCTGAGAATTCCCGGACTCAATAGATACCAGAAAATTTTCATAAATGTTGATGACCTGCATGTATATAAGTACAAGTTAGATCCAATGATCGCATTGGATTGAAAGACACATACTGCCAGGTTCATATGGAATCTTCATCGGCACAGGTTAAGACTATTAGTTGAATATTAACACAAAGGGGGCAACTTGGTCATGTGGAGTTCTCATGATTAAAAAATCAATGTCACTTGGAAGATTTATGCAGCTGAGTCACTCAAGCACTAGTGCGGTAGTGCCTACTGTCTAGATGAAGGCACTAGTTCTACTGTGAAGACAGTATGGCTACATAGTTGGAGATGGCCATTCAACTCTTTTTTGGACGGACAGATGGCTTCTTGGTCGTTCACTGAGGGATTTGGCTCCGGCCTTGCTTCCTTTTGTGGCTAAAAGAGCTGTCGCTACGCGCACAGTTTTTGACGCCTTGCAAAACCGGGCTTGGATTCGGGACATCAGGGATGGCTTGTCTGAGCCGGCGTTGATGGAATACTTGCACGTCTGGGATGCAGTTGATGGTACGGAATTGAGTGCTGGATGCCCTGACCAGCACTTGTGGGCACCCTCGACCTTGGGCGTGTTCTCGACACGCTCGGCGTACCGTCACTTCTTCACGGGTGCCATTTGCTTTGAGCCTCATAAGCGGATTTGGAAGACATGGGCGCCGCTGCGGGCCAAGTTCTTCGTTTGGCTAGCAACATTTGATAGGTGTTGGACAACGGACCGTCTCGAGCGCCGTGGCTTACAGCACCCGCAGATTTGTCCGCTCTGCGGTCAGGCACAAGAAACTGTGCAACACTTGCTTACAGATTGTGTCTTCGCTAGAGAGATTTGGTTCAAGGCACTTCGGCGGATTGGTCTGCAAGAGCTAGCACCTGTGGCGCTTGATACAGTTTTCCAGACTTGGTGGCAGCAAGCTCATCGGAGAGCTCCCAAAGAGTCAAGGAAGGGCTTCAACTCCCTAGTGATCCGTGTAGCTTGGTCTGTCTGGAAACTCCGCAATCGTTGCGTCTTTGACGACGCCCGCCCATCTGTCAGCACTCTGCTAAGCCAAATTAGTGAGGAGGCTTGGCTTTGGTGTAGGGGTGGGGCTGTTAGGTTGCATTCGCTGTTGAGTTGATTTCTCTTAGTCGTGGTCGTAGTTTTTTTTTTAGTCCGTGGCGCGAACATACACCTAAGAACAAACCCAGCCATTAATACGGCTTTGTACTTGTACCTTTTCTAATCTTAATATAATGACACACAGCTCTCCTACGCGTTCGAGAAAAAAAATAAATCAGTAGACAGTATGGCTACCTAAATCAAAGACTGGTTGCAATTTATAAAGAAATTAAATAAAACAAATAAATCTTTCTTAAGTTGCAATGGCTTGACTAATAATCTATTCCAGGATTTCAGGAATATGAATAATAAATTAGACTTCGCCAGTGCTAATGATGGGACAAACCAAATAATTTGTTTCTTAAAATGTGTCAGTGTTATCATCATTATGATGTGAAAAAAAACCCTCACCATGCTGAGTTCCTCGATAAAGAAACTGCAGGGAAAGTTGTAAAGCCCAAAAAATCATTGTGTAAAATAAAATCAACTAATAAGCAGTTTATGGTTTACGCTGATCTAAGAAGAAACAGCTTAGTTACAAATAAATCGATGAAAGAACTCTAAGATTCTTGGCTAGAAGTTCGATAAAATACTTCAGTTTCAGTCCTATGCATTGTGACTGTTTGTGAACTTGTAATAGAACATACCTTCTGCAGTAGCTCCCATGCAAAATTATGCAAAATGATTCTGTCCAGGATGTGCCCTCCAACTTTATGAATTTCCAAACATGCTTGATAAAAAAAGGATATGATGTACAATGATGGCATTGATGGAAGAGCTATTTGCATCTCCAAGGGACCCTCAGTTGTTTCCTCTTGTTTGATGACTGTGACTTCCCAACCCTGACAAGGCAACCAAACCACACAACTAAAACTACAAGAATTCCATATCTATGAAAAATGAGATCATTTATTTGTTGTACAGTGTACACTAAAGAGCTTGAGGGAGCAATACGCTGATGATGATAACTCTGGCAAAATGTTAAAATGTAGTGTTTGACTTAGGCAAGTGCATATCAGTGTCCTGAAAAGCACTAGGCGCTAAGCGGGCAATTGGGGTGATGCCAAGCGCCTGATGGATGCTAAGCAGGCACCTAGACAGGCAACGAGGCAATTAAGTGCTATGCAGGAGGGTGACACCTAGCGCTTAGTCACCACCTAGGAAGGCTAGGCGGACGTCTTTTAAAGTAGCGACACATATCTGTGCAAGCTCAATCAACTCTGAGAAAGGTGCACCTTTAAAAATCACTCTCGAACACCTCATGATACATTACTTCCAAAATTTATTGTATCTTCGTCAGGCAAGAGACCAAACCTCATCAAGTACACCTAACCACTATTTTCCTTGATTCCCATAGTCTCTGTAGGTATGGTAAGTCATTATCAAAGAGATATTGTCTTCTATCAGTTCATAGATGTCCAACAAACTACATTATTATGCATATTATTATCAGCATATGTTAATGATACTGCCATAGGCAACGTACCTAAAATTTCGCAACTGACAATATGAATAAAAGGTGCTTATGTAATTCGACGCTACACTGTAGTATACATTGACAATGATCAGAACAGCAAGTGGGTTTGAAGGTGTACCCGCAAAGGAGTTGAAGAGAATAGAGAATCATCTTTATTGAGATCATATAAAAGAATGTGAGATAATTCAGCGGACACCCATGCTATCCATACACTATGAGCCGTGATGCAAAGTGACTGCAGGGTCTTATTGAGTTCATCGAGTCTAGGATTGGAGCTATCATCAGCTCCAAACAAAGAAACAGCAGCAGCAATAGTTTGTCTTCTGGGGCTATCCAGGAATTGCCTTCCAGGACTCCTGGGACTGTCAAATGCGCGCCTTCTGGGGGTAAAAGACATCAAAGAATCAAAAGATGCCCTTGAATGTCTTGGTGTGGGTGATGATAACCTGGAAAATGCTGCACCACCAGCCTCCTTTACCCACTCCCTTGGGGAACCTAGAATCAGGGGTACATGACTTGAATGGTATCTCAGCGCAAACAAGAGGCGACCAATGAAGAGAGACCTCTCTGCTATAACAGATGCTGCAGGTATGTCATTATCTTCCTTTTTGGTTCCCAACGAAGCAGAGAGCTTTGTGAGCTCAGCTTCTAATTCTTTCAGTGCTGCCAAGATGGTCCTATAGCATTTCTCCTGTAGGTATGGCACTAATTCCTTCAGTCTCAGAGCTGAATTATGTGACTCCACAAAGCTTAACAGATCCTCCAGAATATTCTTGCATTTGTTGTCAATTGCATCCCTGATCCGACTAACTTCTGACCCAAAATATGAGGTTAGGCAGCTATGGAAGTCATTCTCATCAGCAATTGGTTTCAAGTGTGCCAAAATTCCACCTTTCTTGATCTTAGACTCTGAGAACCAGAAACCACCACCAGTTGAAGGTTTCTGCAGGTATGCAAGGAAATCGCCAGCATCTTTTGGATCAGCATTGGCACCAATAGCCTCAACTGATTCCTTCACATTAACACTAGAACCCAAACTATCAAGCTCTGAATCCACAATGTCCTTCATCCGTCGCACAAATGCCTCCTCCATCCAATCCTCAAAAATATCCTTGTCTTCCTTCAAGATCAACCCACGGATCTGATCCCATGGTGATTCAATCTCCGACCCAAAGACGCTCTTCAGCCACTGCTCCAAACTCCCCTCCAATCCTTCCCTCCCATCTAGCGCATCACGTACAAACCTTTGCACTGATCCCATCACCTCCCCACTCCCAATGGCGTCAACCAACCTCTGCCCCCCAGCAATCACCCCAAAAATCTCACCACAACATTCCTTGAGCCAATCTGTACAGGCTCGTGCCACAGCATCCGGCTCGAGTAGAACCATGGTAGCCTCAAGCTGGTTCATGTGCTCCTTCCACAACCACGCTTCCTCATCAGGGTCCGGAATGCCGCCGAACAACTGCTCAGGAGGCGTCTTCGCAAGTACCGTCTTGAAGAACAGCGGCAGATCACTGAGCGCATGCACAAACAACTGCCCGACGTGGCCGAGTGTGATACGCAAGATCCTCGCGACATCGCACAGCACGGAGGTGTAGGACGACAGATCCGAGGCGAGCCCAGCTAGGGCTTGGGAGATCCAGGCGCGGCGCGAGGCGAGGAAGAAGAGGAGCGCCTGGGGTGGGGCGAGCGACGGGGCGTCGATCGCGGCAGCGGCCGAGAGCGCGTCAGCGTAGGCCTCTATGGGGAGGCGGCGGTCGGCGAGGCGCTCGCGAGCTCGCTGCGCGATCTGCGGCCGGAACGCCTCCACGAGGCGCGCCTGGTGCGCGAGGAGCGGGAACCGCGCGGCGGCCACGGCGTCGCGTGAGAGCCGCCCGTGCACGACCCGCGCCCGCAGGTACCGCCCCGCGGCCTCCAGGAGCAGGCCCTCGTCGAGCCGTCCCCATATGTGCTCGGGCGTGTCGACCAGGTACTTGGCACGCGCGGCCAGAGCATAGAGCCGTGTGCGACCGCCGGAATACGGGGAAGGCGAGGCGGAGCTTGCGGCGGGAGCCTCGGGCGGCGGCGAGAGCGACGAGAGGGAGCCGGAGATGAGGGAGAGGTTGTCGGAGATGGAGTCAGAGGACTGCTTGATGAGCAGGATAGAGTCCGCAGAGTCGAGGAGGTCGCGGTAGCTGCGGCCGACGAGCTGACGGAGCTCCTCCTCCTTGGAGGAGATCTCGCGGCGGGTGGCGCCCTCCGCCGCGCGGATCTCAGGGATGCGCTTGGTGCGGAACAGCTCCTCGGCGTCGGCCGCGCCGCCGCTGCCGGGGGCGACAGCCGCGGGCATCGCGAGACCGCGCTTGGCTTCGAGCGCACGGCGAGATCCGGGAGGGGATCGGGAGGCAGGGGTGGGGGGGGTGGAGACGAGACACGAGAGACCCACTAGTGAAGAGGCACGCTCGTTCGAGGGGGAGGTGGAAGGAGGTGTGTTTGGTGGACCAATGGAATGTCAGGTGGTGGGCCCTAGGAGTCTGTGAGAAAGGGCGTAGTAGACCCGGTGCTGGGAGCGGTGTAGGACTGTAGGTCTATGTGGACTAGTTGGAGAATGGTGGGGCGGTTTGTCAGTGGGTGAGGGAGGAGCTCGGCGCGTTGGTGTAGAGTTGGGTGGGTCGTTAGTTTCAGGGTTTCGGCTAATTGCCCAAGTGAAGTGAGTTGCCAATTGCAACTTGCAAATCTCTCAAACAATTACAAATGGCTGTAGGCATAAAAACTTTTCAATTAGCATAAAATTGATCCAACCGACGTAGCACCTATTTCATATATACTTGCACAACTCAACCACTATGTGCTATATCACACAAATATAGCTTGAGCTGTATTAGCTCCTTGCATTGCAACAGATTCTTCTTCTTTTTCTCCTCTCTTCTCTCTAACTTTCTTGTTCTCTTGATAATTAGAGAACGAGAGAACTTTCTTGTTCTTTTGATAATTAGAGAACTACTATAACAAGTGTACTTTTCACCTTGTGCGTTCCTCTTACATGCAAAAGAGCTCTAGTTTTCTACCATTGTATTTCTTGTGCTTGTTCTTTCATGCACAAGAATTAAATCTTTTTGGAGCTATCTTTTTTTTTTATTACAAGGTCTCACACAAGCGCATACAGCATACTCACACACCCACAAATGAAAGATGAAGTCATTGATGCTTGCACGGAGAAAGGAATGAAAGATGTCATGGGTTTCAAGTATGATTAGAATAAAGAAATCATTGTTCAATTACATGCCTCATTATTTTTCAGTGTCCACAAGAACGAGATTCATTGGACAACACTAAGAATTCACTATTATATAGATTACATGACTTTTTCTCGTCTTCTTGCTCTTAGATCACAAGACCATGAACATGGTACAATTTTTTTTAGAAGAAAATCAGGGAATATGACTTGGGTGAAATTTATGAGGATCCTAGAATGATCGATGGCTTCACTCATGGATTGAAGCTGTATTATCACTATCTAAATCTTCCTTTTTGCCAAACCATCAATCCAAAGAATGGAGATGGGACTAAACTCCATTCATGTCAAGGAACATTCTTCTTAGAATGGTACCTGGTGAAAAACTCTTTAGTGTTGGTGATTTCATTTGGGTTAAGCTTTGTGACGCCATGGTCGATGCAAGAAAAAGCCTTTCATATGCTCCGTACATCATATATATCATCGAGAATGTTACAAAGATCTCGTTTCCAAAATATTGCATTCACAAGTCCTATCGTGTGAAAAAGAAGGCATCCTCTAGGCTATCTCGTGGTGCAAGCTCATCTCGTGCACCCTCCTCTTCCCAATCTCATGGTGGTGGCTCTCGTGGTCGTGGCAAGTACATTAAAAATATGTTTCACTCAATCTTCTCTATATGCAAGTACAATATCATTGAAGTAAATGAGTTTAAAAGAGAAATAAAAGAAATCAAATGACATTTAGAGCTTCCTACTTTCCCTCATCAAGAAGTGCCTAATTTTGGAGATTCGTCTGCTGAGTGGGAGGCAGCGGATCGAGAAGAAGAAGACGAAGAAGATCCACCTCTGGCTTCCCGCTCTCGCCGTACTCGCTCTGTTTATGGTGAGATAGAAGAAGAAGAAAGCAAACAAGAGGGCGGGTATCAAGAAGAAGAAGATGATGATAATGACGATGAGGACGAGGATGAGGATGATGATGAGTAGATGATAATCTTCATAGTCTTTTCTTTTCTCTCTTTTTGGCGCTTGATGTCAAAGGGGAAGTGAAAACTTATCTTTCCTATACTCGTTTTGTAATAACTCTTTCTATCTTTTGTGTGTGGTGATGGACATGAACTTGTATGATTGTGATATGCTTAAACTGCTAATTTTTATTGATACCAAGTTTTATTATGCTAGTGTGAGATCATTTGTTCTTGTCCTGTAATACGTTTTTTAGTTTAGAATCTGTCAAGTGTAGTGTCTGCAAAAATGTTCGGAGAATCCGCATGTTTACGAAGGGTCCACACTTGAACAGAAATCTAGGTTATTTCTGTGCATATCATGTCATGCGTATCACATTTATTCATGATCTTACACACCTGTTTTTGTTACACCCCCACGGATGATATGATATAAGGGGAGTCTCCACACTACCCTAAAATTGTGCAATCGACATTTAAGGCTATTTTTTTAAAGTTCATTCAAATGCACATTTTTAGTGGGAGCTCTCTATTTCATAAGGATTCAAAAGCTTAATTATATACATCTTTTGTAAGCTTTAATTGAGTTATCATCGATCATTCAAAAGGGGAAGATTGAAAGTGCATCTAGGCTAAGTGGGTTTTAGTGATAATAATAAAATAATTAAAGAACTAATAAGTTTTATGAAGTATAGATAAGTGTAATTTGATCAAGTAAGAATTTGACATATAGTGATCCCCCTAAAAAGGAAAAAAAAGCAGCATATGGATGTTATAATTTTAAATTCATTTATCTTTTAAAATTGAGTTTAGGATGCCGTACTATTAAGGAGGATACAAAAATTACTTGTTTGCGTAGAAACAAGTGCTCAAAAGATCTAACAAACCTATGAGAGACACATCAAACATAACACTTACACCGAGGTTAGCCCTAATCTTTTTAAAATGTTCAAATGCGGAGTGTCCATATTTTTACGAATAGTCCGCACTTTAGCAGAGTTTGGGTTAACTAAGGGTGTGCGGAAGGTTCGCACCTTTGCGGAGTATCCGTATTTTCACAGGTGTAATGACTAGTTTTTAAGTGTGGAATATTTATATCCACACCCTCTCTCTCTAACAGCAACTAGCTCATTTATTTTGATCTAACTTGAGACAAGCAACTCAAGAGCATTCAAAGCTCCTCTCTCCACTCCTTTTTGTGATACTAGGTAAAATCTTGTGTAGGATTGAGTGAAAGCAAGTAGAAGTGCTAGCAAGATTCAAAATCATCCTTTGAGCACTAGGTTTTTTCGTCAAGCTGGTGATTTCGTATTTGTTACTCTTGGTGATTTGTCCACCTAGACGGCTAGGCGTCACCCGTTGAGCTCTCAATCTTGTGGTGAGCTCCGAAAAGTTTGTATCACCCCTGTAAATTTGAGTAAACAATCTTAGCTCGATTTTTGTGATCGCTTGGGTGAGGAAATGGTTGAAAGAAACCTAGCTCTTTGTGAGAACCTCAACGTAGACGTAGGCACTTCTAAGTGGAGTGACCGAACTTCGGTGAACAAATCCTTGTGTCTCATTTATCACTCTCTTGCGATTTGTTGCATATTTTGGTTCTCTTTGTGAGGTTCTAGCTGTAGATACTTAGAGAAATATGTTGGAACACATCCTCTGGTGCTGGGTAATTCATGGATTTGATCCACGTTGCTATTGCATAGGCATCAATTTAAGTTCTCCTAGGAATATCCGGAGTATTCGTAGATTTCTGCGGAACCTCCGTATATTTACGGATGTTTCGGAAAAAATCTACGGAGAGTCCGTATTTTGTTGATCCGTTGCGTTTAGTTTATAAAATTTTCAGGTTCCACCGATTCACCCCCTTTAGGTGACGCCAGATCCTTTTTAGATTCTCAAATCTGATGGATCGAGCGGCAACCCTAGGCGATGCGTGGCAAGGGACATGGGCTTACCTCTTCACTTCAGAAGAAGAGCTCGCCGGAGTGGAGAAGAAGATCCATCGGAGGGCACCACTCGCTGCCTCACACCATGGATCTATAGACCAACGCGGTGAGGAAGGAGAAGGAGCCTTAAGCCCAAAATAAAGGGGACGGGAGGAGGCGGTGGGTACTCATCCCGAGGGAGTTCGCCGGAGAAAATCAAGGGGACCTTTCGTCGGTGTGGATGGAGAGCAGTGGCAGCCAGAGGGGATTGAGTGCGGTGATAACCCTACGGTGCGCGATTCGAATGGCCCGAGCGAGGAGAAGGTGGCCGTGAGCTCACGCTTGCATCAGCTCAGTCAGGCCCACGAGCGAAAGTTGATTCGGACTTCACTGCGGAAGCAGCACGTGCTGGTATTTTTGCATGCGAGGAGGCAGGATGCTACAGTGAACTCAAGGAACCAAACACCGTTCACCGTAGAATTTTACACACCATCCGAGCCAGGACGGGCCTCGTTCGCCCAACCTAAACTCAGATGTTTGCATGATCTACGTGGAGGCGCCCGTGCTGTAAAAAGAATCTTTGCAGAAAAAATTGATGCAGCCTGACATGGCACTGTCGGCTAGGAAAGCTAAAGTTTGCATTCGAATAATATGTTTCGAGCATTTTACTGCCTACAAGAGGGTATTACTTGATTCACCGTGCCATTTTAAGATGTTGACACAGTTGTTTTGTTTGCGTTCCAAAAGATGTTCCGTATAACCTCTAGAGCCTTGCATCCCGAAGGATGGTCCTTGTTTCTTTTTATGTATAACTAAAAGGACAAGTTCCGCCTTTCTTCGAATCAGGCTTTTCTAGGATTACATGCGTTTACACAAGTCAATGACTAACTCGAATCATGTTTACTTTTCCATGAAACATCAAACTTGACTGGATGGAGGAGTAAGCTGTTCAATGTAAAGCACGAGGAATAATGCCAATCATGGTGATTTTCAGTCAAAGAAATGCGCACGTACGGCTATCTTCTACTCACGCTACATGCAACAATGATAAGCAAGAATATATCATGGCTCTCGATAGCACAAACTAACACCTCGCACAATAAGCTAATAAGCTCCCGGCCGGAGTAAGATAACTCAAGATTCAATTAATAAGCCCAGCAATACATTACAGCCTAACCAATTTATTTAACCACTCGATGGTTTTGCTACAACTCGAGGATTCTCTGATCATTAACACAGAACTCTTCGTCAGATTACGTACATGTATACCTTAATAAATTCTTATAATTGAATTACCAGGATGAACGACCACAGTTAGTTAGCTAGTATTGCCAAAAGTACATGCGCCTCCTGAGCATGCCGTGCGGAAGCAGCACGGCCGGCCGCTCGCCTTCGCCAAACATAACCGCGACATCGTCGCCGTTCCGGTTGATGCCTTGCGCCTGCCGTTGCGACGAGCTTGTGGACGTTTTTTTTTCTTTGACCTCACGATTCAAAGACTAAATCGATAGAGAGCTGCACAATATTTCAAAGGGCAATGCTATTTATCAACCGCATATTTTTTATGTTTTTTAGAACAACATTGATGATATAAATATACAATAGCTCACAATCGTCTTCAATCTTCCGATAGCTACCCTCACGCTCCCCTACCCCTCAATCGAGTTCATGTGCTTGCCCCTACCTCTCACCCTCCTCCACTTGTTCCGCGCTAACACGAGGTCTTATCTAATCAGCCTTGGCACTGGCCCACAGATCATCCTCCGCCACCCGCCGCCTCGCCACTCCACCCTTGCACCTGTCTTCTCCGCTGGACCTCCCTCCCTCCCCAGGACCTCTTCTAAATCCGACGATGAAAGAGCCTCCTCCCAAATCAACCCCCTCCCTTTAACTCCCACGGCCTCAACGACGTTCTTCGTCGCCTAAACAAACTTTCTAAATTTCATGCATGGAATTAGGAGGTGTGAAAAAAAAATCACTACTTTTTTCTAGAAGTTTTAAAGAGCACTTATGTATTCAAAATTAAATACTTTTTGATTCACCAAAACTAATGGAAAAGCTAATGCCATAACACCACTCTTTTTGTCAGGTGCTTTTCGGTAAACTTAGATTGCCTTCTGAGTCCTCATCCTCTGAATTGAAAGGCTTGGGACGTCTTACTGCAACTTCTTTAAATACTACACTATCTTCAAGTAGAACATATACATTAGAAAATTAGTCCCATGAAAAAGTCCATATGAAGTATATCGCGTGGTCCTCACCCTGGGTTTTCTTTATGCTTACAAATGCTAATCAGGATATGAATGACATTCCTGTGAAAGAAACTTTTAGCATAGCGCTTGCATGCATAAAAATATGGTGAAAATACCCAGCCTTATTCAATGCTAACAAAGTAGAATCACTTCCAACTGAAAGATCACATATGATGTATTCAGATAAGGTATGAATCAGGCTATCAACATATGCCTGAGAATTGCACAAGGAAATGAGTAGCTTCTGAATTCCAAAATGTTAGATTAGGTGGACAAAGAAGACCATAATATTTATATGACTGCTAAGACTTCAGGAACATATTCTAGTTCCTATATGTCAAAGTAAACCAGTAGCCAATGCTTCAGTGCCTAGAAAACAAAAGCATGCTTCTATGTCAGAGGATGCAATCAACATGTCACTCCAATGGAACGAAGCCATCAACAACACATATTATCAAGGAAATATCCATTCACATTGCTTCTTGCATACATGGGCTCAAAACCCCACTATGCTAAACCATTAAAATAGCATGTGCCTCTCTGAGTTCAAGTAGAAAATTGCAAATTACCTAGAAATTGAAGCGTTGCAAGGACCAAACTAATGCCTAGCATCCCTGAGACGACAGGCTCAAACGGCCAAATCTTCTTAATTCTGAAAGAAGTCCATTGATGAGAGATCTCTGAGTGAAACAATGATGCAGCACTTTGTGACCACCTGCCATATATGCACGTATGGGCAGCAATCATATTATGAACCAAACAGAAAAAAGAAATAATCATGATATGGAAATTACGCAAGGAGTATAGGTTCTCTCCTCACCTCATGGTTGCAGTCGACAAAAAATGCTAGTGGGAGAGCACCTCTAGCATGCCCTTGCCAGGTAGTGCCTCCTCCTTGAGCGCCCCCAACGCGCCGAATGACCAGCATCACCACACGAACCCAGCACGTTAACAAACAAACCCAACAAAACAACAACAAGAATCGCTCAGACGCAGCAACGAGATCGAATCCTGGCACAGCGCGACCAACATATCAGGAGAACGTGTCTCATCAATCGTGGAGTCAGACGGGCGGACCTGGTTCGTCTTGACGGATCCAGCGACGCCATGGTCATTCCTGTCGAAGTTGTCTTGCTCGACGTCGGTAGGCAGCACCTGGCACCTCATGGACCGGACCGCCGACGTCCCTCAGGGACACGCTGTGACGTCAACGCAGGGCCGCCGCCACCAACGCCACCTCCGTTGGGGTCCTCGGGTGCGCACTGCCGCAGCGGTCCCTCGCGACGGCAACTTGGACCGCACGCCGTCCCTATATAGCCTCTGGATCTCAAAGTGTCTTGGGCCTCCATCCCTTCATTTATATTGACATTCATACTAAAAAGATTAATAAAAAGTTATAACATAAATAAAAGAATCAATAAATAGATGATTATCAGAAAAAGATGGACAACCGAGATAGGAAATACGTGAGCAAGGACAGCTCAAAATTCAGATTGTTGGCCTCCTGCTATCATATAGTTTATCAGACAACGTTTAGCACATATTGCTGTATGTCTTAAAGCACATGATTGCATATATATACGCACTCCTTACCTCATTAGTATCTTCTGAACTGACTGAGCTTGAAACTATTGTAATTTCTGATAGGGTTTGTGATATTGTGCCACAGTAGTTGTTGCCTGGTCAACAAGGAATACCACCAAAGTCATTTTAGTGAGTCGGCCATCGTCTAATGCAATGTCAAGATGATAGGCTTTAAAATACCACTCCTAATTGCAAAATCTGAAATGTAATAATTCCTATGCATATCAACCTAGAAGCATACAAAATTTGATTATCGTCAGACCTTCTTCAAGGTAAGGTCATAGCACATTCTATGCCACAAGCTACATCTTATAATGTGCTATGTCTCAGCCACCCATCTCATATATCTATATGAAAAACAGTGCAAAAAATAAGGAAATTAACGGGCACTGAACACCTTGTATCTTATTTTACTTTCACAATGCCTGAAAACTCAAATAGAATTGCATATGTGGGAATTTATGTAGGCTTTCAAATGCTCTTCTCCTTGAAACAGCAGTCAAATGTCATATTCATCATTGCAGAATAAAGTTCCGATCTATAGTTCCAGATTTTAGATTTGTCAAACATTTTAATGGAGAAAAAAAGGATTTGATAGTATCTTTGGTTGCTTGATGTCCAGTATGGCAGACTCAAGCTGCTGAACAAATCATTTTGGCTCAGCATTGCTTGTCAGCAAAATGTTTGTACACAAGAAATGAAACTCAATCAGGGCCATCAAATCAAAGGGGCAAAAACGAAACAACCGATCGATTAAAAGACTATCTCTAGCATACTCATGCCAGATCCGTCTGATCAACTTAAGCAGCAGGCCCCGATACAGGTATTGTGTTTTGCTTTTTCGCATGGAAGTGATGTTGTTCCTTCCGACTAGAACTAAGAGTCGAAAAATGAACAATCTGCAACCCTATTATACTAATCATGTCTTGAAATATATCTTAAAATTTATGATAGGAAGTATTGTTAGTCGCTAAGAGAAAAAAGACTTCCTAGTTGAACATAAGAACATTATTGAGTATACTAAGGTTGGACTTGAGAATCACATATTCACACCGTATGGCTCATGATAAGGGAGGACGGCTATAGCGGTGGAGTATGAAGGGAAATAATAAGGATAGATTTTGTTATATTTGAAAGTAATATGAATAGATTTGTTTTACAAATTAATTTTATAATAGTATAATTTTATTATATTCTATAAATATATTATGGAGACTGTGTCAATATTTAGAGCACTACATCGGAAATGAGCCCGGTTCCACACGTCATCCACCCAGCAGCGCACCAAAGCACGCCGCATCCCCTCCCGCCTTCTCAGAACCACACGCGCCGCGTCGGCTTGGACCGACCAACTCAACCCGACCCGACCTGACCCCATCCCACCCCACCCCTCGCTACTAAAACATCCATCCCCTCCAGACTCTCGTCTCTCGCCTCGCCTCCCCCACGCGCCACGCGAGTGAGCCCAACACGCAAACGGAACGCTTCCTCCTCGCCCCTCCGCCTTATCCGATGGCGTCCCTCACCACCACCACCTCCTCCCCGGCCGCCCTCCCGGCGGCCACCACCGCCTCCTCCGCGGCCGCCGCGTCGTCCGTTTCCCCCCACGCCGGGGCATCCAAGCGGCCGCTCCTTGCGGGCGACGACGCGCCCTGGCGCGCCGCGGCCACCGCCGCGGGGCAGGGGATCCGCCCCGTCCCGCGCATCCACCACGCCCCCGTACTACGCGTCGCCGCTCAGGACGATTCGGCCGCCTACGCCCTCGCCGTTATGAAGGTATGCACGCCCCCAGCCCCGGCTTATTGCGGTTTGGTTTGGTTTGGTTTGGTGGGGGAGAGCTAACTTTGGAGGTTGGTTGGTTGCTCCGCAGCATCCGGATCCGATTGGGGAGGGGCTGGCCATGGAGGCGATCGCGGAGGCGGCCGGGCCGGAGTGCATCGTGCCCGGGCAGCAGGCTCCGCTGCGACTCATGGGGCTCAAGGTACGAATCCATCTTCTGCTCGCAGTATCTTAGGAATTCGATTGTGATTGATGTAGCTATTAGTTTTTGGATGGTGTCTAAGGCTTTTTCGTGATCGTACTCGTGGCTGATTTGGCTCAATTCTGTGTGTTGAGTGGAAGTTATGCGCCTGTGATTGATCGTTGATTTGATCATCAATTGTTGTGTCATGCCTGATATTAGATAGATTGTGTGGTCGGATTTTTCGTTTTCGTTGTAGTAGGAATAACGAGAAACACATAATTTAGTTATCATAACGTATTCATGGAATTAGGGGTATGTTGCTTTGGTTGTGGGAAACTAGCCTGTAACTTCTGATGATGGCCGGTACTGCTGTATATTTCGTATTTTACTGTAGTCTTTTTACCTGCATTACTTCTAATAAAAATGAAACTTCTGGAGACGTTTGAAAGCGATTATGGGTCTTTTATTGTAGTTCTACATTCATGCTCATGCTTATGGTATTCATTGTCAAAAGCTGTTGCTATTCTAATTAATCAATATGGATCATTGAGCTCAGTGTTAGTATTTTCCTTTTTACCCCTTATTTTGGTCGTATACTTTTAACGTGTCATCGTTCGCTTTGTTTGTTGTAATATGGGAGATCACAACCTTCTCCCTTGTTTCCCTTTTAGTTGGCAAGTTCAAGGTCTCATAAATTGCTCAAAGTCGCTGAATGCATTCTATAAACTAGCTCAAATTATCGTGTTTGAGTACTTGAATGCATCATCCTTGTAGCCTGTTACATATATACTCCTGCAGGGCTTGGCTTTTTACTCTATAATGTACTTTGACAATAATTCGGAAAATTGAATCGTGCATAGCTGTCACCTATATGAAAGAAATGAATTAAAGTGAGTTATATGAGTTTTTAAGAATTTTTACCATTTTTTTTCCTTGTATGCTTCTATGCAGGTTTGGCCCCTTGATATAGATATGAAGTTCCTAGAGCCTTTTGGACGGGAGTTACATTCCATGAAAAAGGTAATGCTTCAGCTTCAGACTTAACTTTTTTTTTGCTGGACAATAGGCTCCAAGTCTGTGTTAATGTAAGTTGCTTCACAACGTAACCTTCTAGTATGCCAAAAATCATCAGAAGGGATTTTAGTTCAGTGTTTTCCCTGCATTTGTTACAAGATTCACAAATATGTAGCGAGCTAGCCATATTCAAACTTGCTTGCCACGACATCCTGAGAAAGATTAAGTAGTTAAGCCATCAAAGCATGTTGTGTAGTTGCACATTAAACATAGCAGGTATCATCATGCATGCGCTTCCTCCGTGTCTGCTGGTTTTTGTCACCATCCTGTGTAGAGCAAACTTGCTGAGTACAGCCATGCATACACTGGTTATGTCCCTCTATCTAATATTTCAAGAGCAATCTGGTGTCCCTTATGGTATTGGGAATTTGGGATACAACAGTCTCTTAAGTCCGCTTTGAGCATCATTAAAAACCCCTACATATATAATTTGAAGAAAGAAATCAAGAGGATAATTGAACCGCCTTTAAGATTTCTTACTTGGCTATAGATTCTGAATCAATGGATTCACTGTAAAATGCCTGGGTTGTGGTTTTAGAAAAGAGTTGCACTTGTGCGAGACCAGGGTACATTTACGAAAAAGGAAGTGCCGATGTTAGAGCAGTGAGATGTTCTGACCATTTAATCTGTAACAATAGACGTCATATAGGTCCCCGTCTTGTTCAGACTTGCATAATCACTCTTGGTTCCTGGAACCAAGAGTCTCAGAAGTCAAGAGACGATCATATCACTTTTAGATGATGCATAATCAGTTTTTTTACATAGCATTAGCACTTAGCCATA
This sequence comes from Phragmites australis, assembly GCF_958298935.1. Taxonomy (NCBI): domain Eukaryota; kingdom Viridiplantae; phylum Streptophyta; class Magnoliopsida; order Poales; family Poaceae; genus Phragmites; species Phragmites australis. Next base: position 40,663,176 of record NC_084922.1, on the reverse strand, counting down.
ATGGTTTGTAAATTGCCTTCTGCTGCTCCAATAGAATGGTATTCTCTTTGCATTTTAGTGAAGACCGAATCTTGATTTTCACCTCATTATTGCCTATCTCAGGAAGTTACATTCATAATTTCATATTCATGATCTGGTTCCTATCTTTTCATGATTCCTACCCTAATATTGTTCTTCTGTGTCTTGCAGTTCATGGACAAGTCATGCAGCGTTATGGACTCGTCTATGGCAAATAAGTAGGCGCATGGCAGATTAGTTCCGTCCAATACCCGCTGTTGTTGTATCCACCTGCTTGCTGAAGTTACAAGACCCGAAAGATAACGAAATAGGAAGAAGAGCCATGGAGAGAAACCACATTCTTTTGCATATCTCGAGCCACGCATCACTTGATGGAACGAGATAAGGCATCGGGAGCACAGTAACGATTAGTGAGTAGTTCTGTATGGAGCCCGGGCTCAGCCTCCGCAAATATAAGTGCTCGACATGTTATACATTTATATGTTCTGTAACGTTTACCCACTGATGAGATAATGTTGCCAGTTGCCAAGGGAAGAAAAAATATGTTACAATCTACCATTTTTTCTGTTGCAGTATCGGATTTATTTGCAGCCGCAGGCCAGTTGTGATGGTGAATTCTCGTAAGAATTCCTTGTGCATGCGCTAGCTATACAGTGGATGAGGAGTCCTGCCGGGGAGTGCAAAGTTTGTTTGTTTGTTCCCATGTTTCCATGTATTTGTCAGCTCAATATTGGCGCAAGTTCTGGAGACTCCTGCCGACCACACGATCCTCCTGTCGCGCTCACGCATGGGATTGCCGATTGGGACGCTGACAAGCATGGAATCGATTGCTTAACGTAACCGAGCAAGGATGGCAATGTCCGTCACGGCTAGGCATCAGGATCAGACCACACAACGAGTCGATCGTGCGTAGCAGGATATGTTCTCGCACGCAGCGTGGCTTTGTTGGGGGGATATCAGCCGTTTCGCATCAGATGACCAACATCGCAACGAGAATGATGAAGCGCATGGAATCCACGGTCATCGCTCGCCCTTTTCAGCTCTGGAGTCGAACCATCCCCGACGATCGGACGTAGGTGGTGTTATCCAACGGAGCTTCCTCCTGCTAAAGGCCGTTATTGTTGTAGAAATTAGAACATAGTAGAGAGTTGATAAAAATGAACTTACGTATTTATTGATGAGAAGTGTTTACAATATATGAGGAGTTAACAGATGAGAATTGCACCTGTTGTGAAGTCGGTCACCCAACGGGTGTCTTTCCAAGGATTAACTGTCTAATACAGTTATAACCTAATTACATGATAATTGAGCGTATTTATTTACAACACTCTTCCTTGATCAATTATTCCTAATTGTAAACATCTCATTGAAAACTCCTCTAAACCATGTGGGAAAAAAATATGAAGAGAAAATAGTGTAGATATGTCATTAAAACTCTTTTAAAAATCAATAGGAAAATATAAAGAGAAAATGATATGACATATAGTAGTTATTGCTTCATTGAAGTTCATATGAGAAACCTAAATAGTAAAAACTCATTTTGGTGAGTTTAGAGAATAATAATTATGATCTATGGATCATATTAAAACCTCTGAAAAAACTCTTGAGAAAATAGGATGAATAATAGTGATATGCTGTTAAAACTTCTTTAAAACCTAGTGAAAAAATAAGGAGAAAAAGGTGCAATATATGTTGATTATTATCTCTTTGTAAACTCATATGAGAAAACCTTTAAAAGAAAAAATCCATAAGCGAGGTTAAAGAACAATAAATATGTCTTTGATACCTCATTTAAAACCCCCCAAAAAGATAAAATAAGATATATGACATATGATCTTGTGTAGATATTGACTTATTAAAAATCTTATATGAAAAATCGTAAAGGAAAAACTAATAAAGTAAAAGAGTGCAATATAATATGAACAAGTTATTAATCAGAGATTAACTCCTTCTGAACCTTGCAAATCTCGTAGTTGTCGCATATCAATTCTATAAATATATTTTGGAATGTGAAAGTTGATAAGGACTTAGTGAATAAATAAGCAAAGTTATCACATGATTTAGTTTGTAAGATAGAACATTTTAGCGGTAATATGCTTGATTATATTGTTTTTTATGTAACTTGTTTGCATTTGAGCAATGCATGCAGAATTATCTTCATAGATAATAGTTGGTAATTCAATGGAACTAATACCACATGATATTTGTATGTAGTTTATCATTCTGCGAAGCCATATATATATATATATGTGATGTTTTAGAACAATAGGTGGAAATAGCTGCTGGAATCTGATTTGATGGCTCTTATGAGAAGGTTATATCACCATAAAATCAGCCTGTGATCTAACGTTTATGGGGTTCTATTATATAGCAGTATATGTATATCCCACTATGGTGATATCTTGATTTTTTGATAGAAAAATCTAAATATTTTGTACCATAAAGATATATGTAGATATCCTATTTGACTCTTGTGTAATGACGTTATTGGAGCTACGCTATTTAAGCTATCAAGTTAGCTACAAATATAATATCATGTATGTTGTGATTTGTAAGATACATGAGCGTTTTGATCACACTAAGATATAGAACTTTGAGTTCAATATCTTTTCATTGTCAATCCAGTGTATGAATTGATCGTGATTTATATTTAGGGATTAAATTATCATAAGTGTTTTGATGGATATGATTGTTCAATATCATTTGAATATTGGTGGACCGATGGATAAATATTCCTGAAGGAATATGCTTAACTTGCAGACTTAAGTAAACTTTGGTTTTAACCAAATTGTTCATCTTAAATTCTGTCATAAGATGATTACATATTATGCCATGTGTGGTTTGGAGATGATACAAAATTCAATTGAGATTTTACTATGAACACACATATGCAATCATTATAGTTGGAGTAACTCTTATCTGGAAGGACTCATTTAGTCAGTTGTACCACAATCAATTTAACCGCTTGAAGTCGTGGAGTGCTTTTAAGCATACATAATATATATTGTGATTTGTATTTAAATTCAGAATGCAAAGTCCATTAGGGACTTATATGTCTAAATCTATCCAATTCATTTGATCTACTAATTATATTGAATATGAGAATATAATTTTTACATATACCATGGGGTATGTAGCATTGTAATTGATGTCAGGTCTTTGCGTGAACCTATGTGCTACAAGCCTCGCTATTTCACCACCTTATGAAATAAAAATCCATTTTCTTCTATAGATAGGACATTGTGTTGTTGAGCGAAAGCGATTCTCCTTAATTACCACATTTGAATTTGAACAATTTGAGTGATGAAGCACTCTGCCTAGGACTTTTGGTCTAGATCCAATTGAAGGTGTATGCCTATTTTGAGGAGTAATATCTGTCGACAATTTGTCGTATTTGGTATTGATTGATTCTATGGAATCAATAGAGTTTGTGAAAATATTATCCTGATTAACTTCGTGAATTTTACAAAATAATGGAGTTAGAGTATTCCCATGACCCAGCGCTTGAATTTGTGTACACATTTGTGCTGTGCATTTGGACGCTGAACATTCATAGGCGTTTAGATAGTGAATATCCATAAGGTATCTATCAACTTGATGTTGTTTTGTATTTACTGTTGTGAAGGGGTGATTCCTCTTCCGCGGTAGATTGCAAGAAACTTTATCTATTACGGTCGTACTTCCCCCTTCTTATTTTGATTTGGGAGTTGAGTGGTTTTTGTTTGGTACATCTACTCTTTCCAGCACATTCTTAGTTGGAATATAGGATTTGATGACACATTTATAACGAGTAAACGTATCTGGCAGATTATTTGCAATATATTTTACAAATTTATGATTGTTTGAACTTTGAATTTAGATTCTTGAGTACGTGGATATGAGAAATGAATGTGAATGTGTATGACATTTTCATATGATTCCTAACCTTTTTTGTGGTATTAGTCTCCCCCTAATGCCTGGAATTGTCCTCAAAATGTTATGAGCATACAGACAATGACTATGCCCCATGTGAAAGACTCGAGGTATTATATGATTGACGGGTAATTATACCTCATATAGATCCCCAATGCCCTTTGATGTATGTTGTACGGTGTAATATCGGTACGTGCAGAATGTAATTGATTCGCAGATGGAAAATACTTGGCTGAGGCTAAATTCCACGTATTTACTGCAATGGACGGAGCCATATGATTGCAGGTGGATGAATTTGGTTTATTGATGCGATGTGTAAAGCTGCATGTCACCAATAAGATATTGGTAAATTGCAATTATATGGTTGGTCATGCAAATGAATCGATTCTCTTGATGAGATATTCAGCGAGACCATGATGAATATGCACATAGGGTATTTAATGCAGCAGTGCCCAAAACTAAACAATAACTGAATGCACGTTAAGGAACTGCATTGTCCATATGAATGGATTTGATCCTGCGTTTAGGATTATTTACTCTAATTTTGATAATTTAAGCAATGAGTTTGGGTAAGTGTGATGCCTTATATATAAGGGACATATATGAGACTATTTTGTAGATGGATCAATCAGTATTGTAGAGTACGTAGTTGATCCATAAATTGCTAAATAGAGCCATATGTATGTTCTTAAATGCGTTCAAAAAATTAGGTGACATATTTTGAATTTTAAGGTAAGAGAGTCTTAAAATTAAATTCTCTGTGACACATGCGGTGCATACAAATCTGAAGAGTTTAGAAATATTGTGACCAATAGAATTGTTAATAATTTTTCTTATCATCTCTAATGCAGAGTGACCAAGGCAATCATGCTAAGTTTTGATTTGATCAAGATAGAAAAATTATTTTATACGCAATATGTGGTATGAGATTTGATATATGTATAGTACAATCTAGATGGTATATGAGGAAGCTTGCCATATCCGTTGATTAAGAGGAGAAATTCCTCTTTTGTGTTATCATAGGTTTTAATATGGAAAACATTCTGATAGATATCACTATAACTTAGTAAGGTACGTGTTGAATCGAGATTATATCCGCAGATATCTTTATGACATCAAAGATCTAATTCTATCAGAAAAATCTAGATATAACCATAGTGAGATATAATGGGACTGGCTATATAACTGATCCCCATAATGCTAGCTCATAGACTGATTTTATTTTGATATAACTTTCTCATAGGAGTCATTGTCGGAGGGTTAACTCCTGTCGCAGGGATCCTGAGGGACCCCTTTTTAGAGATTTGGCCGGGGGGATGATCCTGAATATGTTCGCCGGAGAAATAAATGGGTATAAGTGCGATGGCCGGCGGGGTGGGATGATCTAGTGCGAAACGAAGTAAATGCACTGGTGTTTAGACAGGTTCGGGCCGCACGGAGGCGTAACACCCTACTCCTGTATGGATACTATAAATGCCCTGAGAATGTCCCTCAAGGATGTTGCTGGTTACAAGAATGTTTGTCTATCCTAGAGCCTGAGGCTCCTTGTTCTTCGGTCTGCGTGTATCTATTGGCTTTGGGTGCTCTTGATCTTCTCTTCCCTTCGCTACTCAAAGCTTGTTCTGATCTTCTTGAGCGCCTGAGGGCTTATCTACTTGTGAGTGATTGATTCCCTTCAAAGCTTGTCTTTGTCCGTGCTGCCGGCTGCTTTAAATACCCACCGGCAGTAGCGTGCCTCGAATGGGAGGGCACGAGCTCCAAGGCACCATAAATGGAAAGGGCGTCATCATAGCCTCTGTGCAAAGTGACCGGGGGTGGAAAATGCGCCCCGCGCCCGGTCATCCGTCACCATAAATGCACTGGCAACGGGCGCCGTGGAGAGGGCTCACCGGGCAGACGAGGAACGGCCTGGCGTGCCCGCCCTGTCTTGTTTTCCTGCCACAGCAGTGCGGCAGACGGAACGCCTCGGCCCTTACGACGTTATCCCGAGACGGGCCGGATGGCACGGGATGGGACCCGTGCACTTAATGACCCCACGCCCTTTTGCCAGAATGTGGCAGTACTGACACCGAGCGTGGCGGGAGCAGTTGGAGGTGACAGGCCACGCGTGCTCTTTAAATGCGGCCTTGGGCCTTTGACTGGCTGACACCTCATCAGTGGGCCCCTGCGGGGGGCCACTGTCAGGGGGCTTTCTGAGTCGTCGGGGAACTGAGTGCTCGGGGGTCACTGTTCACCTCCCCGAGCACTCTCTCCCGAGAATGCCCTTCCTTGGTCCTCGGGGAACCGAGTGCTCGGGGGCTACTGTTCATCTCCCCGAGCACTCTCTCCCGGGCACGCTTGTACGGACCTTCGGGGGACCGAGTGCTCGGGGGTCGCTGCACACAGCCCCGAGCACTTTCTCCCAGAACTTCCTTCAGTGGGTCCTCGGGGTACTTGGGTGCCTAGGGGGCCACCGCTCGCGGCCCCGGGCACACTTCTCCCGGTACTTAGCTTTCTTGGTCGTCGGGGGACTCGGGTGCTCGGGGGTCACCGTATACCTCCCCGAGCACTTTCTTCCCGGCACTTAGACTTCGCAGATCATCGGGGAACTTGGGTACTCGGGGACCACTGACTGTGGCCCTGAGCGCCCTCTCCTGGGACTTAATCTTTTTTACCTTGCGGAGGAGACTCCGCGGGATGACGCCACGTGGCGGATTGCTGGCCTGGCCTCGGGGTTCGGGGACCCCCGGTTCCTGATTCACCGACAGCAGCCCCCGGGCCCATTGGCAGGCGATGGCCCAGAGACTGCGGATGGGCCCTTCATCGTCAACGAGGCCGAAACCAGTATCGACGCCACGCGGCGCGCTCTTAGACATTGGCCCTTCCGGTCCGGGCTTCTGGTATGGCCCACGAGGAGTCGAGCGGACGCGCGTCCAGCCGACTCCCGAGGCGCGTGGTAACGGGACGGGCGGCGGGTGATAACGAGGCAAGCGGCGCGCGTGGCAATCGCGCAAATCGAGGAAAATACGCCTAGCAACTGCTGACACCCGCACGGCCCGAGGGAGATTCACCTGGCGGTTGCGCTGGCCAAGGAAACCGTCCCTACGAGCGCGCCGCGGCAGGCGACGTTTCAATTTCCCTGGGGTATAAAAGGAGGAGGGGAGCGAACCGCCCCCCTCTTTACGCCATCTTTGCGAACAAGCCTTCGTCTTCCTTGCGCTCCTGAGCCCTAAACCTTCCTTAGGCGATCAGAGTACCCCTCTCCCCCCCACCGTCCAGATCATCCCCCACCCTGACAAGATGTCGAGAGCGGGAGGAAGCCGCCGCGACAAGACACCTAACGGCGTGCTGCCGGAGTCCCGGTTTGTGAATGAGGAGGCGGCGGACAAGGTGCGGAAGCTGATGGTGCCCGAGGGCCAGCGGGGGGCCTCGGTGGTGACGCCGGCGAGCTTCCCGCCGGCGACGGACCGGCCGGGGCGCATTGTCCTCTTCACTTCCTTCGTGGCAGCCGGGCTGGTGCCGCTGTTTTCGACGTTCTTCCTTCAGGTCCTTGACACGTTCGGGATCCAGTTGGTGCACCTCAGCCCCAACTCCGTCGTCATCCTGGCGGTCTTCGCCCACCTCTGCGAGATGTTCGTGGGGGTGCCGCCGTCAGTGATGCTCTTCCGGCACTTCTTCGTGCTGCGGTCGGCAGGGAAGAAGAGGGGCTTCTCCACCGCGGACGTCGCCGGTTGCTGCAACTTTCGGCTGCGGAACGGCCTGGGGGAGCAGTACATTCCCCAGGTGCTGCGGAGCAAGTGGGAGGACTGGCGGCGCGACTGGTTCTACATCGACGTCAGCCCCCACGACTGTCTTACCCTGCCGGAGATGACGACGGAGTCCCAGAAGGCGACCTGGGAGGTGCCACCGCAGGCGGACGCACGAATGGAGCCGGTCCTGGAGCTCATCGACTTCCTGCGCCAGGCCAGGCTTACTTCGGTGATGGTGGTGGCGGACTACCTGCGCCACCGCCTGGCGGGGCTTCCCACTGAGGGCGCCGCCGGGGTCCCCTGAATTGAGCTCGAGGTTTCCCTTTCGTCCTGTTCGGCAGGCAGGACGGAAGGCCGTGTGAGTCTTTCTTCAAAGACTCCGGTAGGGACGCGCGCACGGGAGGAGGCTAGGCGAGAAAGGTCATCGGCCAGAGCGTTATCGCGGCGAGACATGTACCGCAGCTCCAGGCCGTCGAAGCGCTTCTCTAGCTTCCTGACTGCCACCACGTACGCCGCCATTTGAGGATCCGTGCACTGGTATTCTTTCGATACCTGGTTGGCCACCAGCTGGGAGTTTCCCTTGACCAGTAGGCAACGAATCCCGAGGCCCACCACGGCCCGAAGGCCGGCGATGAGGCCCTCATATTCCGCCATATTGTTGGATGCGCGGAACTGCAGCTGCACGATGTATCAGAGTTCTTCACCCGTTGGAGAGGTGAGAACCACTCCGGCCCCCGCGCTTTTCAGCGTGAGGGAACCGTCGAAATGCATAATCCAGTACCCGGGCGCATCGTGCACGGGATATGTGGAGATTTCTTCTTGGACGACCTCAGGGACGGGTGTCCACTCTGCCACGAAGTCAGAGAGCGCCTGGCTTTTGATCGCCTGGCGGCTGACAAAGTGCAGGTTGAACTCCGCCAGCTCCACCGCCCACTTGACAACGCGTCCGGTGCCTTCTCGGTTCCGGAGGATGGGCCCCAGTGGGTACGTGGTAACCACCGAGACCTTGTGCTCCTGAAAGTAGTGGCGCAGCTTCCGGGAAGCAATGAGCACGGCGTAGAGCAGCTTCTGGGTTTGGGGGTATCTTGTCTTGGCCTCCCGGAGGACTTCACTGACGAAGTACACCGGTCGCTGTACCCGGCGGGCCCGGACTGTGGCTTCCCCCGAGGGCCTGCTACAGCCCCCAAGCTCGGCGACGTGGTCGGGGCTGGCCGGGTGCTCGGGCTCGACTCCCTGGTCAGGAGGAGCCAAGTGCTCGGGCTCAACCCCCTGCTCGGAGGGAGCCAAGTGCTCGGGCTCGACCCCCTGCTCGGGGGGAGCCGCGAGGACAGGGCAGTGCTCGGGGGCGGCCGGGAGCTGGGACCCAGCACCTAACCCCGTGCACTCATCGCGCTCCACCACCAGTACCATGCTCACGACCTGAGGAGTGGCCGAGACGTAGAGCAGTAGTGGCTCGCCCTCGGAGGGGGCCACCAGTACGGGTGGCGAGGTGAGGTATTTCTTCAGATCGCGGAAGGCCTGCTCGGCCTCCGGCGTCCAGTCAAAACGACCGGTCTTCTTCAGAAGCTTGAAGAGGGGGAGTCCTCGCTCCCCAAGTTTGGAGATGAAGCGCCCGAGGGCCGCCATGCAGCCGGCGAGACACTGCACCTCCTTGAATCGAGCCGGGGGGCGCATCTGCTCGATGGCCCGGATCTTCTCTGGATTGGCCTCGATCCCTCGGCTAGAGACCAAGAAACCGAGGAGCTTGCCCGCAGGCACCCCGAAGACGCACTTCTCGGGGTTGAGCTTCAGGCGGGTAGTGCGGAGACTGTTGAAAGTCTCGGCAAGATCTTCGAGCAGGGTGGCGCGGTCTCGGGATTTGACCACGAGATCGTCGATGTAGGCCTCGACGTTGCGGCCAACCTACGAATCAAGGGTGATGCGGATAGCGCGCTGGAAAGAAGACCCAGCGTTGTGCAAACCTAAAGGCATCGATACATAGCAATAAATCCCCACCGGAGTGGTAAAAACAGTTTTTTCTTCATCCTCTATGGCCATGCGAATCTGGTGATAACCAGAGTTTGCATCTAAAAAACACAAAAGATCACATCCCGCGGTTGCATCTACAATATGATCTATGCGGGGCAAAGAAAAAGGATCTTTAGGGCAAGCCTTGTTTAGATCGGTATAGTCCACTCACATGCGGAGCTTGCCGTTGGCCTTCGAGATGATAACTGGGTTCGCCAGCCACTCGGGGTGGAGGACTTCTCGGATGAATCCGGCGTCAAGGAGCTTGCTGACTTGCTCCCGGATGAACTCCTGGCGCTCGGGCGCCTGCCGCCAGACCTTTTGCTTCACCGGTCGTGCGTCCGGGCGCACAGCCAGGTGGTGCTCGATCACCTCCCTAGGGATCCCGGGCATATCAGACGGCTGCCATGGAAACACGTCGACATTAGCCCGGAGGAAGGCGATGAGCGCGCTTTCCTATTTGCCGCCCAGGTCACCACCGATTCGGACGACCTGGGAGGCGTCTTCGCCCACCACGACCTCCTTCGTAGGAACGGAGGAGTCGGCAGCGAGTCGGGGTTTGGATGAAGAGGGTCCCGGGCCCCCTGGACGACCTACCTCGGCTCGAGCTAAGACCAAGGCCGAGTATAACTGCTCGGCGCAGGAGACGGCGCTGCTGGTCTCGGCGGACACGGAGATGGGGCCTGCTGGGCCCGGCATCTTAACCGTGAGGTACGCATAGTGCGTGACCACCATGAACCAAGCGAGCGTCGGGCGCCCGAGGATGGCGTTGTAGGGGAGTGGGAGCTCCACGACGTCGAAGATGACGTTCTCCGTCCGGAAGTTGTCCCGGCTCCCGAATGTCACGGGCAGCTCGATCTGCCCGTGGGGCAGGGAGTACCGGGTGTCACCCCGTAAAACGGGAGCGACGGCTTTAGGCGCCTGGAGGGCACCTGCAGCTTCTCGAAAGCCTCCTTGGAGAGGAGGTTAAGGCCTGCGCCCCCATCGATCAGCACTCTGCTGACCTTCACATTGCAGATGGTGGGGGACACTACCAGGGGTAGTCGCCCCACGCCTGCAGTACTGGCGGGGTGGTCGGCCAAGCTGAATGTGATCGGGGCGTCCGACCACTTCAGGGGCTTTACGGCCTCTTCGCTCGGGGTTGCCGAACACACCTCACGCCGCATGGTCTTGACATTACGGCGGGAGGAGGGCATGTACGCGCCTCCGTCGATGAAGGCGACGGTGTGCTCAGGCTCCTGGAAGCCGAGCTCTGGGTTGTTGGGGGCGGCTTCATCGTCGGCACCCCGGCGGGGCTCCTCGCGGTCCCTTTGGCACTGCTCGATGAGGTCATTGACCGTGCGGCACTCCGTGAGGTCATGCCACCTGGTCTGGTGAATCGGGCATCACTTCCTCGCCTCGGGCCCCGCAGGAGCGGGGGCCCTTGCCGGAGCGGGAGCCGGAGCCCTAGGAGGGGCTCGGGCCGGAGCCCTCGTGGGCGCAAGCCGTCTGTCGGCGGCCGCCCGGCGTGCTTGCCGGCGGTCGGGCTCCTTGGCCCTCCCACGGGTGGGGCCCTGGGCTGGCTCGACGGGGACAGCCTCACGCCTCCTTCTCCTTTTCTTTTCCCGCCTGTCGAAGCGGGAAGGACCTGGTTGATCGGCGGCGGGGTGCTCAGGGCGCGGAACGTGCCATGCCCGAGCTTCCGCCGCCTTGGCGCACTTGTCGGCCAGCACGAAAAGCTCCGCGGTGGTTTCGACCTCGTGCGTGCCTAGCTTCTCGAGCATCCGCTCATCGCGGACGCCCTGCCGGAATGCGATAATGATAGCGTGTGGGGTTATCCGCGGGATGGTGTTGCGGACCTGGCTGAAGCGCTGAATAAAGCGCTGCAGCGTCTCCCCCTCCGGCTGCTTGACGGCGTGGAGGTCGCACTCCAGGTCAGGGCGCGTGAATATGCCCTGAAAATTAGCCACGAACTAGTGGCAAAGATCATCCCAGGAGCTGATAAACCCTGGGGGTAAGTTCATAAGCCAAGAGCGGGCAGAGCCCCCTCAAGGCAACATGAAAGTAGTTAGCCAACTTGGGTACTCGGGGACCACTGACTGTGGCCCCGAGCGCCCTCTCCCGGGACTTAATCTTTTTTACCTTGCGGAGGAGACTCCGCGGGATGGCGCCACGTGACGGATTGCTGGCCTGGCCTCTGGGTTCGGGGACCCCCGGTTCCTAATTCACCGACAGTCATCAAAACAAATTTCAGTGGCTACCTCCACATATCATCTGAAACATCACATACATATGTATGGTTTCGCAGAATGATAAACCATATACAACAATCATATGGTATTAGTTCTATTGAATCACTAACCATTATCTATGAAGATAATTCTGCATGCATTGCTCAAATATAAACAAGTTATATAAAGAGCAATATAACCAAACATATTACCCCTAATTTGTTCTACCCTCGTAATGGGGAGATAGAAATTTTGCAAATCATACGATAATCTCGTATATTTATTCACTAAGTACTTACTAACTTCTGTATTAAAAAATATATTCACGAATTGGCATGCGATGACTACGAGATTTGTAAGATTCAGGGGGGAGATGATCCTTGAATAATAACATGTTCTTATTATATTGTACTATTTTTCTTTATGAGTTTTTTCTCTTTACTGTTTCTCATATAAGGTTTTTAATAGGGCAATATGTACCTTATTGCTCCTATTTTTTTAAGAGGTGTTTAGATATTTTAATATGATCCATATATTATAATTATTGTTCTCTAATCTCATCAATGAGTTTTTCGTAACTAGGTTTCTCATATGAGTTTACAATGTGACAATAATCAATATATGTCATGTCATCTTCTTCTTACATTTTTATTAGATTTTAAATGTTTTAATAACATATCAATATATAATTTTCTTCTTACAGAATTTTAGAGAAGTTTTCAATAAAAAATTTATATTATAAATAATTGATCAAGTAGGAGTGTTATGAATAAACACACTTGGTGTTAGACATGTGATCAATTAAAGAATAACTTATTAATAGTTACTAATTCTAACCGTCACAAAATATAACTCATGTACTATAAATATGTAAACTCCATTCATTATTAAATACAAAGAGTTTTTATTTTCTCTATTCCCTTTCATCTGGTGTTCATTACTCTCTACTCGCAGTACTACCATTGTGGCCTTGTGGGCGGTTGGGCCATGGAACCGTTCCAGTGTCGCATTCTCAAGTCAAATCACAAATTTAAAAAGAACAAAAAATTTGCATTCGAACTTGGAAGGTCCCCTCCAAAATCCGCCCCATTTGGCCGTCTCCAATCCCTACAGATTCTCCCAGAAAAATACCCCTTTTTTTTTATATCCCACAAAAAATATGCATGCGTGTTCAGACGATGAGCTAACCAATCCTCTCCAATTCTCCATCCCCGTTTCCTTCACAGAGTAATTTCTTGCCACCTTGGATCAGCATATTCCATTCCATTCCATCACTATTCCGCGTCCCCTGCTCACTCACTTTGACCCATCAAATCGATCCGTCTCCGAACACACAATCGCACGCGATCCCATCCCCGTCCGTCCAGTACAACCTCCAAGAAGCCGCGGCGCCAAGCCAAGAAGCAGAGCGCGGAACAGAGGAGGAGGAGGAGGAGGAGTCTGCTGCTGCCGCTGCCGGCCATGGGGCGGCGCCTGGTGGACCGGATCGGCGCCGCGGCGGCGTTCGCCGTCCTGCTTCTGCTGGGCGTCGCGTGCCCGGGCGCCCGCGCCGGCCAGACCAGCGAGTACCGGCGCCAGCTCGGCTCCGCCGTCGACATGCCGCTCGACGCCGACGTCTTCCGCCCTCCCCCCGGCCACAATGCGCCCCAGCAGGTAAATTGCGGGATAGGACCGGGTAGGTGGATGCTACCATGCTACGTTCACGGTTGGCTGTTGATGTCCCGTTCCTTTTTTTGCTATGCTTTTGTGCTGACATACAGTTAGTGGGGTATTCTCCACTCTGATGCTGACTAATTTTGTGCTCTGCAAGGTTCACATCACACAGGGCAACCATGATGGCACAGCCATGATCATCTCATGGGTGACAACAATTGAGCCTGGCTCAAGTACTGTGATCTACGGAACTTCAGAGGACAACCTCAACTATTCTGCAAACGGCAAGCATACTCAATACACGTTCTACAACTATACCTCAGGATACATCCATCACTGCACAATCAAAAAGTTGGAGGTCATCGCCTCATCGAAAATTTCGTGTTTATATTTCCTCATTTGGAATCTCAATTGGATACTTTTGTCTTGCTGCAGTTTGACACAAAGTATTACTACGCTGTTGGAATTGGACAAACGGCGAGGAAGTTTTGGTTCAGGACCCCTCCGAAAAGCGGCCCAGATGTTCCATATACATTTGGTCTCATAGGTACGTCCTAATATATGATCATGCTATGGCTGTATTGATCATCTCTGATCTCAGGGAGAACAATATATGCATATTTGCTAGTTTTATGTCAGAACACAAATCCTCCGAAAGTCCAAATCTTGGAATGATCAGTATCACCGAATCTTCAAAATTTTATTCAGGTGATCTTGGTCAAAGCTTCGACTCAAATGTTACGCTTACTCATTACGAGTCCAATTCAAAAGCGCAGGCTGCGCTTTTTGTTGGGGACCTGTCATATGCAGATAACTACCCATTTCATGATAACGTGAGGTGGGATACGTGGGCAAGATTTGTAGAGAGGAATGTCGCATACCAGCCTTGGATCTGGACAGCTGGAAATCATGAGATCGATTTCGCTCCTGAACTTGTAAGTTGATAGTACATTAATTGAAATTGTGATATGTTTACAGTTGAAAAAACTAGACAATTCAATGAAGATATGTCATGCGCATTTAAAAGTTCATTCAGTTGCGCACATTTGCAGGGTGAAACAAAGCCGTTCAAGCCATACAGCCACAGGTACCCCACACCCTACAAGGCTTCTGGTAGCACGGCGCCTTACTGGTATTCCATGAAAAGGGCCTCTGCTTACATCATTGTCTTGGCATCATATTCATCATACGGTATGTGTATATTCCACTGATGCTGTGTTGTACTAGTTCTTTATTACAAGTTCTGAACAGCAATTCCACAAGTTACTAGTTCTTTATTACAAGTTCTGAACAGCAACTCCACAAGTTACACTATGCGAGCGAGTATTTGATGCCAAAGTTTTTTTTTTTTTTTTTTTTTTTTTGCGATCTATGCCAAAGTAATTCGGCCATACGCTTGGACTAAGAAGTATGAACATATCAGAACCAGCAGAGATTGCAATTGAAATGAATTGGGGTGATATATCTATGCTCTTGTTTCCTTGCCAGGAAAATACACTCCTCAGTACAAGTGGCTTGAAGCTGAGTTTCCCAAGGTCAACAGGAGTGAAACACCATGGTTGATCGTTCTCATGCACGCTCCATGGTACAACAGCTATAACTATCACTACATGGAAGGTGAAACCATGAGGGTGATGTACGAGCCATGGTTCGTCAAGTACAAAGTTGATCTTGTGTTTGCAGGACATGTGCACGCCTACGAACGGACTGTAAGCTGCTATATGCTCTCAAATTCTTTCGCTGCAAATAATTCTTCACTCTGTTATGAACTTGTGCGTCCTATTTGTGCATTTTTGTTGTTCGCCTCTGCATCCAGTAAAAGCTGTTTCTGAGTTGTGACAAGGAAGTATGTTCTTTGATTGCAGCACAGGATATCAAATGTCGCGTACAACGTTGTGAATGGCCTGTGCACTCCAATCCCTGACCAATCGGCTCCAGTCTACATAACCATTGGCGACGGAGGGAACCAGGAAGGCCTGGCCACCAAGTAAGGTTCCACTGCATTTCCATTTCCATTCCCTTGGCGCCGAGAACTGAGAAGATTCATATCCCCATTTCCTGGTCCTGACAAGCGATGCCTTCGCCTGCTCTGCTCGCGAAACTGCAGCATGTCGCAGCCGCAGCCGAGCTACTCGGCCTTCAGGGAGGCGAGCTTCGGGCACGCCATCCTGGACATCAAGAACCGGACGCACGCCTACTACACGTGGCACCGCAACCAGGACGGGAGCGCGGTGGCGGCCGACTCGATGTGGTTCACCAACAGGTACTGGCAGCCCACGGACGACTCCGCCGACGACTCGCAGTGATCTACGGCGAAAGGTGGCGTCGCAGCTGCTGCTTCCTTGCGGCATTTGTGCTGATTAATAAGCGTCGCCTGACTGTGTACAGAAAGCAAAGTTCACGTACAGCATACGTGTCGATCGCAGAGAGAAGGAGACATACGCTGTGGACTGTGGAAGTGTGGATTGCCAACGTCCAGATGCACAATAAATACTCTGGTTTCTAGGGAAAATTCTATGCAATACTACTCGAAAGAGTGGTAGTTCGAAAAATACTATTTTAATCGTTGCAATTTATGAAATACTATCAGATCCATTAGCATATCTAGCAATAGCATTGTCTCCTATTTTCCTGGTTTTTCCTCATTTTTCTTTCTTTTCTCTAGTTTTCACTACTGAATAAACGGTTTTACCTTTATCTACTCCAATCCTGAAAGATGTGTTTATTCTGCTATGGACGTACAATGTTTAGGTTGTATGATGCACTTTGGAGGCATCTTAAGTAATTTTGGGATGATATGTTGCATCTGGCGGGATACAATTTAAAGACTGCTCCTTTGTTTACTTATGTTTATCATGCCTTATGCAAACATCTTAATTTTTGTTAGCTGTAAAATTATGTAATGTAATGCTTTGAATCAGTTTCCAATGACCATATATGTGTTTAATTATGTGGTGTTGTTTCATATAATGTGAATATATGGTTGTGTTATGCTTGAAATGACTCCTGTTGAAGGTTGTAGCACGGCTTAGGTAGGAGCAAAATCGTCCATTCAGGTAGTGAAAAATAAAGAAAAGAAGGAAAAGGGAAGAAAAAACTAAAAAGTAGAGAAAATAGTATTTGGTAGATATTCCAATAGATATGATGGTATCTTATGAATTACAACGGATATGATGTTATTCCCGAACCACCCCTCTTTCGAATGGTATTTCATGAAATTTCTCGGCTTTGAGGCATTACGAATTGCACAATCATCAATCTGTGACCGGGAGTGGGAGAGCATTACAAATAGTAAGAGGCAGTGAGAGCCTATTTGGTTTACGACGTAGGGAGCCAAACCAAAATTTGGCACGGTCAAAATCTAGCATGGCAAATCGTGGAAAAAAAATGTTTGAATCGTGGCTCATGCTAAATTTTACCAAATTTGAGAGTATGATATATGAGGTCTATATATTAATAATTTTTTTGGATCAAAATATATTCAACATGGATCTTGTTTTGTTAACAAAATTACAAAGAATACGGTGATGCAAATGGATTGCAAATCGGATAAGTGGTTTAAGAAATATTATTGTGTGAAATATGTTAGCAAAAGATTATTGGGTTGCGTGTAGTCACTAGCATGATGCCACCTCATTGCTTGAGTTGTATGATCGGCCGGCCAAAATCGGGGCCAGCAAAACTATCGTCCGTCGGCTGCCATCCTTCGGCTGTTTACTGTAGCGGGCTGAGGCCACATTTATCTATGCAGCCTAAGCATGGGCGGATCCACCATGATGCATGGGTATTCAATTGAATACCTAATTTTTTTGCAAAAAAATTGAGTATATAGCACCTATACTACGTATATATATCTTTGCTGCTTCAATCTATCAGACCACTCAGCAAATTGTAAACTAATTGTTTTAGTAAACTAATAAAAGTGGTTTCACTAATTTTGGGGTGTTATGAATTAATTATGAATTAATCTATCTGCAATACATTTACTCAATCCTGCACGTTACAATAACTATTTCAAGATTTTATGTATTTTTACAAGATAGAGGATCATGTAAGAAGACTAAAAAATTTTGTTTCATAATTTTTGGATTAGTAAATAATTAACTATGCATTTAACTCGAATTAATAAATGAGTTGTACGTTTTTTTTTCAAACTTACTCTCCATGTAATATGATGCAAAGGATATTATTTTTGAAAACAAATTTCACAAAAGGTCTTATAATTGTCTCTAGTTGTTTTTAGAATTTTTTGTGATTTTTTTTAAAATTTTAAATTTTTGGGCGTGTTTTTCAACAAAATCAAATCTTTGGGGGTTTTTTTTTTGCAACAAAACAATTTTTGAAGGGGAAAGTTAAAATCCAAGTGACTTTTGGGGGGATTTTTGCATTTTTTCCTAACTGAAAAGTGCCCACATAGCAACAAACATCAGGTATTTATGATCTTTATGTTGTGACTGCCCAGTTCGGCAATCAGCAGTTGAGCGTGAATTTTTTGTGCAAGTTAAGGATAGTGACATCGTTAAATGCTTCCAAGCCATAAAGGAACACAAAGTTAAATTGTAATTTTCTTTAAATGCTTTGTAATTTCTTTTAATTAGTTAAAACTTCTCTACTATGAATAATTTATACTTTAAAATTTACGCTACTATAGACTTCTCGTATTTTAGATTGAACATTTTTTTTAATACTGAATACCCAATCACCAAATCCTGGATCCGCCACTGAGCCTAAGTTTTGATAACAAATCAAGTGGAGACCAAATCACATGGGCATACCAAAATTTGGTACGGCTTTCATAGGCAACAATCCAAACAGCGTCTGAGGGCCCCGAGCTGACGGATCAATTTGTTTGGGGGCCGTTGGGCGAGCCGGGAGCCGCCGTCCCGGGTCAGCAGCCCAGCGCTCCTGCGCCTACGTAACGCAACCGGCGATCGCGTGGCGCCGTGCACTGTGCTGCTGTGGAGCCCGAGGCCACGCGTTTGGCGCAGGACGGCAGGAATTGCAGGCGTTTTCCTCGCGCGCAACGTTGCAGTGTAGTAGTCTGCCGGCCTTGTCAGTGATGATCGATGGTGAATCTGTATCTTTCAGGAGATAATTATCAGTGACAGCGAGACACTGAACGGTAGAGAAATCCTTGATTTACTGTTTTAAAATGATGGGTTTTTTGGTATCACTAATTTTAATTTTTAGTTCCTCTCATACCACTTATGTGAGCACTATGAATTTTACACACCGTTAGATGTTAATATTTTTTAGAAAATGGCTGAAGTGCCCCTACTTATAAGTGACCCCGACATATAAGGCTGGACTAACAAACATCTCTCTCCCTCCCATTCTTCCCATCTCTCCCCTGTCCGGCTCTCTCTTTGCCCCAACACATAAGGCAGGTAGTCGGCTAGTGGTGTGCACGACCTTTATCCCTACGCATATCAAGACGAGGCACCCACGACCAGAGGAGGCCACCAACAGCTGATTCCAAGGCCGGCCTCCACCTACCACCTTCACACTGTCGTCGACAGCCCCCTCCGGTAGCGAGCCGCATGCCGCGTTGCTCCTGGCACTGGGCCACATGCGATTGTAGGAACTGTTGGCTTACGTGCGTGTGTACCACTGCCTCCGCGACACTGTTTGTAGGGGACCCGCACCTCATCTTCTCCGGCGAGACCTTCAACTCCGAGGAGCTTCATTCGTGTTAGAGGGTTAACAGTTGTGGCTTGGGGTTTTGAGATTTTGTGACCTCCAGCTCTAGAGGGAGGTCATGGGAGGTCGTCAATCTTGCAGTGGTGACGGGCAGCAACGGTGCCGCCCGCCGCGGTGGTGGAAGGCAGCCGGTTTGTCGGTGTATTCAGAACCAGGGGTCCCTAAGTCCCGAGGCCAGGCCGGCCATCCACCACATGTCACCACCCTGCAAGGTAAGAAAAAGCTAAGTCCCGGGACTTAGGTACTCGGGGCCGCCGCCTCTGGTTCCCGAGCACCCTAGTTCCCCGATGATCTGCAGGGCCCAAATACTAAGAACGAAGTGCTCGGGAGAGAGTGCTCGGGGCTGCACGTGGCAGCCCCCGAGGACTCGGTGCCCCGAAGGTCCCACCGAAGTGCTCGGGAGAGAGTGCTCGGGGCTGCACGTGGCAGCCCCCGAGGACTCGGTGCCCCGAAGGTCCCACCGAAGTGCTCGGGAGAGAGTGCTCGGGGCTGCACGTGGCAGCCCCCGAGGACTCGGTGCCCCGAAGGTCCCACCGAAGTGTTCGGGAGAGAGTGCTCGGGGCTGCACGTGGCAGCCCCCGAGGACTCGGTGCCCCGAAGGTCCCACCGAAGTGCTCGGGAGAGAGTGCTCGGGGCTGCACGTGGCAGCCCCCGAGGACTTGGTGCCCCGAAGCTCCCACCGAAGTGCTCGGGCGAGAGTGCTCGGGGCTGCACATGGCAGCCCCCGAGGACTCGTGCCCCGAAGGTCCCACCGAAGTGCTCGGGAGAGAGTGCTCGGGGCTGCACGTGGCAGCACCCGAGGACTCGGTTCCCCGAAGGTTCGCGCAAGATCATTCAACGACCCGAAGGGTCCCGTCGTCAGGGTGTCATCCAGTCAAAGGCCCAATGCCGCATTTAATAGGCACGCGCGGTCTGACATCCTGACATCCTGACATTCTCAGCTGCCCACGCCCCCGTATCAGACCCTGCCATGCACTGGCAGGGGGGCGTGGGTCCATTAAATGCACGGGTCCCGTCCCGTTTCATCCAGGTGCCTCGGGATAACGTTGCCAGAATCGAAGCGCTCGGCCTGCCACCCTGCCCTGGCAGAAGAACAAGACAGGGTGGGCACACCGGGCACCTCTGAGGCTGCCCGGTGGGCCCCTTTCATGGCGCCCCGAGGCTTCCGCAGCGGCTGGTGGTCGAATGCGCGCCGCATTTCTCCACCGCCCCTGTCACTTCGCCAAGATGAAATGATTACGCCTTTCTCCGTGGCACCTTGGCATTCGCATCCCCTTTTTCCCATTCAGGATATGTTGAGGTCGGTGCACCTATAAAAGGAAAGGGTGGAGAACACTAAGGAGAGGTCGAAAAAAAAAGAAGGAACGACAGCCCCCGACCTCAAGACGACCAAGAGACCAGACAACCAACAATCTCCGACGAACCAGGCCAAAGATAGATCGATGGACACTCGAACCAGCTCAAGTTAAGCTAGAACATAAGAGCCTCAAGCTCTTTGTAAACAGTTCTCCCCTTAGAACCAGATACCTCCTTGAAGAATCCCCTTCAAGGATAAATATAGCATTCATACAGGAGTAGGGTGTTACGCCTCCGTACGGCCCGAACCTGTCTAAACCCGGCGTACCCACTTTTTCTTGCATTAGGGTGATCGCCTCCCACTAGCCATCGCATTTATTTCCGTTCCCGCTTATTTCCCAAACAAGCTTTTCCAGGATCATCCCCCCGGCCGAATCTCTAAAAAGGGGTCTCTCGGGATCCCTGCGACAGGAGTTCACTCTCCGACACGGTTGGACATAGTTGACAGTGGGGGCGTCGTGCTACGTACCAATTAGCAAGGGAGGTGTGGCGCGGGGGCGTCTCGCTGGTGACGAAGAAGAAGGAACAGTGAAGGAGAGGTGGCACGGGGAATTGGGCTAAGCGATGGAGGAGGCTAGGACGACGATAGAGAGGTGGTAGGGAGCGAATCGTTTGGTGGTGGCGACGGTTGGATGTGTCAGGGTGGGTCAAGCTGAGTAGATAGGGATGCTATCATTTATACAAAGGAAACATATCTTAGCTCTTGGATGCTTATCAAATGGCTGAAACTGGTAGGCAAGGTGGACGGAGAATAAGAGGAAGGCAAGGGTAGTAGGGTACTTTTACACCTCATTTAACAGCAGTGTAACATCAAATGGATGGAAGTGGCATACAAGAAAGGGGATATTTGAAATAGTGGCACATAAGGGATTATAAATTTTCTAGTGGTAGATTGAGGATTTTGTTAACATCCAATGGCTTATTGAAAATTATCTCATCTTTCAACGCCGCGCATCCCAACCCAAACATGTGCTTTTCCGGTTGGCGTGGTCACCGCTACTAACCTTTGTACTCCATTTGGTAAAAAAATACTTAATATTTTGGATACAATACAGTCACTAATGTATGTCTTAGACAACTATTTTCTATTAGAATATAGTTGTAAAATCGAATAATGTTACAAGATTATAGAAGCAATATGTTTTAAAACAAATCTATACACATAATTTTCATATTTTTAAACTAAATATCTCCAAAGTTATTGATTGTTAAAGTTTAATAATTTCGACTAGATTTTATCCAAAAACCAAAACTTCACGTATTTATGATCACAGGAGTACATATGAAAAGCAGCACTTTGGTAAATGAAAGTTGCCGCTGTGCTTATTGAGTTCCCAACAAACCCAGGGGGTAGAAAAAGAATTAATGATGATTTCATCACAAGATTAATATGATCGATGAGGTTGCTCAGGTGGATCCACCACTGAACACCACGTGTGTAGTGTACAAGCATGCAATGCAGTGTGTACTGAAAAGTCTGATTCGCGCCCGCGAAGCACTGCTCACGTCCCCGATAGGGCCACCTACTTTTCAATTTTGATTTTTTTAAAAAAATTACGAATAATTTTTTAGCAACTTTTTTCGTTAATTTTTTAAAAACTTTTCTAGTTATTTTAAAAAAAACTTATTTAAAAAATTATAAAAATCTTATCTTGATAACTTTTTTAAAAAAAGTTACGAGTTATTGTATTAGGAAAAAAATACAAAAACTCCCAAAAGTCACTTAAATTTTGACTTTTCCCCCAAAAATTGTTTTGTTGTAAAAACCCCCTAAAGATTTGATTTTGTTGTAAAAACACCAAAAAATTCAAAAAACTTAAACAAAATCATAAAAAAAATCTAAAAAAACTAGAAACAATTCTAAGTCCTTTTGTGAAATTTGTTTTCAAAAATAATATCATTTGCATCATATTTCATGAAGAGTATGTTTTAAAAAAAAGAAAAACGTGCAGCTCATTTATTAATTCAAGTTAAATGCATAATTAATTATTTACTAATCTAAAAATCATGAAACAAAATTTTTAGTTCTTACATGATCCTCTATCTTCTAAAAATATATGGAATTTTGAAATAGTTATTATAACATGCAGGATTGAGTAAATATGTTATAGATAGATTAATTCATAACTAATCCATAACACCAAAATTAGTGAAACCACTTTTATTAGTTTACTTAAACAATTATTTGTGTAGAAAAAATAATGATAGATATGACAAAGTTAAAATAACATGAGTTAATAAATGAGCTGCATATTTTTCTTTTTTTTTAAACTTCCTCTCCATGAAATATGATACAAAGTATATTATTTTTTAAAACAAATTTTACAGAAGGTCTTAGAATTGTCTCTAGTTTTGTTTAAATTTTTTTGTGATTTTTTAATTTTTTTAATTTTTGGGGGGGGGGGGTCAAAATCAAATTTTTGGGGTTTTTTTATAACAAAATAACTTTTAGAGGAAAGTCAAAAGTGATTTTTGAGGAGTTTTTGCATTTTTCCCTTATTAGAGTCCGTGTGTACCTCCGTATCACAGTCCGTGTGTACCTCCTCAGAGTTGAGAGGCGACGATCCCAAATCCGGCCTGCGCACAGCACGGACAAGAAAACAACCCCTTTGCCAGCACATGGCCGGTACTACGACCCGACCGACTGCCCGAGATCCAAGGCCCCCGCCGCGCCCCGCCTCGCCCCTGATCTCTCCCGGGGGCGCGCGCCAACGGCACACGCACGTGGCCGGCGAGACGGAGCCGATGGCCGCCGCTGACTCTGCCTCCTCCTCCTCCTCCCCGGAGTGCCCCGCCACCCCCTCCAGGCCCACGGACCCCGACTTCCTCAGCTGCGTCCTCCAGCCCACGACCCCCTCCTCCTCATCCCGCCCCGACGCCGACTACGCCGCCCTCCGGCGCCTCCTCCTGCGCCGCAAGCCCTCCTCCGCCCTCCAGCACCGCATGGTAAGCACCCCTTTTCCGCTGCCTTGCATTTTGCTCTGGGGAAATAGCATGAATCGAATTTTACTGGTGGGGGAATGCTGCGCGCAGGAGTGGCGGTGCAACGGCAAGGGCTACGTCGCCTACCGCTACCTCCTACTCCGACGCATCGACGGCGGCAGCGCCCACAGCACGCCCAGCAACAGGTTGCCGCGCCTTACATTTTTCGTGCCTCGTCGCCTGCCCTGCCTGTACCTAACGAAACGAGAACAATGTTGCTAGGCTTGGGTGCTGTGCTATCGTTGCCTTTTCAGATTTTGGCTATGCTTGTTCACTAGTACTACTTTGCTCTCAAGCTTAATCCTTTGAACACGTAGTATGATCGGAAGGTTAAGTTAAGGTGGAATCTGAAAACGTGGTTATTGCAAATTTGTGATTGACCAGTGGAAGGTGGGCTCCCTCTCCTGGCCCTGCTACATTCTCTGAGGCAGACAGCTGGAGTTCTACCCGGGTTCGTATTATCTAACTTCTTCTCTCTGTTTTTTCACATACTATCAAGTTTCTTATTGTTAGATCGGGCACCAAGGGGGTTTTGTAGATAGTTTCATGCTGCGAGAAAAGAGATGCCTATCCTCGCAAAAAGAAAGCTCCTGTAAATTCTGATGTAACATGTTTGATGCAGGACTGGAGAAGTAATAGTGGTGTGTTAAGCCACACCATAAGTATCAGCTCAAAGCAGAGTGATCCTGAGCGCCATGTCAGATTCGCCGAGCCTGCATACTCATTTGTTGGAATGCATTGCATCTTTGACAACTGCAAAGCCTCAGGTAATTTCTTATGGCCATGCTATACATTTCTTCTCTTTCAGTGATCAAGTGCGCCGAGACATTATGGCGCGTCCAATTCCTGTGCAGAGGGTTCTTATCTGATTGATTTGGGTGGTATGCTCATGGATGACTGATTTTACTCTTGGCAGTTACGATATTGAAATTTGGCCATGCGAGTTCTGATCTACTTGCGTATGGTGCGGCAGATGGCAGTTTGACAGTCTGCCAGGTTTCCGAGCCACCATCTGTTCTTCAAAAATTGACAGGACATTCTAAAGATATCACAGGTTAGACTACACAAAATTGTGCTCTTAAAGCTATTCTCTCCTTCATTTGTCACAACCAAAGTTAACAAAGGCTTGCTACACATGCCGAAGTTTTTCCATCCTGCTGCCAATGTTTTTCGAAAATCCCTAGTTCAGTTAATGTTGATTACCCTGTATCAATAATACCTGCTATTCTGATAATGAGGAATGTTCTGTATTGCTGAGCATAAAAACTGCTGTGCAGAACTAGTACAGATACTAATTGAATTTGAGTTTTGTGAGCTAAAAAAGTTTATAAGACATGAAAACTTATCTACTATATGGATTTGAAATCAATTAGACATGATCAATTCAAGTTGGAATTTCATGTATGTTCCTTCATTGTGTATCCAATATCTCGTGAGTATCAAATCCATTCAAGTTGCAATTTCCTGTATGTTCCTTCATTGTGTATCCAATATCTCGTGAGTATCAAATCAATTCAAGTTGCAGTTTCTTGTATGTTCCTTCATTGTGTATCCAATATCTTGTGAGTATCAATTCGATGTCTTGTGAAAATTCTAACCACATTACAGATTTTGATTTTTCATCTAATAACCAGTACATAGCTTCATGCTCCATGGATAAAACTGTGCGAGTATGGGAGATCTCTAAAGGCACCTGTATCAGGGTTGTATATGGAGTTTCTTCCCAGCTATGCATCTGCTTTCATCCTGTAAGTTCCAACTCTTTTTTTAGATCTGGAAGTTCCAACTTAGCAGAAAGTATGATTGTCTATCCCTTTTGCTTAGTTCTTTGTATGGTAACCATCACGAGCTATCTACTGTATCATATTATATTTACTGTGTTTTCTTCTGGACTGCTTTGTTCCAGGTGAATAATAATTTGCTTCTAGTTGGCAACACAAACAGGGAAATCAATGTAAACTTCCTTGCCTTATGCTCCCAAGTTGCACGAAGTTATATACCTTTGTTCGCTTTCCAATATGTTGCTTGCTGCTTGGTCCTCTGATAATTTTTCTGTTGTTCAATAACAGTGGAAAACGAAGTATCTGTTTTTGTTCTGGCATTTCTTTTGAAATAGATGGTGTAACTTACTGTGTAATTGTTAGCAATAATCATGCAAAATTGTGCAGTGGCCAGCATTTTTCCCTTGCTTCCCAGTTGTTTTTACCCGCCTTGTGAATGATTCCTCTTTTTCATCTAGGCAATAAATTTTAGCACTGGGAGAGTAATCAGCAAACTTACCTTTGATGATGCGATTACAGCTTTGGATATTGATCACACTGGGCAGCTTATTTTCGCTGGTGATGCACAGGTATCCAATAATTTAACTTGTGGCTGTTGAGATGAATATATGATGTTAATAATTTTGAAATGGTGTTTGACACGTGCAGGGTTTCATATATACTGTTAGTGTGAATTCACATACAGGGTCGTTATCTAGAACTCACAAGAACAAGAGCAGTAAGAGCAAATCTCCTATTACTACCATCCAGTATCGCACCTTCTCTCTGGTAGCACGTTATCCAGTACTTCTTTCTTGTGCACAAGATGGAAACCTGTCTTTCTTCAGGTGTGCTAACTTTACAACAGTCTATTCTCTGTTGGACTTTACTTTGTATAACATTTGTATTATTGGCATTTCAGCATTGCAACAGATGCTAAGGGATACTTGACCCTCATATGCTCCCTAAAATTGGCCTCGCGAGTGCAGAGGATCCGTGCTTGTTTCTGTCCGCTTCTTTCCCTTGAGAAAGGAGAGTTCATAGGTGAGTAGGAACCAAAACTCGCTCGAATGTCTGTAGCCGTTACCTGTTGGTTACCTAAAACTTAAAGCTGTTGTCCTGTTGATGATCCGGAGTTTCATTTCTGTATTTTTCCTGCAGCTAGCACTCGAGTGTTGCCACACTTCCCTTTGCACTGCTTATCCTCATCATTTTTTACAGTTAACATTTGTAAACCTCCTTTGTAGTTCAATGAAGTACCAGGACAATCACATTTGACTCTCGATTTTATGTTTTCCTGAACAAATATTGTTAATCAATTTGTTTAGAATGTTGAATTTAACTTACCAGAAAGTAGGATGGGTGTCTTTAGAAAATAGGTGTATCTGCTTTTGTGGGAATAAATCCATCATGTTCCATTCTTTACCTTCTTTTTTGGTTACGCACAACTGGACTTTTACAAAAAGAATTTAATTTATATATTCTATTCTGAACATGAAGTTACTGGTAGCGAGGACGCAAATGTTTACTTCTATGATTTGGCACGCCCAAAGAACACATGTGTGAATAAACTACAGGTATGTGTCGTGCTTACTCTATTTGGCACATCTTAACCTTTTCTGTTCCACCATTAAGGCACCAACGAGACCATTTGTATTCCTGAAGGGACATGGTTCTCCAGTAATTGGAGTGGCCTGGAATCATGGGGAAAATTTGCTGGCCTCATCCGATTTGGACGGTACAGTTATTGTATGGAAGCGAGCAAAAACTAGTTAGAGTGATTCCACATCACGAAGAATGCTTTAATACAGCAAAATTGTAGGTCCTGCTGGATGGTTCCAGTAAAGGCATTGTATTTTGTACATTGTACCTTCATCATATTGTTTGTAACATAACCACGAGGCTGGGGAAAGAAGATTAACCGGCCTTGATTGTATTTACAGAAGTATATAGGTCTCCCAGTAGAGTGTAAAGCATTTATCCCGGTATATCATGTATCATTCTTTAGGACTGTATCTTTGTATCATTCATGATTTTGTCCTCCAATTACATATCTTTTCAAGTCAAAGCTTATGAGTTGGATTGGTTTAGTTCTGTAAGATTCACGTCATCAAATGTTCTGTAACTGTAACACTGCAGCGAGGTTTGACAGGTTCTCATCTACCCACCATGCTGAACTTTTTGGTGCGATGGCTCCTTCATGTTCCGAAACTGGTATTTTTTGGATGGGATCAGAAACGGCAACTGATTGTTGATCTTTGTAGAACTTGTAGTGGTGGGAGACGTCTTTGCAGTGGCTCCTTCCCAGGGGTCGGCCTAGAGGGAGCTTGAGGCCACGTCGAATGGCCGTCCGGCGTCACCGCCGCTGTCGACCTGCCTGAGCAGGGAACTGAACACTCAGTGGTGGGATTGTTGGTTACGAGCTCACAGGTTCTGGGTTCAATCTCTGTTTCGTCCAGGATTTCCCACCAGGGAACTGGTGCCTGCTCGGTTGGGAGTGGCTGCCGTCGAGTACTCTACCCACCCAGGCTCTGAATCTGGATGCCCCATCTCCTTACAGGATCAGCCAGTGCCCCTGGTGTGTGTGTATAAAGTTCTAGACATGCAGCGGAACCTGATAAGGATACTGAACACCTGCTCCAACCTGAACTTCAGAGCACTGGTGCTCCAGTACATGCCCAATGGCAGCTCAGAGATGCTGCACTCTGAAAGTAGAAGGCACCTGGGTTTCATCGAGAGACTGGATATCATGCTCGACGTGTCGATGGCAATGAAGTATCTGCACCATTCGCAAAAAAAAAAAAAGTATCTGCACCATGAGCATTTCCAGGTGGTCCTGCACTGCTGAATTGGAAAATCAAGTGTTGTGCAAAGAAAAAAAAAATCAATTTAGCAGATTGTAACAATGTAACATGTACGGCATGCTGAGAAAAATGAAAGAATTATTTTTTAGAATCATTGTGACATCAAAGTTGGAGAGCAGCGGTGGAAGATACACTGTGGCACTCAAGCCCCAGCGTGATTCAAGACACGGTCACCATCGCCGTCTTCTGGAACATATGGAAGAATAGGAACAACAAAATCTTTCGTGAATACCTGTGGACCCCGGTGCAGATTACCCGACGAGCGGCGGACCTCATGTTGTGGCTGCACCGTACTCGTGATCTCCATGCTGAATTGCGAGAGTGGGGAGCTAGACACTTTAATGTAAACACGTAGCCTTTCTTTTGCTCTCACCCTACCCCTGATTTCGCGAATCTTGAATGTTAAAATTTCATCCTAAATAATGGCAAAGTTCAGGTGCCCGCCGTAGCGTTCCTAATTTAAGATACACCGTGACATTCATATCCTTTTTCTACGTATATACAATTGGTTAAAATTGGGGTAGGCAGGCATACTCTTGGCCTCTTGCACATCGTAAATTGTCAAGTCATTTTCAGTCATGAGGCGACCATAGATTTCACTGGTTGGATGCCGAGCGAGTCTAGTGACCGGCGAGCGGATGACCCGCGACCTCGCCGGCTGCGGATGTGATGTCGGCGGCCCGGAACATTTGCAAAAACGCCCTCGCGATCCGAGTATTTTTTAAATAGCCCCCTGGTTTGGATCATGATCCAAATATTTGCATATAGCCCCTAGTTTGTAACGCGAATAATAATGACGATCCGAGTACTTACAAATAGCCGCTGTTTTGGATCGCGATCATTATCACGACCCAAATTTTTCAAACAGTCCCCTAATTTTGGTTGTCAGATTTTTCTTCCGGTTGGAAGAGAATTTTTTTACATGTGATGCATATTTATGCTGTATTATAATCGTTTATTTATGTTGAAATTTGTGCTAGATTGTTAGATAAAAAGATATGAGATAAGTAAAGAAATCAGTGAAACGATAAATATGAGATGAGAAATAATTGAATAATATTAAACATGTGTGCACTGGATATGAGTTGCATTTCCCCTCCCGCCCGTTAGGTCGCCGTCGTCCCCGCAGGGATCGCAAATCCCCATCCCACCTCTTCCCCGCTCGAGCCATAGCACCAACGATCTCCCCGCTCATCTGACTCCCGCAACAAGGACCAGAGGACAGAGGCGCGATTCGTCGCGTCCGAGCCGAGCGATCGAGCATCCGCGCGCTCGAGCTCAGGCGGCCGGGCATGGCGGCTTGATCCAGGCGACCAGGCCTGTGCCGAACCCTCAACCGTGCCTGCATGCAACGGTGGTTGCTATGAATGATTCACTGCGCCTACCGACCGGCGAAGACGCTGACGAACATGTTCGTCAGTACTTCCATTTCAGCGCCATTTTTTGTCCAAAGAAACCACTCTGCTTTCATCTCTGATGTTATTTGTTCATGAAAATAGAACGCAGGCGACTGAAGTTGCTGCTTCCGAACACCGACAAGCAAGATTGATGATATCTTGGTTCAATTCAAGCACTTACTAGCCGTCTAATTTCATATCACCACGCACGTGCACGCCTCAGCAACCGAACCTGTTTTGAAACCACAACTTGAGCATCAGGGTGCAGCTCTCCAAGTTGAAGCTGGTTGCGACTTGCGACTACATGGCCGTGCTCTCGCTCCCGCGTGATCTCGAGATGATTCGTGGCCGCCAAGGCTTAGCGAGAGAGCCTTCCCCGTGTGACTCGCCACCGTGACCGCGGCCTTCCACGCTGTGGATGCCGCGGGGAGTGAACTAGCATCTCGTAGAGAGACTCGCTGCAGTATCATGGTGCTGGTGGGGCGACGAAGCTTTGCGGCGGAAGGCTTGCCGGCGGCGAGCTCGGAGGGCGGGGCAGGGAGGGGACTCGGGAGCAGGCGGTTGACGGGTCGTGGGGCTACAGAACGTAAGCGAACCGTCCGATCGCGATCCGACGGCTGTTGCCTGTTCCTTTACGTTCTGTCTCCAGATTGGGTCCGCGGTTCATCAGCGTAGTTAGGAATTGGATGGCGATCCAACTTTTCAGCCCATATGGAAATTGGATCGCGACTATTATTCGCGATCCGTCCGGCCCACGTAAGACTTTGTTCGGCCCACTTTTAAAATGGAAATTGCAAGTGGTACCTAATTCTATGTCAAAACTTAGTTTATTTTTTCTTAACTTAATTAGGTATATGTGAACCTTTAATTAGGTATAGTAAATTTAATAACTTAAAAAAATATAAAACGTGCATCCCTGTTCCGCCTCACGTCACGAAGGGTGAAGCGGCCCAGGCTTGCCAGCCATGCGCCCGAGCAAATGCAAGCTCCAACACCGCGGTAGGTGTGGAGGCGTTCGTGTCGGCGCAGGCAAGGAAGCGCCGCGCGTTCCACGCGGCCGGAGTCGCAGCCTCCCGCGTGTCTCTCCCTCGGGCCCGGGGCCGGGTCCAGGACGGTGCGCGCGGCGAGCAGCGTGTGACGAGGTCACGAGGTTGCCTTGCAAAGGCCACGCGCGCGCGGCTGCAGGCAACAAACAACCAATGGCAGCATGAATTGCATCGCAGCACGCAATCGAGCGCCTCCCGACTCGACTGCACTGCAGAACTCGTGGCCGAACGGGAAAAGACCTTTTTTTTTACACATACTACAAAGTGTTTCGCAAAGTTACTCACGCCCGTTGTTTGGATTTATCAGTTTATCTCGTCATAGAGATATCAATTAACATCGCAACAATTGAGCCAAAAATTACCACTGTGTAGAAAAAAATTGGTCGGTTGGTTTACGCCTTACTTTACATTGTTTTTTTTTTCTGTTATAGGGCAACAATATGATCTCCATTTAGTTAGTATTTAGTTCTCGGTTGAAAATATATTCTGGTCATGCACATGTGGTATAAATATTTTTCCTCCAAAACATGTGTAGAAACGATTGAAAAAATTGTGACCTCCAAATTTCATGATGAGCACGTCTGTTTTATAATACACCTCCTATTTTTTTTACAGGACATAATACTTGAGAAAGTCATTTAAAGTAAATTTTAACTATTAATTTCTCTTACAATATATTATCAATTACTATAAAACTAACATCTTAGCATCTATCGATACATGTTTTATGTACTAAATATGTATATAGTTTAACTAATTATTAGTAAAAAAATAAAAATTGATTTTTTAATCCTAATATATCTTGTATTTTAAAACGGAGCGAGCACTTGCTAACTTTTAGCTTGGTCCCAATTTTGACACACATTTGACTTTCGATCAAAATAACCAATCTTTGAGAAGTAAATAAACTGGAGCTAAAAACCAAACAAACCAAAGACTAATGTGATCACCACTCGTCGTATTCGTACGTAACTGGAAATCCAGACAAAAAGGGGGAAAATAAATAAAATACGGGTCAAATCCTCCTTTCGGGAATCCTTGCTTCCGCGGCTCCCCCAGGCCCCGGCAGCCGGCAGCACCCAGCCTCCGTCCCCCCGCGGCCTCCTCCCCCGCATCCGGCGCCGGTTTCCTCCTCCCCTCTCCTCCGCCATGATGGACCTGGATCCCCGCCTCTACGAGAACGTCGTACGCCTACTCTCGCCATACGCGCCTTTCTTCCCCCCTCGTAGAACCCTAGTATTTGTTTTCTTTGTTCAGGCGCCCCCATTATATAGAAGCTCTGGTGGATTTGTTCCTGCTTGCGTGTGAATTTGGTGTTCCTTTGTGTTCGGTTATTGGATTCGTGATATGAAGATATTGTTTCTTGGATAATGTTTCGTAAAGATAGTTTCTTGGATTGCTGGGGTGCTTGGGCAGTTGGACTGGAGGATTCACTCATGTTAGGGTCTGAAGTTGAAAAAGATTGGAATTTTGTCGGTAAGGTGGTTTCTAGTTATGAAAGATCCAACTTTGTTGATTGCCTGTCTCGGTCAGGGGTCAATTTATCGACGGTAATTAGTCGAAATTCGCGGTTATCGAGCTTACCGCTCCGCTCCGGTTTCAGAAACCGAACCGAAATCGAACTTGAATTCAAAAAATTTGAAAAAATAAAAAAACTCAAAAATATTAAAAAAAAATCCTAAAACAACTAGAGACAATTCTAAGACCTTCTGTGAATTTTTTTTTCAAAAATAATGTCGTTTGCATTATATTCTATAGGGAGGAAGTTTGAAAAAAATGAAAAAAGTTGAAACGTGTGGCTCAGTTATTACCTTATGTTAAGAAAAATCTTAACATGCAAACACATATTTTTCTTGTATAGGACGAATCTTAAGAGGATCTTTAAAATTTATTTCACTTCATTTAGAGTTATTAATTTCTCCATGATTTTTACAAAGTTCACAAGCATAAAGTGAATATGTTAAAAAACAACATTGTAATTAACTTTTTCATGTTTATCATTATTTTTCCTATATAAAGCATAGTATAAATAAACTAATAAAAGTGGTTTCACTAATTTTGAAGGTGTGATGAGTCAATTATGAATTAATCTAGTCGCAACACATTTACACAATCCTGCGTGTTACAATAACTAATTCATGAGTTCATGTATTTTTAAAAGACATAGGATCATGTAAGAAGACTAACAAAATTAGTTTCATGATTTTTGGATTAGCAAAGAGTAAACTATGCATTTAACTTGGTTTAACAAATACATTTTCTCACAGAAAATTTTTAACTTTTTTTTGAGTATAAATACTTTTATCATGTAGATCATGTTACAAGGAAATCAACAAAATTTGTTTCACTTGATTTGAAGCTCAGATGAATTAGTTATTGATTTTACAAGATTGAGCCAATTTTTGGGTTTTTTGTTGAACTTCACTGAAAATTGAGAAAACCACTCGATAAATCGAGAAAATCGAGTGGTTACTGATAATGTGGAAAATTCTAGAAAAACGCTCGATAAATCGAGAAAATCGCTCGGTAACCGGTCCATTTCGAATTTTAGCAAATGAATTTATGCGAATTTCAAGCGGTTATCACGATAACCGCGCATTTTCGGTTATCGCTGGGGACCGGTTACCGTTTCCTCAGCTGTAACTAAAACATTGATCTCGGTGTTGAACTAAAGATTGGAGCTTGTTACGATCCCACTCGGTTCAACACCCAAATTAGCACATGCACATGGGAAATACTCCGATTCCAGCACTGGATTTTAGTCAGTGATACAAAATGATAACTAGAATCATGGACTGTGAAGAGCAACAACAAGGGTCTGGGAATCAGAGAAACAGAGCTTGGGGGAGGCAGCAGGAAATTAGGGAATGGGGAAGGAAGAAAGCAGAGGCCGATGCCTTCGTTCTGTTCATCGATGCCGTTGCTGCTTGCCAAGCTATGTAGTGTTAGCCTCTTCCTCCGAGTGGGCCTTGGAGCTAGCTCACCGACCCAGCCTGCAAGCCCAACAACACCTTTGGCCCACGTCCGTGACATTCTTCCCCCCTTGGGAATCGGCTTGCCATCAAGCCAATATCTTGAACTTAGACCGTCTGAACCCATATCCTTGTCAAGCTTGAGACCACCAGGATCCCATGGTGCTTGCAGTTCCTCCAGAGTAGTACGAAACCATCCACCATCACTCTTCATCATGGATGAAATAGAATAGGAAAGGCTCACTTCATGATTCTCAACGATGCTAGAACAGGCACCACCATGCTTCTTAATCTTGTATTTGCGTACAAGAATTTTAGAGTGCTATAAATAGTTGTGCCTTTGTTGTAAACCGAGGCAGAACTATTTACAACATGCCAAAATCCACGAATCTATATGGCATCAAAGTACGACAAACACCAGTGCCAAATGTCTGCCCCAAATCCTGTTTGTGGCCTAAATTGAACACTGATCCATTGAATCAGCTTCTCCCCCTGTTACTGCTTTGGTTTGCATGACCTCGCTGGCACTTTCCTTCGAAGTCACTATATGTGCAGTTCATATGGGCATATCTGCATATGGCTCTGCGTTTCTGCTGAGCCAAACATGCATATTTATGATTTAGTCATGCACTATGCCAACTTTACCAACGGCTTCATATCCTATACTTTGTTGTCATATTCAATAAGGGAAATTACTTTACCAACTTTACCAACGGCTTCACATGCAGTAAGGGAAATTACTTACTGCTGCCTTTTGCTGGATAAATGGATTAATGCGAACTGTACCATCATCTTTGTTAATTTATAGTATGTTATATACATAAATTTCGTCCTATTGCAGTCTGTCAGCGACAACGATGTTCGCAACATAGTGCTATCTTATCTCATGCACAACTGTTTTAAGGAGACAGCAGAGACATTCCTATCCAGCACTGGGTTGAAGTTACCTATTGATTATAGCGTGGATGTGGATAAGCGTAAAGGTATTTATCTGCAGGTCAATACTGATCTGGATCTCTTTCTCTTGTTAAATTGCATGCTTTTAAGCGCTTTTATATATCTTTGGTACATTGCCTGCAGTTCTGGACTTCTAATCGTGACCATATAAATCATGAATTTTTTTAATATTACCATTTCCATTCCCGTGTGTCTGCATGCATGCACTGTTCTCATCATATATTTCTCTTTCAGCAATTTTTAATTTTGTGCTGGAAGGGAATGCCCTGAAGGCCATAGAGCTCACAGAAGAGCTGGCGCCTAACTTGCTGGAGAATGATATGGATTTACATTTTGATCTTTTAAGTCTTCACTTCATTGAGCTTGTTCGTTCCAGAAAATGGTGAGTGCTTGCAAAATTTAATTTGGAGGGAAAAATATTGTTACAAAGTTTGATTAATCTGGTTGTTTTGACTGAGCAGCACAGAAGCTCTTGAGTTTGGCCAGAAAAAGTTGACATCGTTTGGGAAAGTTTCCAAGTATGTTGAGAAACTAGAGGTACGTGTTCCTTGACCCTACAGGCCTGAGAATGCAACTTATCGTGTTTATTTAGATTGCTTTTGTCTCCTTTTGAGCCGATGCAGTACAAGGATTTTTTTGTCCTGTATGCATTAGATATTATTATTAATGTACTGGTATCGAAGGATGTGCAAGCAAAACAGCGCTGGTATTATACCACCTCCGTTCTGCTTGATGCCAGCTTTGGCTGAAATGCTACCGAAAGATGTATTTTATTATATTTAGTACATAAATGAGACATAAGTGTTGCATGATATTTGCATTGAATTTGATTTGCTATAGTGGGTGCTTACCAATACTGCATAACTTTTTAGTGACCAGCACTTAACTTTTCATTTTGTAGGACTTTATGGCCCTACTAGCATATGAAGAACCCGAGAAAGCACCTATGTTTCATCTACTAAGCCCCGAGTATAGGCAGAATGTTGCAGATAGCTTGAATCGGGCTGTCCTTGGTATGTTTAAAAAATATTCTGCTTAGCTCCTGGCATAGTAACCTCATTCCACCATGTTCTGATTATGATCTTCCTTTCGTGATCAACGGCAGCACATGCAAATCTACCTGCATATTCATCATTGGAGAGAGTAGTACAGCAAGCGGCTGTGGTTAGGCAATACCTACAGCAGGAAGTTGGCAAGGTGACAGCTCTAGTTACCTTTTTTTAGATCACAGCTCTAATTACTTGTCGGCCATGATTTTGCATCATATCATATTTCGTTGGTGCTCATCTCATAGCTTTTCACTAGTATCGATGTATGCAATTTAACTGAGAGGGTTGCGTATGCATGGTTTCTTGGAAGTTCTACTGCAGTACTACTTCAATTTAAATTCCATTATTGGCTTTCTTGACATCATACCGCATACATGACATCTGAAACTCTTGGAGCAGGATTCTTACCTACCATTTTCTTTGAAACCCTTTCTGAGCAAGTAAGGTGCAACCAATCAATTCTTCAGAAAGGCTACCACCTCCAGGCCATTGGGCATCTGTACCCTTACAGAGTGCATAAACGATGAAGCAGTTTATACAATTCAGAGAACCGTCTTCTCGATTGACTTTGTCACCATGTCTGCAGTTGCAGTGGTGTACTTTGAAAGAGGGACGTTGTACGTTTCTGTTTCCTTAGTTTATGTTCTGTTTTTTCTTCCCCTCCTTGACAATTGACATAGATAAGCATGTACATATGGTCCGCGTTGAGCTATTCTGTATGGTCATTCGATGAGCTCAGTTTGAGCCAGTCTGTTGTGCAGTATGTGCCTGACGCAAATGATTCAGGCCAAGCTGGTTTTTGGTCGTGTCTTCATTCCTAGGTGATAATGAGTAGTATAAAACTATTATATATAATATGTATATGAATCCCTAAGGTACCCTAGATAGATATCATGTATTTAGGAAGAGAATCTATAGAGGTATGAAAACTTTCTGTCAAGATATATTGTAAACAATAAAGTCTATTTTTAAGTTTAAGTATGATAGAATTTTACTCGAAAAAGAGTTTAGATGCTACATAGCAACCTTCATATATATATATATATAGAGAGAGAGAGCAACCTTCATATATATATATATATAGAGAGAGAGAGAGCGGGGCTCTGTGGAGGAGGACAAGCAGTACACAAATGATCTAGAAGCCATCTGCATTTGTAATCACAACAACAATTACGATCTACATCGATAACTTGTAAAGACTGTGCAAAAGGAGTCTTCGATTA
The DNA here is from genome assembly GCF_958298935.1 of Phragmites australis. Lineage (NCBI taxonomy): Eukaryota > Viridiplantae > Streptophyta > Magnoliopsida > Poales > Poaceae > Phragmites > Phragmites australis. The sequence continues at coordinate 40,626,342 of NC_084922.1, read as the reverse complement.
GTGTTAGATCTCATCTAAACTAGTTATGATACTCTTATTATCTTAAAGATTAATATAAGAACATAACACATTAGGTTATTATCCTCTAAGTAGATTTGAATCTGTATAAAATTACGTGATTGATTTGGCAAGAGGGAGTATCCTTTACATTCATCACATATTCGTAAGATCAATAGTTTACTAATCATTGACACTTGGTTTACCAATTCTCTGTTCATGGATGACAAGGATTGCTCCGGGGATTTTGTGATCTAAATTTGAAATGTTTTGTTTAAACTTGGACTAACTCCCGAAAAAATCTAGAGCGATTTGCTCTTTTCAAAAGGCCCTAAATATGTTTGGTGCCCCTTTGTTCACCATTTCCAATGTGCTAACCCACTCGTTGCCTATGAATTTTCCAAAAGAGAACGCCAAAAAAAACAGCAAAACAAGAGATGAAAATCCTCCTTTTCGAGAATCAAACAAAATAAAGGGGTGCTGGCTTCTTTAGTTCTCCATCGTCAACTTGAACGCCAGGAATGATGCAAAGTTGGCTGTAATAGAGAGATTACTACGTGAGAGCGAGCGGTGGCAAAAGAGCTGCTCTTTGCGGCATCTTTCGCCCTCCCGTCAGTGAATGAATCGAGCAATCGGCGATCACCTGGGACAGCGAATAGAGTTCTTCCCCTGTAGCTTCAGGTTTCTTCAACCGTTAGTGCTGCTGCCAGCTTGTGGAATTGTGACGGTGCCTGCTCTTTTCTGGCTTCCATTCTACCTATTCCTCTATAAATAGACAGCTGGACTGTCTCTTGTCATCTTGTAAGCTCATCACTTGGAGCAAGCTGGTACAATCTTCGTTCTATCCGACAAACCAAATTAAAATATATTTTAGTATATTTACTATGAGTAATTGATATTGGTATTTATTTGGTTTGATATCTTCGGTTTTGTATAATTTTTGATATCATTTGAATTCATGTAGGATTTCATTTGAGCATATTGATCACGTACTAAGTGGAATTGGAGTTAAAAATATGTGTTTGTCTGTCTCATGATATGCAGGTGATGGATACAACTTGACAGTTGACGGTGAGATGATCGAGCCAAATGGAATATTTGGTGCCAGATGATAAGGATGCCAAGCGGAGTCAAAAGATGATCATAGCTGAACATGTGGAGGTCAAGCAAATTATGAAAGATAGATAGAGACGGTGTGTTGATAAAGTTAAGCGAAGTGGATGTCTGTGCAAGTGATAATGCGACCTGAGGGATCGGGAGCAGGAGAGATTTGCCGGCGGTCACGATCGCAAGACAGAGTACACGGGTCGATATTAGAGCGCTTGTTTAAGGTGTAAGCAAGTGGGGAGTCACTCTTCGAGAAGTGTGCTAAGGTTTCACGGTTTGATCTTAAAACTGTGGGAGGACTAGAGGGGTACGTGGCACCATTGTGAAGTTTGTGTCGAAGAAAAGCTAAGTCGTGAAGGCGTCACGGCCGTCTGATGAATCAAGAAGAAAATTAACTAATATACTCTTGGTGATAGGTAAGAGTGTACTATAACATATGGGTATTTTGGAAAAAAACTAGTAAAATTAAAGGTCAAGTTTTTTAGTTTATAAATAGAGGGGTAGGGCTATATGAGGAGATAAATCAGTTATTTTGAGCTCCTTGTGTCATCTATCATAGAGTCTTATGCTAGGATTTTAGAGGAGAGAAAGATAAGTGCTTAGCCTATATATTAGGTGAGAGTTTTGTGAGAAAAAATCTTTGTAATCTGTCTAAAATAGAGATGATCTTTACTGCAATGAAGTTTATTTTTCTTCATATTATTGTGCTCATCTCCTTCTGTTTTTCTCTATTGGTTCCCTTACAAGTTTATAATTTTTTCGGTTTTTGATTCAATTTTTTTATTTTATGTTGAAATTTTAGCACCTTGTGAGGTCACTTTTCTAAAACAACTTGTATTCTCTTACATCTAGATAATCAGCTTAGAGAATTTCGTTGCTTGGTGTTCATTTTTTCTTGTTTCCTGGCAAGTTATTATATTTCTAGTGCTAAGATACACGAATTGATATTAAATCAAATCTATGGTTCATATAACATCCGTAGAGTCGTGTTGCCTCAATGTTTTCTTGTTAAAACTTCTTTTTATTTTTGCTTCCGTTTGAATTTTAAGGTACGTTAAGTGATTTAAATAAAAGAAGATTATCGATTTCGTAAATTTTTTATTAAGACGTCTATTCACGTATCTTTAATCGTCAGTCTCCTTCGTATACTCTCTGTGACGTGTTTGGCCGTAGCTTGGGTGACAGAACATGGTACCTTCTTCTTGTCTGTATATGCTTGGCTAATTGTTCGTGTGCAAACACGAAGTGAATGTTTTTGGCCTTCAGAAATGCTGTTACTAGTTTATAATTGTTCATAAAAGAATTCAGCATATTTTGTTGCCTAGTCTGAATACACTTTTGAGTGCCTTGCTTGAATGCTACTGGTGGGATCAAGAACTCATCTTAAGCATGACGTTTCTATCGTTTAACTTTTCTTCGTTCGATCACACCAGAGATGGTTGGCAGAATTTGTTAGGACGCAGATGCGTATATTATACTCTAACTGCTCAATGCCACCGATCTGACTCTAGGTAAGAACTTAGAACTAGATTCCTTTGTGCTAAAAAGTTACAAAAGGATCACAACAACATGCGAGTCAAGCATTCTAAAAGCTGTATTATTCTGAACTGATTTGAGTGGTAATAGAGACAACATGTCAACTTGTTCATGTTCAACAGAGTTTCAGAGGCTCAACCGGGAAGAGTGCGACAGCGGTCGGGCCATGGGGAGGTCTAGGAGCCTTGGGACGATGGTGTTAACTCCACGGTGCGACAGATCATCATCACTCGAATCATTGATTCCATAAAGATCGAGTATGACCTGAAAGGAAGCTCAGTTTGGTCAGAGAAGCATGGGACTGGGAGTGCAGACTCAAAAAGTGATCAGGTTCGGTTGCCTAATCTCGTGCTATGACATTCGAATCCTTTACTTAGAAATAATGATACTTTTGTTTAGGGCAACAATAATAATACTTATAGACATGACAACATGATCAAGAATCTCTAATTGTAATAGGTGATAGTGTGGATAGGTGACAGTGATACAAACAAACTAAGGTAGAAATACATAACTGGCACTGTTTTTTACTGCTACTCATACGCAGATCTTGCCAAACATTGGATGAAGTCCAACGTTCTCTCACAAGAATGCTTGGATGTACGATTTTATTGTCTGATCTTATTGACACTGATTTCATTGAATAATCAGAATAATGTTTTGTGTTAGAGAAGTTCCAAATAACGATGATACAATCACAACCCCATATCGCGAATTTACTGGGGAGATTAATTACCATGATTTTAGTTCCCTTGTGGTGTACTAGTCAAAATTATTCACCTTTTGTACTGTTAGAAAGAACTATTCTTTCCACTGTAGACCTCTTTCAATATTGTCGATAGTCATGCAAAAATGCTACTCTTAGCATTGCCTATCTTTTTCAAATTTTACTGATAGCTAGAAAGCAACGCTACCGAAAGGAGGTTCCTATATTGACATTACAAGTGTGCAATTTTTTATTTTTTTTAACAACAGCCCCCTTTATCTGGATCTTTATTGAAAGTCTTAATAGAGGATGTGTGAGACGGAGGTCGAACCCGTCGGAGTGGCTCCACCCATGGAGCGCTGCCATCGTGCTACAAACACATCCGCCAAGTGTGCAATTCCAACAGGTCAAACTTGAGTACCCTCAAGAAGTTCTCACATCTATCAGTGGCTGCTATGGTGCACTGGGGACTTCACTTGTCATAAGATCACTAACCTTTGAGAGCAACTGCTCCAAGTATGGGCCTTTCGGCACTGAACAAGGGACATTCTTCTCACTCCCAGTGTCCAGCGGCAAATTCGTCGGCTTTCACGGACGATTCGGGTCCTTTCTCCACTCCATAGGCTGCCATCTGAACAAAGACAAGAACACAAACCTGTCCAACGCGCCGTCCACCACGCTTTGGAGCACCACAAGATCTTATGACTGTAGTGGTCACAGGTATGAAGATAGCAGTGCTGGGTATGCCATGGTTCTTGCGGTGAACGAAAGAGGTGACAACCACAGTGTCCTGACTGGCAGTCTTCCAAAGGAACAGTGTCCTAATCCATCTCAGAATGGGACTCTCTGGAACAAGGTATGACCAAGTGAAACTTGTTATGATCAGAAGAGGGTTGCGTTGCTCTATGTCTAAAAATTAGTGTGACTTTCTCCCCACATTTTTCTAACTATAGAAGTTATAGCTTCAAAGGTGGTGTCATTCAGTCTTGCCGCACCCCGCTTGTGTAATTTGACCGGTTTCGGGTCATTGTACTAAACTTTATTTTGCTCATTCTTAATACAAAGATATGTATCTCTCCTGCGTATTCTAGAAAAAAAAAAGTTTGTGAATTTTGCATTGCAGATGGTATCGATTCCTAGTTTCTATTCGGATAACGGGATCATGACTATAAGAACCCCAGAGAGATTTGGTCCTTGGGGGAGGGGGGGGGGGGACTAGTGGCACCATATTTGATGATGGAATCTACACTGGTGTCCGACAAATCAATATTACACGGGGATTAGGAATATCTTCCATGAAGGTTCTCTATGACCGAAATGGGCAGGCAATATGGGGCGATAAGCGTGGAGTCAGTGGGGGAGCTAGACCTGAAAAGGTGATGCGATTTCAGTATCATAGTGATTTTGTTGCCAATCACATATTAACACTAGAGCTAGTATATGATAACATGGAAACTTTGTTTGGCAGGTTATATTTTATTTTCCATCAGAGATCTTGACTCATATAACGGGCTACTTTGGCTCGACGATGATCATGGGGCCGACGGTGATCAAATCTATCACATTCCACACGACGAACAAGAGCCATGGACCATTTGGGGATGAACATGGCACGTTCTTCTCCAGCTGTTTGACCGACGGAAGGATAGTAGGATTTCATGGCAGGGCAGGATGGTATGCCGTGGAGTTCATGTTCTGGAAGAGGGGAGGTGCTATCACAGACACAGAGAGCTGACATAGCATTGACTGACACAAGCCCGTCTCGAGAGTCCGACATGCTTGCTCTAGCACGGAGGGAAATCGGAGATCAGGTAGCCGATTCCCGTGACTGAATTATGTCTGAAATGCTAATGCAAAGAAGTGTTAGTAGTATTGATGAAAGAATGCGTTTGGTTTTTTGGTTTTTTGTAAGTTACACATATGGTGTGGTAAAAGACCAATACCAATTGGGCCAGGACCATGGGGGTGGGGAGGGAGGCAGGCCATGGAATGATGGTGTCTACACAAGTGTCAAGCAAATCTACATCACGCGAACCTATTTCGTCGGGTGTATCCAGATCGAGTATGACCGGAGTGGGCAATCCATCTGGTCTACAAGGCATGGAAATGGTGGCCAGATAACACACAGGGTGAGTACTGAAGTAGAATCAAGACGTCGATCTCACTCGTCACATATGTTCTCCAAATCATGAAATGCCATACAATTTTTTTTTGGCATCGAAAAAGCATGTTTACGAAAAAAAAGAGACTTATTCACGTATAGCTTTTTATATGAAGCGCCATACAATTATGTATAGTTTATCATCAAATGCATGCCATGCAGATTAAGCTTGATTACCCACACGAGGTCCTGACCTGCATCTACGGCTACTACAATACCTGTGTAAATTCTTTGCTGAGAAAATAAGTTGGAATGTACTTTGATTTGTATGCGATGAGTTAATGATAACGTTAAATTTGAAATGATTTTGGTTGGTACGAGCTTATTTGTGTGTGATCTTGTTCATGACTAACTAAAGTTTGAATTTGAGCAGATCGTTTCACAGTCCAGGAAATTATGTCTCACCAGAATATACAGTGTGTAGGTTTTTGACCACACCGGATAGTCCAGTGTTACGGTGAAGTGAGTACCGGTGCATTTTCAGTATTCGCTAAAGCAGAAATAGAAGCAAACACCAGATGATCCGGTGATGGACTTAGAGAGCGTCAGAATATTTTCTATAGAGAGAAGATTTTTTGCGTCAAGTTTGATTATATACACTGGATAGTTCGGTGCTGAGTTTGTGAACACTAGAGAATACACGAGACCTTTTGTTATAGAGATATTGTAGAATGGTGGTTCAGTGGATTGGTACATACCGAATTATCCGGTGATGGACATAGGATCACCGGAAACTTTCACTGGACCTTTTTTTATATAGAGCAAAATTTTCCTGAAACAGATAGTGCTACACTCACCGAATGGTCCGGTGTTCAGGAGCAGAACACACCGGAACATCCGGTGTTTACGTTTTCTGTAGGATGTACTCTGAGATGAAGTTTTTGATTTTGTGCTAACCTGGAGATGTTTTAGAGTGTGGATAAATGTGTTTTCTTGTTTCATGGTGTGCAGGTGACGAATTCAACTTGATGGTCGACGGCGGGTGATCGGGGCTAAGTGGGTGCTTAGTGGCGGACGATTAAGGAGGGCTGGACGAAGTCAAGGGTGATTCTAGCTGTACACATGAAGGTCAAGTAAAGCATGTAACGAAGGATGAAGATTGTGTGTTGATAAAGTCAAACAAAGGGATGCCAGTGCAAGTGACAAGGCAGCCCGAGGGATCAGAAGCTAGAGAGACTTGTCGGCGGTCAAGATCGCAAGACGAAGGACACGCGTTATCATAAGAGTGCTTGCTTTATGTGGAAGCAAGTGGCGGCTAATCACGCTTTGAGAAGCATGCTAGGGTTTCGTAGTTTGGTCTAAAAACCGTGGGAGGACTGGAGGAGTACGTAGCACCACCGTAAAGCTTGCGTTGAGACGAAGCTAAATTGTGAAGGTGTCGAGGCCGTCCGATGAATAGAGAAGAAAATAGACTAAAATACTATCGATAGTAAGTAGGAGTGTACTACAAGAGAGAGATAGTTTGGAAAAAAGTTAGAAAACTTAGGGGTCAAGTTTCCTATAAATAGAGGGGTAGGATTGTAAGAGAGGATGAACCAGCCATTTGAGCCTCTTGTGCCATCCATATAAGAGTATTGTACTAGTATTTTAGATGAGAGAAGGATGGGTGCTTAGCTATGTAATAGGTGAGAGTTTTGGGAGAAAATTTTTAGTAATCCGTCTAAAATAAGACTGATCTCTTTGAGTAATGAAGTTTATTTTATTACATATGCTTAAATTTCCCTTATTCTAGTTTTCCTCTCTTGGTTCTCTAAAATTTTAACACCTTAGGAGGTTGTTCTTCTTGATGATAAAAGCATAAAATTTACATACACATGCATATATGATAGAGTCTTGAATTTTCTTACCTTTAGACCAACATCTTGGAGATGTTCTTCACCCGATGTTCATCTCTTGATTCTTGAGTGATCTTTTCTCAAGATTCAACCTTTGTGTGTGGATGAGTCATGGATTGGTTTACTGAGGAACCTAGTGTTCGATTCCAACCATGAGACCCACTTTTTGTTGAATCTTTAAGTTTTGTTTTTGATCTTTCTCCGTAGTCTCCAGACTTTCTGGGTAGGTGTAGTTTTTCCACTGCGTATTTGTGTTGTGTTCTATTGTGATTCTTTAGTAGAGGTGTGTTGGGTGATTAATAAGAGAAGGCCATCAATGTTGCAAGAAATTTGTTGAGACACCTATTCACCCCCTCTAGTCGTCACTCTCGATCCTACACTTGCGAAATCAGAACGTGGACTTTTTGAATTTTGAATCGAGCAGTTTTCGCGGTCACCACGACGCTGTGCACGCCCCTACCGCCGGAGCCATGCAGGTCGAACTCGACAGATGCCTCTAGTGGCCGGGAAGGACTGGTGACCAATACATCGGATATCGACGACCTACTCCAGGCAACAATGAGAGCTGGATACACTTTGGAAGATTTGCATCAAGTGGAAGAAGAACTACAACTCTCAGCGCGTGAGACTGACAATGACAACAAGGGGATAGTGGTGGCCTTTGCAACACTGGCATCAAGAATTGTTGAGGCCATGGTGTCACAGCGGCAGATGCCTTGGCATGGACCTTTGCCAAAGCTGCGGGTAACGCCGACGACAACATTAGGCGACATTGTCTTCCATGATCTGTGTGAGAGCATCTCAGGTCCTTGAAGCCGTGGTTGGAGCATGTGGTTTGATCAATGGCATCGAGGATCGGCCAAGAGGATCACCCTCATGACAATGCTGGACGCTCAGGGAGGACGGAGCCATCATGTGGACACCTCCCTTTTAGAGCACCCGACTGCTGATTTACAGGAAGCCAATCTGGAGGTTTTCCAAGATGCTGGCACATTCCATCCAAAACAGCTCCCCGACGAGAATCAGGAAAGTGCTTATTTGATTACCGAGAGGGGGCCTTTTTCTCTCAATTCCCTTCCAAATAGGTAGGACCAACTATTGGAAACCAAAATCAGGCCTAAGGGGAAAGATTGGATTGATGTCTTTAAGCATTTTTGGAACGTCTCTCAAGCCGGCAGACCTGTCTCGTCAGTCTAGTCACAAACTCCAATTTCAAGCAAGAGGAAAACTTATGCTCAGGTTCTCTTGCCCAGAAGATTCGGCTCTAGGGAGATTGCTCCTTCCATGGGAGCTAGTGTGGGATGTGGCGAGGTCAACAGAAGTAGCCATGTTCCAGAGAGCCAAGGGGACAAGAATCGGGAGGGTATTGGTGCGGCTGGTGTCCAGATCTTTAGGTCCTCAGGCGTTGTCAGCAAGCTAATGTCCAATGCCCGTGATGGACCTTCAAGGCCACCCATGTTCTCCTCATTTAGAGAGGTTAGCGCCCTTGGGAGTTTCGGTAGCAATGCAGGACCGAGAAGCTTACAAAGCAGTTCTTTCTCATTTGGTGCTACTGATTTGAGGTGGTAGCTGACAGGAGCAAGCAAAACCTTTGTGCGGCCTGGTGGGCGTGGTCATGTCAATTCCAACACCATGTGACCACCACCTCCGATGACCCATGTATCACAGCCTTCGAAAGAAAACGTGGACAACAAAGCAAAGCATCCTAAAGTGCCTTACTATTTTCGTTGCAAAACAAAGGGGCATATTCAATACGAATGTAAAGAGATACTTTACTATAACATATGTGACAAAAGTGATCACGAGACTCCAAAGTGCCCTATACACAAGATCCCCAAACTGAATGCTTCGTTATTTGTTTTTTGGCATGTGTAAATGGGTTCTTGCAGCTTCTTGCGGTTAGTGGTAAAAGTGTTGCATTCAATTCAACACCTATGACTCTGATCAAAATTTCAAGGGATAGTTTCTCGGCTGAGGTTGTACAATATGAAATATAACGTCTCACCTGTCTTGACTGGAAATGGGAGGCGAAATTGCATGGTGATGGAAACTTTCTTGTGGCCTTCCATCTGAGGAAGAGCTTCACAAGATAGTTGACATCGAGTTTCGTCTCAAAGCACACGATGTCACTATGGAAATCTCAGAATGGGCACCATCAAATGGTCCCAAGCCGTCCTTTCAACTGGACAAAGCATGTATGCATGTTGTTGGGGTCCCGGCTGTACCCCGTCATTACTTGGGAATTTGGGCTATCGAAACAATCTTAGGCGCATCACAAGAAGTGGACATATAGTGTTTAAGGAGGCGGGGAATTGTTCGTCTCCAAGTCGCAATGTTGGATGCAAGTTTGCTTTCTCTCATGTTAGATGTAATTTACAACATTGATGGTTATGATATATCTTTCTCTCGTGAGCCATCCGATTTTCAGGTTGAAGTCGATCCGATTCTTCCGCAATACTGGGAACCAGACCTTGACAAGGACAATCTCTTGGAGGAGGAGGAAAATCCTGGACAACAGGACCATTTGAGCAAAAAAACCAAAAAAAAAAACTCCACAACTAATCATTTGAGGCAAAAGGACAATTCTTTTGAGTCAATGCAGGTTTACGCGGAGGTTATGACTAGGAATCTCATTGTGTCAAGCCCATCTCTAGACAGCAGCCGGGGCGAACCACACCTAATTGCAGTCATGCCATTCAACTCGAAGAAAATATCAATTCGAAAAAGCAAGGAGTAAGGTGGTTTGGGCTAGTTGGGACCTCTGGTGGAGTCTATGTAGCAGGGCAGTCGTGCTGGTGGTTCTATTTTAGCAAGTGTGCCGCCAAGTGTCCTAGCAACAGTGGCTTGCATTGCTCTAACAAAACCTTTGCTTGTATACTCTCGAAAAATAACGACAGCCCGAAGCTCGACGACGCCTGAACTGGGACAACCAATGGCCTACCATGTCTCGATTTCATCACCCAGGAGTTGTGTCATGGCATGTGGCTGGTATGGTCAGTGACATGCAGCAGGATGCCTTGGACATGGCCTACAAGGATGTCACGCTAGCCAATGCTCAGGGAAGCTCTCCATCTGGTCGTTCTAGTGTGGACGGCCTAAAGGCGGATGATGTGGGCGCTTTGGCTGCTAGGGGTGTTGCATTGCCAAAGGCACCGTTAGCGCAACTGGTGGGGCGTGATGCACTAGCTGCGGGCCGAAAGGTGGTGAGCACATCATTGGCAGTCAGTGTCAACCTGGCGCCTGGCCTGGAGAGATGCAGTGGTCTACAACTGGGCACTTGGTGGGTGAATCTTCTACCTCACCCATGGCTCTAAGGCAAGCTATTCGTGGGGGCAATGTCGGCAGCAGGAGTTTTGTTGCCGGTGAGCCATTGCAGCATCCTGCTGAACCGGCTCACTCTATGAAGATTATAAGAAGTATGGCGCCGATGTATGCTGGGCTTTGCCGAAGCGAACGTTCGGCTACTACACCAGGCAACAGTGGTGTGGCAGCAATAGACGAGGACTCGTTGACTAGTGCGATGCACCGTACTGCCTTCAGGAACTTAGATGGACCAGCCTCGTCCCATGGGAAATTGGAGTGGGCTGCGAGCAAAAATGTGACCTCGCTTTTGTCATACACCTCATCCTCTTCATCAGCAGGTATGTCTGTTGACACTCGTCCCAGTCTTTGCTCCTCTAGGGAACATATTCTATCGAATATTTTAGATCTTGGTGGAGTAGTAATGGGTACAAACGAAGTAGATATAGAGCAGTCCTTTAAGGAGATTATAAACTTGGAAAATGACAAACAAAGGTCATCATCAATAAATACGAGAACAATATGTCTACAACTAAACCCTCAAATGTGAATGAAAGCGGTGAGGATGTGTTGGGTTCAAAGCTTGATCCACTCTTATCCCACTTGCTGAAAGATTTAACGGAGGTGGATAGGGATAAGGCTAAGTATGGCAGCATGTTTTGTGACCTAAAGGCTATACCTCGCAATAAAAAATCCCGCAACGCAAAGTTAAGGAAAAATGAAGGACGAAAAGTCAAGTCTATTAAGATAAAAAATAAAGCCAACCTTATCAAATGGAAGGAGTTTTTTTGGAATAGCAAAGGTCTCAATCTCTTGGCTAAACTCCGTTTCATAAATGATTGCGTTCATGACAACAATTTAGATTTTATTGCTCTTCTAGAAATAGGGGAAAAAGAGGCCGACGATGGTTTACACCAATGTCTTTCTGGTGGATTGGACTTAGACTGGCACTGTCTGCCCCCTAGGGGTAGGTCTGGTGGGATTCTAGTTGGGGTGAACTAGGTCACATACGAGATTATCCATGTTTCGGATGGTGATTTCTTCGTTAAATTACATCTATGAAACAAGGCGGATTCATTCATGTGGACTCTTATAGCTGTGTATGGACCAGCCCAAAAAATGACCTAAAAACAAAGTTTCTGGAAGAAATAGTAAATACCTGCTGGAATAATCCTTATCCTCTGTTGATTGGTGGGGATTTTAATATTATGAGGTTTAGACGGGAAAAAATAATGAGAGATTCTCAAGTTATTGGCCATCCCTTTTCAATATTGTCATTGACAGCTTAGACTTAAGGGGAATTGACTTAACGGGAAGGTAATACACCTGGGAAAATGACCATTGCAAACTAATATTTGAGAAACTGGATCGTATGTTAATGTCCACATAATGGGAAATTAAGTACCCATTAGTCACCATTCAAGCACTGGAAATAATGAAAGTTTCGAACCACACCCATATTTTCCTTGATACGTGAGGCTCAACCCAGCAAGGTGGTCATAGACCCTTCGAGCTAGAACTGGGGTGGTTTGCCCATGAAGGTTTTGCAGACCGTGTTAAGGATGTTTGGAACTGAACAAATAAGGGACAAACACAAATCCAAAAATGGTCAAACAAACTAAGTGCTCTTAGACGCCATTTCAGAGGATAGGCTGCACACACGAGTGGAACATATAAACAACAAAAGAAAGAACTTCTTGATAAAATCAGGGTTCAAAACTATTGAAAACCGCTCTATATTCGTGAAAACCAATCAATTCGATCCGCACTGCATTTTGAATTCAACTATTTTTCAAATTTGAATTCAAAAAATAAAAATCACAAAAAAATCTAAAAATACTAGAGACAATTCTAAGACCTTATGTGATAAAAAAATTCAAAAATAATATCATTTACATCATATTTAATGGAGAGGAAGTTTGAAAAAAAATACTGAAATGGGTCGTATGAACAGGATGATTTGACCTATAATGTTAAGAAAAATCTTAACATGCAAACATATAAATTTTTTGTGTAGGGTGTATTTTAAGAGGTTTTTTAAAATTGGTTTCACTTCATTTAGAATTTTATTAATTTCTCCATGATTTTTACGAAGTTCACAAGCATAAAGTGAACATGTTAAGAAACAACAATGTAATTAACTTTTTTATGTCTACCATTATTTTTTCTACATAAATCATAGTATAAGTAAACTAATAAAAGTGGCTTCACTAATTTTGGAGGTGTGATGGGTTACTTATGAATTAATCTAGTTGCAATACATTTACACAATAATGCATGTTACAATAACTATTTCATGAGTGTATGTATTTTTAAAAGACATATGATCATGTAAGGAGACTAACAAAATTGGTTTCATGATTTTTGGATTAGCAAATAATTAACTATGCATTTAACTAGGTTTAGCAAATACATTTTCTCACAAAAAATATTCATCTTTTTTATGAGTATAAATACTTTTATCATCTATATCATGTTACAAGGAAAAAAAATTTGTTTCATAAGGGACTTATCTGATTCCGAGCTTTGTCTAAAGAATCAAGCTAACAAAAAGTTAGTTAAACTCCTATAGAAGGAAGAGACTAAATGGTACCAAAGAGGTAAAGTCAATCAAATCCTTTATGGAGATGATAACACACGGCACTTTCAAATGATAGCAAATGGAAAACACAAAAAACATAGAATTTTCTGCCTAGAGCTGGATGAAAGGAAAACTTAGGGTGAAACTCAATTAAAGGAATACATAACGAAGTATTAGAAAAATTTATTCTGCCCTCCTGTGAAGAATAACTTTTCCATAAGTGAATCATAGATCGAGGACATACCACAAGTAACTGATGCCAAAAATGAAATTCTTAGAGCCCCCTTTACCAAAAAAGAGGTTCGAGACGTTGTAACAAAGCCCCTGACCCTAATGGTTTCACAACGGAATTTTACCAGACGTTCTGGGATGTGATCAAGGATGACTCGATGATGATGTTACATGAGTTGCATTTTGGAGATATTTCGCTTTTTAGCCTAAACTTCGAGGAAATCATCCTTCCACCAAAAACTAAAGATGCTTGTTGCATTCAACAAAATAGGCCAATATGCCTATTAAATGTGAGCTTCAAAATCTTTACAAAGGTTGCAACCAATCACATAAATAGCATAGCGGATCACATAATCCGACCCACCCAAACAACGTTTATGCATGGTTGTAACATTCTGAAAGGGGTCGTAATACTTCATGAAACTGTACATGGACTCCATTGAAAGAAGCTAAATGGAGTAGTATTAAAAATTAATTTTGAGAAGACTTATGACAAAGTCAAATGACATTTTCTACTACAAAACCTCCGGATGAAAGGTTTCTCACTAAAATAGTGTTTTTGGGTGAAGCGTTTCATATCTGGAGGAAGTGTAGCCATCAAAGTTAACGATTCAACTGTACGTTTCGTCCAAACCTAAAAAGGTTTTCATCAGGCGGATCTCTTATCATTGATCCTTTTTAACATTATCGCTGACATGTTGGCAACCTTGATCAAAAGAGCAAATAGAGCAGATCTAGTAAATGGATTAGTTCCCCATCTAGTCTGGGGTCTTTCTATTCTCCAATATGTAGATGAAACAATTCTTTTTATAGATCATGACTTAGAAAAGACCAGAAACTTGAAACACCTTCTCTGCATCTTTGAGCAATTATCTGGCTTAAAGATCCATTTCCATAAGAGCGAATTATTCTTTTTTGGTGAAGCAAAAGATAGTGTAAGCTATTACGAAGAAATTTTTGGATGTGCTAAGGGTGAGTTTCCCTTTGTATTATCTGGGAATACCTATTCATTACCGCAAACTCTAAAACTCGTATTGGAAAGGAATTGAGGAGAGATTTAAAAAAAGACCGAGTAGTTGGATGGGCAAGTACTTATCCTCGGGAGGTAAACTTGTTCTCCTCAACTCTATTCTTAGTAGCCTCCCAACTTCTATGATGACTTTCTTTCTGATCCCTCGTGGGGTCCTCAAAAGACTGGATTGTTTTTGTTTCAGATTCTTCTGACAAAATGGCAGTCACAAAAAGAAATATGAACTAGCAAGATGGAGTGTCCTCTGTCAACCCAAAGATCATGGGGGTTTAAGGATGCAAAATCTCGATGCTCAAAACAACACTCTTCTATGCAAATGGTTATACAAATTAGTAATTGAGAAAGGGATTTGGCAGAACCTTCTTCATAATAAATATTTAAGCAGCCAATATCTAGGTCTTTATAACATAACTCGTAACAAACAAGACACGGTAGCCAGCGTTTTACAATCTTTTCCACCAAATATTGCTTTCTATCGAAATCTGAGCGGTCCTAAGTTGATAGCATGGAACAACATGCTCCCTCACCTTATCAATATGCATAGCATGAGACAATTAAGCATCTTTTTTTTATTACTGCTTTGCACAATATGCATAGCTTATCATTTAAGTGGCTTCCAATCTTTATCCACCTGGAAGTGTTCCAAATATGCTTGACAATTGGCTTCGGGGAATTAGTAAGTATTGGAAAGACAAAATTATAGTAGTAACAATAGAGTTTTATTGGTCATTGTGGCTATACAAAGTTATGTTTTTTTAACAAAAAAAAAATTAACTCTCCTTTGCAAGTTATTTTTACATGTATGTGTTGGTTCCGCACATAGGCTGTGTTACAGTGGCATATGGTGGAGGTGGCAAATTCTCTTACTGTATGGGCGGTCAAGGGAATCTTTATCCAATTTGAATGATAGTCTAGATTCGGATAAAAGACCCATCATAGACTGCTATTT
The DNA here is from genome assembly GCF_958298935.1 of Phragmites australis. NCBI lineage: Eukaryota > Viridiplantae > Streptophyta > Magnoliopsida > Poales > Poaceae > Phragmites > Phragmites australis. The sequence continues at coordinate 40,610,909 of NC_084922.1, read as the reverse complement.
ATCCGCCTCTATTTTTGGTTTCTTTGCTTTTATTTTATTATATGGTTGTGTGCATCCGAGCTATGCATAAACCGAAAATGAATTTGTATGTGCTTGTATCATCTTGATGCAATGCTAAGAGTCAATCAAGCTTTTCTTTATAAAATAATACTTGTGTGGAAAAAGGTCCCAGAATCTTGAGATCAATCACAGTCGTAAGTAGCCGAGGGAAGTACGACCCATTCGACGACAAGATTGGAACCTATTTCAACTCGCTACGATGGAGGGAAAGGTGGCCGGCTTCCATGGCCGGAGCAGCTAGTCCTTGGATAGGGGTGCACATGCAGCATTGGTGGGGGCACAATAAGATTTTGTTTGGCAGAGCTCCGGCTTTAAGATTCATGTAGGATTTGAAATTTGTAGGATAAAATAAAGTGGTTTAAATATATGTTTTCGATTTAAAATAAGAATAAGATGTCTCAACCAAAGACTCTTAATCTGTTCACGGTTCCAACTCTAAGAATTTATGAAACTAGAGATGACCTACTCTAAAAATTCTTAAAGCTGGAGCTTTGCCAAATAATCCCTAAAACTAGTTGAGCTTGCTTATCACGTGATTGAGAGTTTAGACTTGAGACTACTTGAAGGATATACTAGGCTGAATTTGGAAGATTAACGCACTCTGAAGCAAAACACTTTCAGTCTGCAGTTGAGTCTGTAGCTGTTTTTTATTGATGCACCATGATGTGTTGGTACATTCTTAATTTGTGTGCGACTTATTTGTCTGCGATGGAGGGTTAAGCAGTTTCGAAGTATCTGGTCATCTCAAACGTGCAGCCTGTCAAGTCTCTGAGATTTTGTAATTTTGTTTGGTTTAACACAACATCTCAGCTGTGTTCCATAGTGCATTCTCTCAGTGTGACATCAAGGTGCATTATCTTATCATTCGGTCCTTGCATTTTCCAGAAAGAGCGGTACACTACATGAGGTAGTGCATGGTTTATTATCAGAGCTAGTGCTTTGGTTCTTGCTGCAGATAACTAAGTTTTGAAAATTTAGCCCTGTGGCTTCTCTAAACCAACTTGGTGGAGGGAACATTCAAAAGGCTGCTGGTTCGGGTAGTTGTCGTGGGTTCTGACACTAGCCAGATAGATTCACAGAACCGAATGGTGAAGTGGGTGATCAGGAGGAAAAAACAAACAGTACATCCAAGTGCCTCACCCTAGAACAACCAAATGATGCAGTGTTAGTAGCTTACTCTGGACTAGTACAGGCACATTGCACGACTGAATGTCCGTAGTGGTGCAAGCGAGCAACTTGCATGGCTGAAAGCCTGAAAGGACGCCAACCCTATCCATATGCTAGACCACATTCCATGTTCCTCGAACAAGATAGGTGAACCCACGTTCCATGAATCAGACATGACAGACGGTCGATCGATGCGCCCCAATTTGTGTTTAACTACCAATGCCGGCGATTTAGTCGGTGTTTTGGAATTTGTATAAACACGACATGTGAACCTTTCCTGAAGATAAGGTTCCGGAAATGCCTGTGGGTGCATACTTTGAGGCCGAAAGAACGAGCGGCAAAAAAGAATTGCAGGGCTGTCCCCCTGCCCGACGCACTGCATTCTGTTCGCGCAGTTTATGCACACTTGGCCACCCCTCTGATGTGATCTTAGGAAGAATCAAACCCTCGGGATCGAACTGTGCGAGTCAACTGTACATGTGCCCTGCGTATGTCTTCCCTTGCCTTGTTCTGTCAGAGGGAGTTAACTGCACCAATGTGTACGTAGTAGCCTTATTCTGTAACACCAATTGTACTAAACTACATAGTGTTGACACAGTAGTCTGCTAGAACAACAGCTGCCAGCTAGAAGAGTGTGTCAGTTTGTAACTCATCGAGCGACCTTTCTAAAGAATCAGGGAGATCCCAAACCAACCCTGGAGTGGCCGGCAGATATGTGGCCTGAAGTTCTGAATCTACTAGTCTGGTACCGGTAGCAGCACATGCCAACTCGCAATACAATTTCCATTTTCCCCTGGCACTGCAGTGTGCTGCAAGCCTGCAACTCGCACAACAGTTCTCAAGAACCAACCGGGTGCATGATGTGCTTGCACTCTCGGATCGAGAAGTAGCCGCACGCCGAGACTGAGATGCCCAGACAAGATCGGCGGTCGCTTTAGGATCAGGTCAGGCCACCTATTCAGACTGCACGAGCAAACCAATGTAGTACACACCTCATAAGAGAATAAAAAACGCGCAACAAAAACACTACAGAAACTCAGCAAAAAGATGCACTCAAAAGACACCGAAAAATCAAAAAAATAAATTCAACGCTGAAAATACTGTTTATTACTGAAAACACTGGTTACCGAAACTTCCAATAAAATCCGGAATATCCAGGTTCTGAAAGTTCGGAATGAACTTCCGGGTCAGAGTTCTCAATCACAAAGAGTTCTCAATCACAAAGTGACACTTTAATTTCAAAGTTTACAAATCCATACTTACAAATCCAATAAAAGATGAGTCTCATGTTTGAAATCGAATATTAGGTTTAACAATAAACAATCTATGACTCATCCCACATAAATCTTAGAATTTAAGAAGAATCAGCTAAAGATCAAAAGATGAACACCCGGTGAAGACGGTCTCCAAGTCGATAGATTAGAGGTAAGGAAATTTAATACCCAATCATATATTTTTATACGCAAATTTTATACTTTTAATAATAAAAAGATCAACTCCAACAAGATGAAAACTTTCAGCTCAAGCACGAAAACAAAAACAACAATCGGAAATGAAAAACTTGCAAAAAAACGCAAGAAAATCAACAGAAGGAAACTACAAGGAGGGAAATTCAAAATACATGCAAAAACATTAATTTTATTTTTTTTTAAAAAAGTCAGCCTTATTTTAAATGGATTACAGAGTTCTTTAATAAAAAATTTACACCTAATACATAGGCTCTCGTATATGTGATACAAGGGGCTCAAGTGACTTGTTCCGAAGGCTAAGTTAGCCCTCCTCTCTATTTATAGCCTAGTTTTCTTGCCCCTAAATTTCATAGCTTGTTTCTAAAATATCTCTTTTTTATAATACACTCCTACCTACCACCGAGAATATTTTGGTCTATGTTCTACTCCATCCATCAAATGATTGTGGTATCTTCATGACTTAGCTTTGTCTCGACACAAGCTTCATGATAATACGACGTATACTTCCATCCTTCCCGTGGTTATGAGGCCAAACCGTGAAACTTCTTGCACGCTTATTAAGGTGTGATTCACTGCCACTTGCTTAACTTAAAAGCAAGCATCCCGATATGTCGACACGTGTACTCCGTCTTGCAGTCTTGATCGCTGGTAAGTCTCTCCTGCTCCTGATCCCTCAAGCCGTCTTATCACTTTCACCGGCATCCCCTTCGCTTGACTTTGACAACACATCGTCTCCATCCATCTTCCATGTTTCGATTAACCTCCATATGTACAGCTAGGATCACATTTGACTCCGTCTGCCTTCCTCGATCGTCCGGCACCAAACACTTCGCTTGGCCCCGATCATCCCGCCGTGAACCACCAAGTTACATTCATCACCTGCACACCATGAGACAAGCAAACACAAATCTCTAACTTCAACTGTAGTTAGTTCATAGTCAAAATGCTCAAAAGAAACGCTAAATTGATTCAAAACACATTCTACATTAAAATTGAATCCCCAAAAATTGTGAAACGGGGAAGTTTTGGATGGACCTCCGAGTGATCCCTCTCTGTATGGTTTTGGCATCAATCCGTAAGTTTTGAATTAAGCCTAAAAGTTATAAATTGTGATCCGAAGTTTCGGATTCTAATTGAGCTGAATGTTTCAGATTCTAGACTAAATTTTTGGATACTAAGACAAACTAAACTTCAAACAAACCTAACTTAAATAATCTAAAATACGATAAACCAAATTAACATCCTTATCAATTACTCATCATACATAAATAAAAAAATATTTCAACTTGTTTCAAACCAACTAGCTCGCTCGCTCGCTCGCCGGTTGATCCGGTTCCGTCACCCGCCCTAGTTGTCAAGTTGGAGCAAGCAGAAAGGCCGGTCGAGCTAACGCCAACGTTGTGTTCTGTTTCGTCCGCCGCTCGCGCGCAGGAAACGAAGAAACCTATCGTTTCCGGCCGCCTTTGCGCGCTGCCAATCGGGAATTAACTCGGCCCGTGCGCGGTTGCCGCCGCGGCCGAGCGCGACGGCACACACGGGGAGATCGGCCAGTCTGGCCTTCTAGATGGAAAGCGGAAGGGAGGCGGGCGGCAACGACGAGCGGCGCCAGGGCGCGGGGCGCGTCCTTAGAATATGCGTCGTTTGTGGTGGCTGCGAGCGAGCGAGTGCCCAGCTGTGCCGCGCACGCTGACATACTGACATCTATCCCTTCCTTCAGTCACGCCTTTTGGAACGAGATCGCTGCTGCCAAATCTTCCTTGGTACTTCCAAAATATGGGCCAGAGGGGCGGAATTGATTAGGCTCGGCCTCGATCGGGTGGCTCGTGACTACTAAACTATATGGCGAATGCTTTGCACTGCCATGGAGCTGGCATGGCATGTGTGCAAGCATGCTTTTGCAAGTTGTATATATATGGCTAAAAATCCACGTACCATGCATGCTGCATTCTTCCCTTTCTGCAAAGCTAGATTGTTGGGACCGCGCAAGATTAAGCAGATCTACACAAGAACCCGTCTTTTGTTGTTGTTGCTGTTGTTGAGAGCAATCTTTGTAATTTTTTTATGAACATTTCCTTATGCTAATTTTCTGTCCTTAACCAAATGTTTAGGGATGGTGATAGCTTAGGAACTGTTGTTTCATAGTACATTTTGACAAATTCCGATAAATTAATTCTAAATTCAAACATAATAAATAAACATGATTGTTAAGATATATATAAAACATACATGAATATGAGCATTTTAAGATAAATAAAAGCATGCATTATGCTACTCATATTCAACAGGATATAGTATATGACAGTCGACAATATAAGATAGGAAAAACATTGGAAACATATCAACAAGTGTTTTATTACGAGACTGGCTCTTAGTGTGGATTACCAATTTAACAATCATCCAATACAAAAGGCTATCTAGATCATAGATCAATGTGACAGTACAAAAAATAGATGTTCTAGACTATAACACAAGTTCTTATTTATCTAGCAATTAAACTAACATCATATATATTATTCAATTCAAATCAATAAAACAAATATACCAAAATTAATTACATTCTAATAAACAAGATTATATGCTAAGCACATAAATTAGCACAACTATATACTAAAACACCTCCGTATTGTCACACCGATCTTACTACATCTGCTATCATCATCGAGCATAAAAACCCACCAAGTACAATGTATGATTAATCACATGCTTATATGTAAAGCCAACATGAATGATCTTACTTTCCGCTGTAGTCGAAGTGGACACCACAGGCAAGACGCACCAGAGTGTTGTCCAAAAAACAGAGACATCCCTCTATACCGAGGTCGTGAGGGTGTTGCTTTTAGAGATACAATGTCGATATACCAACAGTGCGGCACACCACAATAGCACCCGAGAAGCAATCAGATGCTGCAATAGAGATAAGCCCAAGCTCCGAATCACCGAACAGAGAGCGACAACCAGCGCACAAGCATGGTCACCGCCCAACCAAACAGCAACACCGCACGGATGGCATCGCCAAACCACGCACTAGGATGTGACAGTAGCGCCGCGAAAGAGCACACTTGATGCAACAACCGCGCCAGCAACAAAGCACGTGAAGCCGAGGTGAATGCGACAATAGCGCTGCAACACAACACGTGGACGACGGAGCCAAGCAGGAGCTCTCCTTCCACCACATGCACAAAAACATGCACGAAGGCGCGTGTTGGGGATCATCTCCCGCCACCCCCTAACTCGAAGGGAACCGCGAAGTCTACTAGAGAGGATACGTGATAGCTATCGTGCTGTTGCAAGAGTTCGTCCGTCAGCCGCGGAGATCAGGGAGCGAAGCTGGTCGAAGGGTGCGGGCGTCCCCGCACCTTCAGGTCCCCGAACTGGCGAAGGCGAAGGCTAATCGACTTCGATTATCGAGCGAAGCCCCGGTTCGCATCATGCATCTTTTGGAACGAGCGAAGGCACGACCTGACCTTCGCCGAGGGGCGAAGGTTGCCTGGAATGCGACCGGGCGAAGAAGGCTTCGACACCCTTCGAATGGATGTCCAGCTCAACAGTGGGCCCGACTACGGTTGTCTTGGGTACTATTGTAATTATGGGATTATGCTCAATTGTACCATATTGCCCCCGGATATTCTGGGAATGTAGCAGGTTAGGGGGTAAGATATGTAAACGGGACCCGTGATCGCCGGGTACGGGCTATAAATAGAGCTACAGTGTAACCGTAAGGGATGATAAAAAAACTGTTCCACTTCCAGCACGTGTCACCCTAAGGGACCTTCGATATCTCCGCTCCCGAAGGCCCGCCTTGTCTGGGACTTCGATCCTAACAGTGCGCACACAGAGACACATCGGAGGCAGCCTAGTCACCGGCCAATGGCCCACATGAAGACACACCGCAACCAACCATAAGACCGAGTGCGGCGAAGGAGCCAAGCCGTCGGCGACCGAGCTCCAAGGTGATGGGACGACGCACAACACGATGGGACTTGCCTCCAGGGAGGAGAGCCAACAGCATCATGGGCATTGGGCACCACCACGCACCAAGCCAAGTTGGAGCGAGAGACGAAAATTCGGCGAACAGGAGACAAGCCGCTAGCAAAACCAAGGTGGAGGAATAGGTAAAATAGATAGGAAAAATCAAATATATCACAAAAGAGGAACCGAACCCTCTATATATCAAGATGAGTCCCACTAGCAGCCGCCTCCCCTATCCTCAACGGCCTCGTTCACACTTAGACATGCCCAGCTAAAGCGGAGGGCAGAGCGGAGCCGTGCGCCTCCTCTCTGAGTTATAGATGAGGGGATAAGGCATACGGAGGCGGGGCCAATGGGCTGCTCAGCCGAGCAGGCGGTCGCAAGTCTCCCCCTTTCCCTTTTTTGGAATATTTTGAACTCAAATATGATTTCAAATTCAAATTCGAATTTTAAGGGAAAAACCCTCAAACTCCAACAGGAACATGTACCCCCAACTAACTTCCTACGTGGCACTGGAAAGATGGATAGATCCTGCAACTGAATCTCCATCGGGAACTGTACTTGGCTGAGAAAAAAATGTGCAAAGTCGACGAGCTGGCACAGACAGATAAGGCCTCTCCTTCCCAGCAAAGCGTGCTCTTTCTTGCTCGCTGTGATCGACAGCGATATCGTATCCCTGGATCTCCACTCCGCTTGCTTCGATCGCTAGATGATCGCATCGGCCGTCAACTCATGCCAGGCATGCATCTGCACATGGTTCTAATCCTCGCGAGTACTGATCGTTTTTGAGAAAGGTCTGGACTGTTCCATCGGATAGGCTCGCGCACAGTACAGACACGTCGATCTCCATGCCTCCGTTTGGCCTTAAAATGGGTGGCCATGGATGCGTGGTCCGCCATCTGTCGGTCCATCTCGGCAAGAACGTCCCCGCAGCCCTGATCACGATCAGGGCGATCGATCTCGTGCAAAAGGCAAACGCAACAGCTTTGCTGTTAACACAACACGAGACGAGGTTCTGCTGAAATCTTTGTTTTTCTCTTCGAAAAGACTATAAGAGATTTGTCGATTTTATTAGAGAAGTAATAAAAAAGGACTGACAAATAGTTTTTAGATACAAAGAACACCCCGTGTAAGCTAGTAGCAGGTAAGGAAAAACCCCAATCGATGCCTTAGGAAAACAACACGATAAAAACACAACACGGAAGGCAAAGATGGGGAGGAGGGCAGGAACTCAAAAGACAATGCTAAAAACGCTAGGCGGTGGTCATAACTCGACAAAATTCTTCAATCTGCTCTTTGATCTTTTTAGCAACTTAAAGCGCATCGAGAGCTACGTTTTGAAAAGTTCTTCTATTTCTTTTCTTTCAAATATTCCACTAAAAAGTGATGATAACTCTGTTAATTTCACGTCGTGGCTGCAATCTTTGTCAAAAGCTCTTTTTCCGGGATTTGGTTCTTCGCGATCGACGGAACAACCGAGTGGCACGATCGGGGCCGAGGTCCCGCCGCGACCAGATAGGTAGGCCATGGGCCGTAGATGGCAAGGGTCAGCGTACGCAGCAATAGAACCACGCTTCGCCATGCGGGCTGGTTCATGAAAGCAGGGGCATGCGCGAAAGCTATGTTTGACACGATGGCCTTATCGCGCACCGCGGTGGAACCCGCCGGCGGGGTTGGGCCCTTGCTTCGGATCCTGCTGTCTGCTCTGCTCCCCAGCGTCCCGTATCAACCGACCACATATGTGGCTAAGCTTCACGTGCTGCACTGCTTGAGCCGGGCCCGACCTGCACTCCACCAACAGGCTACCCAAGTCATTACCTTTTTTTTTAACTACGAGCTCAGCGTAAATCTGCCAAGGGAACGCGAAGCTATTTGGTTCAGTCGTGAACTGAAACAGTGTCAAATCAAGTATACCAAAAAACTGTGAAGTATTCAGTTCGTGGTACAGGTCAACCTGCTCCCGTCACAATTCTAACCTGACCGGCAGCCGGACAATTGGAAAATTCTGCGCTTCCAGGCCGCGGATTCCGTCGCCGCCCGCCGGCTAGCGGCTGTCGCTTCCCGAAACGCAAGCCGCCGCGCTGACGGGGCTCGCGCACGGTCATCCCGCGACGGCATGACACGAGTCACACGGTCACCACGCGCGGCGTACAGTTTTTTACCTAGTAAATAAAATTTACTAATAGTCACGGGTAAAAATATGATTTATTAGATATACCGAATAAAATTTAAATAAATCTAAATAAAATATTGATAAATATGATAAATTTTTTCTACGGAGATCCACTAATAAACCTAATAAATTGAATATATTGAATATACCGAACCGAAATTTTGCTACAGGAGACGACAAGTGACACCTTGGCGCGTGGCGGCAGGTGACACCTCGCTTTCCGGCAAAGGGGCGCTAACCACATATCAGCGAGACGCCATGCAAGGAGACGCCTATGGGGGTTCATGCAACACGCGTGGGCTACTCTTTGACTAGGGAGAAAGGCAACGGCCATAGGTGTAGACCCGGCGACGACTCAGTCGTGACAACATGAGATAACTTGCTCACCTAGTTAAGCTTAAGCACATTCTTTGCGTGGTTGATTAGTAGTCAACTAAAGTTTGAAGCTGGTAATTGGTCGTGTCAAACTAGGTTGTTTGACCATATGTTTTGGGTGGATAGAAGCTGATCAACAAGGGTGATGCTATTTTTTCCAGATGCATGAAAATAACATCTATTTCAAGCAACGCAGAGCCGTCAAAATGCAACACGCCAAAGTCTTCTTTAAACTCTATCAAATCTCGACGCCAGCTTGCTCCCTAACCTTTCGCCTATCTACGGCTGTCTTCGGCGGCGGCCCCACTGTCGGATCTGCACTCCTCACCCCTATCGTGCTAATTCTCCGCTTTGGAGCTTCACTCCCCGGCAACGGCCCATCTGACGGTCCTCCACCGCTTGCGACTGACGGTGCCCCTGCTGCCTCGCCGCTCCGCCTCTATGCCCGACTTCTCCGCTAGGCAGACCTCCCTCCCCTAGGAGTTTTTCTAAGCCCAGTGACGAAGAAAGCCCCCTTAACTCCGCTAACAACCATCGTTCTTCATTGCTCGAGAGACCGAGCTTGTTTTTAGACACGTTCACACATGTTCACACATATTGCTTGAACTCTGGGAAGCGTGGATGATAAAGTTGATTTAGGCTTGGCTGCTTGTTTTCTTCTATCTAGCGGTTGATCGAGCTCAATCAAGAATATTTGTGATTATAGAACTATAAAACCAGCTAATCTACCTAATGATGTTTAAACACACGTGTTGGGGTAATCGCTATTAAGGACCCCTAACGTCCCTTGGCCCTGAAAGTCCAAATCCGAAGACCGCTAGGATCCGGTCCCCTCTGTGGCCCGAGGCTCCAAGGTGGTCCGAGAGGCTGTGCCTTCGCAGACTCGGAGCTTTCCGAGCCTTCAAAAAGATCAATCATAAGGGGGCCCGCAGACTGTCCTCCACGTGCAGCGAGGTGACCAGCATTTAATGCTAGTGCAGTGGTAGCCGTCTAACACCATGGCGTAAGTGGTGGCCGCCTGACACGCTGGTACAATGCGGCGCCAGATAGATGACCTGTTGCTAGGACAATCGCCTTACCAGCAGTATGGATAATTATTAGCCTAGCCCGCTCTCTGGCTATATAGTATAAGACATATACCTCTGCCTACCCTCTAGGGGCACGTTTGTATATTCATACTCTGTATATCATCATAAATATAGACCCTTAGACATCAAGCCAAAGGGGGGGAAAGATTGTCCATATAAATTTTGTGTCTTCTTATTCTCCGCCTCTCCTTCAGGCCTGACCCATTCGTGTGACTTGGCTCTCGTCGCACTTTGTTTGCAGAAGACAGTTTCTTTCACCAACATGGCACCATCCGTGGGGAGAGAATAAGTGTAGAAATAATAGGAGCGATAGGATGCCACCAAAGAAGAAGACTACCAGGTGATAGCCCAGGCAGTAAATTCCCCGACCACGCCCATGCAGAGGTCCACATGAACATTGCACCCAAACTCACGCTTCGCCGACACTAGCCCCTCCACAGGCCAAAACAACAACTCCAGGGCCACCGACAGTTCGGACGCGACCCTGGCCACAATTGACACCAAGGACCCTGCCAGTCCAGGGGCTCGTGATGAAAACAAGGTGCGGACCTCGAGGCATCCCAAAGGGCTGCGGCTGAGGCAATGATCGCACAAGCCACCGCACCCGACCAACAGATACACATAGCTGCTCTCATGGCCCAACTGGAGGAGCTGCATGCGGCCCTGCATGTGACCCAACCACCTAACTGCACGACCGTTGTGGCACCCATAGCAGCCAACGTTGCGCTAGCCTGAGCTCTGGGGGCCAACGAAGGCCTTGTCATCATAACACATCATCACCACACGATGTCCACGATCGACCAGTAAGCAGCGGGGCTTCCGGCCCATCAGCGCGAGGCCCCACTCATCTACTCGGGCTCTCCCTTCAGGTGGACGTACATGTCATACCCTTCCCAGACGGGTTTCGGACCCCCAAGCTGCCTAAATTCAAGGGTGTTTCAGACCCAAAAGAGTTCACTTGCGCATATTCCCTCGCCATCGAGGCCAGTGGAGGCGGGCACACCACCTTGGCCAAGTATTTTCCTCTCGCTTTGGAGGGGGTAGCCCTCTGGTGGTTCTAGACGCTTGAGCCCAGGTTCATCTATACCTGGGCCCAACTCAGAGACTCCTACTGCAATAATTTTTAGGGTACCTTTGTCGAGCTAGTGACCTTGGGGAGCTTGTATGTGATCAAGCAACAGGCCGGCAAGACCCTCCAGCAATACTTCTGGAGGTTCACCCAAACCAAGGCTCAAGAAAAGGGTATTTCCGAATCGTAAGTAATCGATGCAGTAATCCAAGGCCTGGCCTTCGGCCCTCTCTTCAATTGGCTATATCGGCGCCCAATGCACTCGGTGAGCACCCACATGTGCAAATTCGAGGAATACGCGAGGGCGAAGAAAGAGCGGATTCATCAGGAGGTCACGCTTCTTGCCACAACCCCCAGCATTGAGCACGAAAAGCTGGGCTCGCAAGCAAGCTCGTCGCATGCCCCACCACCTTCATGGCTAAAAAAGGCTCTGAGGAGGCCGAAGGCTCCGGGGTGTGAGGGGCCGGACAAAGGCAACGATGTGGCATTCACAATGTTGCTCAAACCCAAGGGGCTCTGAACCCATCCCATTCCAGGGGGTGTGGTTGGGGACGCTCCGGAGCCTTCCTATAGTGGTAGCATACACCAGAACGACATACAAACAAGGTATACTAGTGCACTCTACAAGGGGCAGGGCATTCCCATAACACAAAAGAGTGTCGGACCCTCATCACCTTTAGAGAAGAATACCTTGAGAGACAGGTAGCACGTGTGATGGGGGACAGGGCTGGCGACGAGCAGCACAGGGGTCATAAGGTGGCAGCATGCTGCCAGATTGACCGCCTCACCTTTCCATACCATCCCCGCTGGCTCTACCTCCGCCATCGGAGCTGCCCACTGCGCAGCACACCGACGAATGGGCTCATGCTAGACAAGTAGTCCTCGCCATAACATGAGGAGGACCTTCCGATGGCTCCTCAAAGCGGCAACGGTGAGACTATGCGCGGGGAGAAAACCACGTCGGGGCCACCAGCATCCACCGCTAAATCCCCGGTTGGGCCGAGGCCCTGGTGACTTTCACCAATAATGATGCTATAGGGGTAAACTTCCCCCATACCGACACGTTGGTCATCACCACTAACATTGCCGAGGTCAAATTCCAAAGGGTGCTGGTTGATGGGGGAAGCTCTGTGGATATCCTCTTCACACATGCCTTCGACCAACTCCGCATTCCGCAGAGCCAACTCTCCCTAGCCGAAGGCATCTCCAAGGATTCAACGTGGTCCTCTCGATGCCCTACGTCGAATAGAACTACCAGTCACCTTCGTTGAAGGCCCCACCATGCGAACCGAGATGATCACCTTCGACGTCGTAGACACGCCTTACGCCTACAATGTCATACAAGGCTGGGGTACCCTTAACCAATTTAGAGTGGTCCCCCATCACAACTACCTCTACGTGAAGATGTCGGGGCCCCATGGGTATGACCATCCATGGTGATCAACACCTAGCTAGGCGCATCGAATACTAGCATCCGGCCCCACTCGACAGCCACCACATGCACAACGTGGCCGAAGGCCCCCCAGAAGACCCCCTCAGGCGTGCACCGAGCACAGGCCCCTCTGAAGCCCTGGTCGAGGGGGATGTCAAGCACGTCCCATTGAGTATGAGGAACCCTGATTGAATGTTCCAAATCGAGGCAGACGTTGCTCCAGAGCAAGAATCCTAGCTGTTAGCCCTTCTAAGGGACAACTATGATGTATTCGCGTGGTCCCCGCAGGACCTCCCCAGGGTAGATCACTGCATCATTGAGCATACCCTCCGGGTCGACCTGCAGGTCAGGATGGTACGGTAGGGACTCCATAAGCTGTCAACTTAGCGAGCGGAGGCCGCAAAGGAGGAGGTTAAGAAGCTGCTAAAGGACGGTGTCATCCGAGAGGTCATCCACTCATAGTGGCTTTCAAATCCTATCCTGGTCAAGAATCCTAATGGAAAATAGCGCATGTGCATTGACTTCACAATGCTCAACAAAGCCTGCCCTCAAGACCCATACCCGCTCCCTCGCATAGACCAGCTGGTGGACTCCACCGCTGACTATAAGTTACTAAGCTTCCTAGATGCATACTCCAAGTACCACCAAGTGTGAATGGTCACTGAAGATGAGGGTAAGACCAACTTCATCACCCCTTTGGGGTGTATTGTAACGTTTGGATGCCTTTTGGTCTCCAGAATGCTGAAGTCACCTTCTCCCGCCTAGTACAAAAAATCCTAGAGCAACAATTGGACCACAACATGGAGGCCTACGTTGATGATATAGTCATGAAGAGTAAGCTTGAAGCAGACCATATTGCAGGCCTTCAAGAAACATTCAATAGCCTCCAAGCCACCAGCGTACAGCTCAACCCAGAGAATTGCATCTTGGCACCAAAGCTGGAAGGTTACTGGGGTATCTTGTTTCCAAGCGCGGCATCGAGGCTAACCCCAAAAAAATCCTTGCCATTACTGAAATGGCACCCCCCACCAATCCGAAGAACGTCCAGTGCCTAGTTGGTCGCCTGGCGGCCCTTAGTCATTTCCTCTCCAAATCTGCCAAGCACAACATTCCGTTCTTTAAAACATTGAGGGGCTCTGGGCCATTCACATGGACGACAGAGTGCTAGGAGGCCTTCGAGGCCCTCAAAGCTCACCTTTCAAACCTCCAGACGCTCGCCATACCCCTTGCGGGCGAGGGTCTCCTCTTGTACGTATCTGTCTCTACCTTCGCTATGAGTGGCATACTCGTACGAGAGTAGAGATGAAAGGCCGCTCTATTTAGAGAGCAATTTACTACATTTCAGAGGCCCTAGCCAATGCTAAAACACGCTACACGTGGCTCGAAAAAGTAGCATATGCCCTCCTGATGGCTTCCCGCAAGCTCTAGCACTACTTTCTCGCCCATGACATCAACGTACCAACTTCATACCTCCTGGGCGACATGTTCTGGAATTGTGAGGTAACAGGACTCATAGGAAAATGGGCTATAGAATTGACCCTCTTCTCGGTGAGGTTCATGGCCCACATGGCCATTAAGTCATAAATCCTAGCAGACTTCATCACCGAGTGGACTCGCCCAGCCAAAGGACCCCTGGAGGCCCCTCCCGAAGACATAAGGACAATATATGCTGACGGAGCCTATGGATCCGATGGCGTAGGGGCCAAAACCGTCCTCATCTCCTCGATAGATCAGCAAATGGCATTTGCAGCCCGCTTGGAGTTCAAGGCACCAACAACATTGCCTACCTCTTAGGGGCATGTTTGTATATACACACTCCATATATTTGTATAAATATGGAGCCTTGGCCATCAAGCCAAAAGGAGAAAAAAGATTGACCAGATAACTTTGGTGTCTCTTTATTCTCCGTCTCTTCTTCAAGCATGAGTCATTCGTGTGACTTGACTCTCGCCGTACTTTGTTTGTGGAAGATATTTTTTTTCACCAACAACACGTGACCGAATATAAATATTATCTTGCTGATTAATTGCCTACCGAATCGTAATGAACTAATAGTGCCATGATAAGGACTACAAAAATCAAGTTGGCCACACAATTATTCCAATAGTCAATGCTAAAATAGGATATCAAAAAGGGAAATATCAGTATTTAAAGATTTTCCAACTGTTCAACATTGATATTTTATATAAGAAGTAGTTTGCATATATATTTTTTAAATGGTAGTATACATAGTTACAAGGAAAAAGGGAAAGACACATTGTTGGGTTGGTGGAGTTGCAGGAGCATGACTCCACTCCTAGTTCTTGCATTTACACAGTGCTTCGAGTGGCAAACCCATGTGATAGTATTGTATTGGCTGGTGTGTAAGTGTAGTGTGTATGCCTTATCTAATCCCAAAAATTTGTTGAAAAAATTTGCCGCAAAAAATTACACAAGAGAAAAGGGCTAAAACAATACATATAAAACTACGAGAAAAACAGATGTAACTAAAGGATAATTCAATCTTTGTTGGGCCTCATGAATATATTTTTCAAGAATAAGAAACAACGTTTTGTTTTTGCCAAGAGATCATATTTCCAGATCTTAGTAATCGAAAGAAAAACATATCTAAATCTCGAAAAGCAGTCAAATTTGTCCATTAGCCACATTTCTTTGGAAAAGTATAGCAAAGGATCGGAGTACAGAGACAACTACTAGATCAGACCAAATATACATATACATGGCCGCCCCCGACCCCACAAAAAAAATGCTTAGTCATGCAATTATCAGTACAACTGAGCTCAAAAGCAAGCCGTCATCAGCAGATCATTTGGTCCAGGTCCAAATAATTAGATCCCACAATATAAGGTCGTCGAGGGGGACAGCTAGCGCTCCTGTGAAAGCTGAATTGATAATTTACGAGACGAACTAAAGCATGAATCAGTCGTGCATGCGAGTGGAATGTTAGAAAACAAAGCCTTTAGTTTCGAATTGTTTTTTGCACGTGTTGTTGCATTAATAGTGGGCGGCCCGACCTATACTGCATCGATCGTGTGGTTAGTTGCGCGGTTCGATCTCGCTTTGCAGACCTGGCGCTGGCATCACATGAGTTGGCCGGCCGGGCGGTTTTGTATGATGACATGAGATCTCAGTTCCAGGTATGTATGATACTCTCCTGGATTTGTTGCCAATATAATTTTGAGCTGGTACGTTCTCCAATCATTTGTACACTGGAATGCACACACACATTGACTTTTCAGGTATATATGTATATTGGATTTGTATACTACACCTATTGTTCAAGTGGAAGCTGGCTTCTTATTGACTCTCAGTGGAGGCTCTCTTCTACTCTCTTTAGGTAGAGTAGCAACTATTTCTACCACTTCCCATGGGGGTAAAAGAACAATGAATAAATGAAATAAGAAAAATAGTCAGTATGTCATCGGAACAACTGAAGTAGTGGTGCATTCCCTCGTGGTGTGAGTATGGCATGCGTATGCGTTCCTCGTGATCAAGAAAAGAAGAAGAAGAAGACACTTGTGTTACCAATACGCCGCACGCTCCTGTGCAATCTAGAAGAAACAGACACTCGGAGCAAATTAAAGGCGACCGTGTACCTGCCTAAAGAGAATTAAGCAGCGAAAGCAGTAGTTGTTTAGACTAGTTCTTCTCCGAACAAGTTACTTACAACCTGGCTTGTTGAGCTAGCAAACCATCTCTAGATTTGTTTACGGATATCGCTAAAGTTACTAGATTACATAGTCATGCATGCAATATCGATTTATATATACTTTTGTATTTTTGTATGTGACTGGTCCTGCACGAACTGCACTGCGTGTATACATGTGTTAGGTCTCGCGAGCGCTGGCCAACCAAATCGCGTATTCATGAGCGTATCCCTCCGATATCCCCCTGCAAACGATTGAAGTGACCGTGCCACGAATAATCGGATCAGCAGTGTTAGTCTTGTCGTCGATTGTGCTTTCTGCTCGTAGCAGTAACCGTCACTATGCGAACGATTCGGTGTGAAGTGTGTGATTCCGTTTTCTTCTCCACGTACGCACTTTTTCAGTGAACAGTAGTTGGCACGTATGTGTCGATTCGGTCCCTGGTAATGAACTGAACCTATTTTTTAAGGCCTAGAGCCGACATGTTGCCCACAACGTGTCTACTAGGGCGTCAGGGGGGGACGCATGCATGTTTAGCCGGGACCTCTTGACACGAGATAGGGCTCAGATTTCTCTCGTTTGATGTTGCCCACAACTTTTTTTTCCTACCTTTTTTCTGTGAGGAACTATTTTTACGTGAAGTTCTTCGAGCTCGATCGAGCTAGCTCATATTTTGTTTTCCATGCTATGCAGATCAATTTTCTTGCATGGTCTGGATCGTCGGAGCGCACAGGACCGATGTGTAGCATGCGCGTGGCAAAGCGCCAAAGCCCGGCATGCATGGCCGAATTTGTAAGGGAAACTAGCAAGAAACCAAGCAAAGCCTTGACGTCACAGCGATACGTTGTGACATCCTACGTTCGTCCGGAACCGGGGATAGATGGGCATGCAGCGCGTACGATGGACGATGCATATGCCCGAGGCGCCAAAACGCTCGTGTCACGCCTAAGATTTGACCGTTGGAATGCAGGCGCGGTTCGGGTAGTGTTACGCGATACGTGACGTCGTTGGCGGAGGGTTCCCGCAAGAGATCGGCGTTTACGGCAGCCAGAGCTGCGCGCTCGCACTCTTCCGCGGACCGGACAAGACGAGACATGTCACGTACTCGGCCATCGGTGTCATGCTCTCGTCTTATGCATGCAGCAGTACGATAACGGGTGAGACACTCACCAGCTATCCACAAGTTTCAGAACTCCGTTCAAAGATTGATTACCGAGCCCCGCGATTTCTTCGATATTCGCGGTTTTCGACAGTAATTCGATAAAATTCGGTAGAAATCGGTCGAATTTCGTTAAATTTTTATTTTTTTGAATTTTGAATTTAACCGAAAACCGATCGATTTCTGAATACGAACCACAGCAAATTGATTGGTAACTGTGAATATCAAACGGTTACCGACGTATTTTGAAACCCTAGCTATCCATGCATAGCAAAGGGAGGCTGGGTTTTTTTTTTAGCAAAACCTCTTTCCACAGATTGGTACTCTATTTACAGTACTCGTTAGGCATGAGTACATATGCATCGAAAGTTAACGGAATGGCACATATGGTTGACTTGTAATAATTGATGACCCACGGTTTTAAGATTTTGGCTTTGGCACTGCACAGACAAAGACATTCAAGGACCATGAGCCGTGTGTGTACCAAACAAGCATTTAATCATCGAGTCCAGTACCCTGCTCAAGCAAATCCATTGGCTGCGCCGACGGAATTGTTGTACAGGAACATGAGGCCGGGAGGGAGGGACCGTTTCCTTGTCCCGTGATAATGTAAAGAACCGCAGGTTCTCTGAACCTCTGAATTAAGACTGTAATAATCGATGTATAATATTTATATAGATACATAGGCAACATTGCTAACTAATCACCCAAATCTAAGCCTAACTAATCAGAGATTCTAACTGAATCATGTGGTTATACCATATCATTTAGTCAGCTGAAGAATCATGCATTGCGTGTAGAATTGGGCAGATGTTTGACTTGCCCATTGTCGACAATGGCGCTTACATGAACAATAACTGACGGAGCCAAACCAACTGCGCTAATTATGAATGTCTTGACAGTGTCTCTCAATCACAACATGGTCGTCTCATATTGAGATTGCAACAGTTGGTATGAAAAGGAATCACCGGCAGAGCTCTGGTGAATATATCAGCAAGTTGATTCTTGGAAGAAATGAACCGGACCTCTATTGCCCTCCGAGATACATGTTCTCTCACAAAGTGAAAATCCACTTCTATATGCTTGGTTTGAGTGTGAAAAACCGGATTAGCTGTGAGATAAGTTGCCCCAAGATTGTCGCACTAGAGAATTGGTGATTTATACATGGCAACTTCCAGCTCCTTTAGTAAGGATTGCAACCAGATTATCTCAGCTATCACATTTGCAATGGCTTTGTACTTTGTCTCAGTGCTGGATCTTGAAATAGTATGTTTCTTGCGTGAACACCATGACACAAGATTAGGTCCTAGAAATACTGTAAATCCATTTATCGATCGTCGATCATCTAGACAACCAGCCCAATTAGCACCACTAAAGATATTCAAGCTCACAATTGTTGAAGGTTGAAGTTTTAGTCCAAGATCAAGTGTCCCTTTGATATATCTCAGTAACCACTTCACAGCTGCCCAATGAGCATTAGTGGGGGTCTACATATATTGACATACAGGGTTGACAGCAAAGGAGATGTCAGGTCAAGCAATAGTCAAGTTTTGAAGTCTCCCAACAACACTTCGGTACTGGAAATATTCAGACTCATTTAGCAATGTCACTTGTCGTCTTGTCATCTTTTCATTAGAAGCCATAGGAGCTGACAAAGCCTTGCAAGAGTTGGATGATGAAAGGAAGTAGGGGACTGCACACTGGATGAATCAATGTTAGCAAAGGGAAACTTTTTCATCAAAAACTACATCTCGAGAGATATATACCTGACTTGTAGAGGTATCAAAACACTTGTACCACTTATGAGAGAAGTTGTACCCTAAGAAAACACATTGCTTTGTTCTGAAGCTTAGCTTCTTTCTGTTGTAGGCTCTCAAATTTGGCCAACATGCACCGCCAAAAACTCGTAGAAAGGACTAATCCTGTTGGGTATTGAACAATATGTGCATAGGATTATTGTGATCAATAGTGGAACTGGGTATCCTATTGATCAAGTGACATGCAATCTGAAAAGCCTCATCCCAAAAGTTTAAAGGCATATGAGATTGAGCTAAAAGAGTAAGGTCGGTATCTACAATATGTCTGTGTTTTCTTTCAATAACCCCATTTTGTTGGTGTGTGTGTGAAAATAAGATGTGATGTGTGATGCCTGAGTGACAAAAATATACATTAAGTCTATGATATTCCCCCTCCCCCCACCCCAGTCTGATTGGACACACTGAATTTTTGTGTTCAAAGAGGTTTCAATAATTCTCTGAAACAGAAGAAACACATGTTCAACTTCTCAAATTTGCTTTTGAGAAAATAAATCCACACATATTTTCTATAATCATCAACAAAAGAAACATAATACTTGGCATTATGAACTAAAGAAATGGTAGGTCCCCATACATCAGTGTGAATGATCTGTAAAGGAGCAGGAGTTTCATGGGTGGAGGAGGAAAAAGGTAGTTGATGTGCTTTGCCTTGTTGACATGCATCACAAATGTGGCTAGACGCTTCTAATGGACCTACAGCTAACTTATTATCTTGAAGAATCTGATGGACAACAGGAGTGGCTAGATGACCAAGCCGTTGATGCCAGAGCTTCTAGGTTGCCTTGCTTGACAAACCGCCTATCAAGGAACATTATTGGGAAGAATTCAACCAGTGCCAACAACCGAATTGTTCTTTTCGTGGCCATGTCCTTAACAAAGAAAGAATTTGGGTAAAACTCAACAAAAGCGCTATTTTCGGAAGCAAGTTTAAGGAAAGATAAAAGATGACGATTGATATGAGGTGTATGTAAGACATGATTTAGTAACAAAGGATGAGTAGAGCCAATAATAATTGTATTCCCTATGCGAGAGATTGACGAATATGTTCCATTGGCCACCTGCACTTGAGCACCTCCATGGTAGCACTCCTTTGTCGTTAGTTGCTCCAAATCATGCATGAGGTGGTTCGTTGCTCAATTGTCAACATACCAGTTATTGTCAATTGCATAATTGTTATTGGTGACAGCAGCAACAATCTTGTTGTTTTTGTCGTTCTGATAACTGTGATTGAACCAGTGCCAACAACCGAGTGCATCGTGTCCAGCCTTGTCGCAAACCTGACAGATCACATCATGAGCACCAGAATTACCAGATTGGGAGTTGGAACCAGTGTGACCACTACAACCTCCCTGAGATCAACCGCCACTGCGTCGTTGGCCACGGTTGCTTCTTCCATTGCCCCTTCCATGACTCCTGTTAAAAGCATTAGTAGTGGAGACCTACATGGTTATGTTATGTTATTCAAGCCTGAGCTCATAGCTCAGCATCTGGGCGTAGACATTGATGATGTTGACTGTATCAGTGTGACTGGTGATGCTCGTCACCAGTGGATTAAACTCAGATCCAAGACCCCGTAACATATACGCAATCAATTCTTCATCATCCAATGGCTTACCAATAACTGCAAGAGTGTCAGCAAGATTCTTAACCTTACTGAAGTACTCGATGATGCTCATGTCCTTCTTCTAAATTGTGGCCATTGTCATGCGGATTTGCATCACAGGGGCCCCTGAACTAGAGGCATGCCATCTTCTTGATGGTGGTCCAGTCGTCGCCCGAGGTTGAGCAGCCAACGACGCTGCGAAGCACCTATGGGGAACCATCCAAATAGTATTCTAATTAATCATTAAATCAGTCATTTCACTAATCACGACTATAATGATTAATCAGAATACCATCCCGATAGTCCTGACATATGTTTTGTATCTAAGATCGGAACACACACATTTCAAACATATACCATCACAACAAAGCTTAACAAAGAGCAAGTAATTAAAATTATATTACAAGTTCTTAAGTATTTACAATTTCTGATAATTTACAACAAAGGAGAACTAAGAGGACAATAAATAGATATACTCCTAGACAAAAGAGAAACAACGCAGTGAAAGATAAAAGCTATGAACAACAAAAGGATAGATGGAGCCATATGCACTTAGACTTCACCCCAAAATAACGTCACCCAAGTAGTTTCTTACTCATACTCGCCACCAATATTGGTGGGCGTGAAGTAGCCAAACATTAGCTCCTCCTCGCCGGTAGCACTTGAAAGAGCAGCATGAGTACGAAGGTACTCGCAAGACTTAATCTATAATGGGTACATATAAATAACCCGACTCTAAGGATCATGTATTTGGATATTAGCAAGGAAACAGCCACACAGTTATGTAAATTTATATAAAATGCAACTTTGACTCAAGTGTGTAAGCACCTACACCTAACCAACTACACCTTTCTATCTAGAGAGCAATGTCATAAACATAATTGTGACGGAACCAACATAAATATATATATGAATAGAACCATCTCAACCAAAACCCAACATACCATACTATATCATCCCACATTCATGACTCTACGACTGCTGCAAATGAACAGAAGCATGCTCATGACTGACAGCGCGATAATTCAAATTATTTTTACATCCTGCAGGGGTACTCCTTTACCCACAAGATTTGGGGACCATACGGCTTGCATGACCATATAGGTGCACACAAGGGGTACTCATGTCAACCCTTCCCAAGTAAGCTCCGACCGATTATGACATACGCCTCTATGTGCGGGGGTCATCTAGAATTACTCCTAGAGCAAACTAGATACCCCGTACAAGCATATTATGCTGACAACACCTAAGACGTTCAAAGCAAAGGATCATAGCTACATGAGGTATTCGGCTTATCGTTCCCATGTGCGACATGTGGTGAGCGTGAAAGTGCTAAAGCCAACTGCAACAACGGCCGATGCTTAACCGATTCAATGCATCGGCGACAACATTCGGTTTGCCAGGATGATAATGAACTTCGAGCTCATAGTTCTTGATCAGCTTGAGCCATCTTCTCTGTCTCATATTCAGATTGGCTTGAGTGAAAATATATTTAAAACTCTTGTGATTCGTATAGATACGGCAAATGTTACCGAGCAGATAGTGACGTCGTATCTTCAGAGCATGCACAACTGTCACAATCTCTAAGTCATGAGTTGAATAATTTTCTTCATACCGCTTTAATTGGCATGAAGCATACGCAACCACTTGACTTCTTGCATGAGGACACATTTGAGGCCTATCCGGGAGTATCGCAATAGACGTCGAAACCCTTCTCCACTTCAGGCTGAGCAAGAACGGGAGCGGTCGTAAGCAGTTTCTTCAAGGTTTGGAAAGCTAACTCACATTTGTTCGAACACTCAAATACACTCTCTTGCTTCAATAGCTCAATCATGGGCTTAGAGATCTTGGAGAAGTTATCGATAAACCAGCGGTAATAACTCGTGAGTCCAAGAAAACTCTAAATATCAGTGATATTCTTGGGTTGAGTCCAATTGAGAACCTCTTGCACCTTGCTCGGGTCAACAACAGCTCCATTCTTCGATAAGACATGACCCGAAAAAGTGACTTCATTGAGTTAGAACTCACATTTACTGAATTTGACATAGAGTTTGTGGTCTCAAAGACAGCTAAGAACAACTCAGAGATATTCTACATGTTCTTCTTTAGTCTTGGAGTATATAAGAATGTCGTCGATGAAAACTACGACAAACTTATTGAGTTCCTCCATGAAGACCATGTTCATCAGATAAATGAAGAATGGCGAGTCATTGGTTAGGACGAAGGACATAACAGTAAACTCATAAACCCGTAATGGGTAGAGAAAGTCATCTTTAGAATATCCTCCAATCAGATCTTTATTTGGTGATAGTCCAATCTCAAGTCAATCTTGGAGAAAACTCGAGCACCGGTCAATTGATTGAACAAAATATCAATCTGAGGGAGTTGATACTTGTTCTTGATAGTTACCTCATTAAATAGACTGTAATCAACACACATCCGTAATGTTTGGTCTTCTTCTTCACAAAGAGTTCCGGGCATCCCTAGGGTGAGGAGCTCGGATGAATGAAACCCTTTAAGAGCAACTTCTGAATTTATTTCTTCAACTTTGTAAATTCATTCGACGCCATCCGATAAGACCTTTTTGAAATCGAGACCATACCGGGTAAAAGATCAATAGAGAATTCTACTTCTTAGTTGAGTGGCATTCTTGTTAATTCTTCCGGGAAGACATCAGGAAACTCGCACACGATAGGAATATTCAAGAGATCCATGGCTGTGACAATCTTCAGGGCATAAAGATAAGAATCAACTTCCTTAAATTTCAGGTGAATTTGAGTGTCGGACATGTCATCAGGAGTGATGGTCCTCCGAGCACAATCAATAACGGCTTTATTCTTGGCAAGCCAACTCATTCCCAAAATGACATCTATCCCCTTGGATTCGATTACCAATAAGTTTGCGAAAAAGGATATCCTATTGATGAGAACCGACGCCTTAGACATAACTTGATCGGTAAGGATGTTGACTCTCGATGCTTATATAAGATATGGTGTAGGGGTAGTGCTAACCCTTAACTTGTGATGCTGAGTATAACCTTTCATGATGAACGAATGAGAAGCTCCGGAGTCAAACAGAACAGAGGCAGTATGTGAATTCACAAATAACGTACCCATCAATACGTTTGCAACCTCGTGAGCTTCTTCAGTGGTGGTGTAGTTAACACGATCGTACTTAGGAACTTGCGCCGTCTTGGAAACTTGGAGAGGGGGTTGAACTGATCGTGGAGGCCATGGAGCAGTCGCCATAGCTCCCGGCTTTGGGAAACGACATTCTCGCGCGTAATGCCTGTCACACCCACAGTTATAGCATGGGTCGCCAGGGCCACCTGTCACACTTTCTTGCAATCCCGCGGGTCTTGGAGGTTGTCCTTTTGAAGAGGAGAAAGATGGATATCGCACCATCCACATTGGCCATGGAGCAGCCAAAGTCATCATGTGAGATGGAGGCTGACTCTCCATACGTGGACATTGAGAGCTCCTGCCTACGGAAGGTGACGGAACCCTCTTGCGCTTTTTTTCCTCCTGGTGATTCTTCAGCTTGAATTCGACCGTGAGGGAGGTGTTCACCAACTTGTTAAACTCGGCGAACTTATGAGCTGATAGCCGGTCTTGCATCTTGGAGAAGAGGCCATTCACAAACCAATATTGCTTCTTCTCATCGGTGTTGACCTCATCCAGCGCATATTATGCAAGGTGGTTGAACACCTGCACGTATTCAATGACTGATTTGCCTCATTGCTTGAGGTCCAGAAACTCACACATTTTGATTTCCATTAACCCCTTAGAGATGTGATAGTCACAGAAGACTTGGCGGAACTCCGCCCAAGACACCCGATGGTTGACGGCGTGCATAGCAAGGTAGTTAGTCCACCACACGCCAGTGGCATCCTGAAGTTGATGGGTGACAAAGAGAGCCTTCTCATGATCCTCGCATCGGAGAAGCCCAAGCTTCTGCTTAATCACGGAGCTAGTGGTCTGTGTCGAGTGGGTCCTCAGCACGCGTGAAGGTGGGCGACTGAGTTCAAAGGAAATCCGTGAAGTCGTCGTGGCGTCCGACCCTACCTTCCCCATGAAGGCTCGTGTTATGCATGAGAGCTTTGAGGAGCGCCATCTGAGCTTGACAGTTCTGCTCAATCTACATGAGCGCATCTGTCATGCTCGACGGTGGAGGCGGTAAAAGGTTATTCTCATTGGAACCCTCAGGAAGATCACCCAAACTGTCGCAGGTCCTCATCCTATTGTGACAGTAACATGAAAGAGAGGTTAAGGTCAAATTCCAACATAGCAAAAATAGTGTAAGTTAGATATCACTTGCTTGGATCCATAATATCATATATTAGGGAAAATTATACAATATGAACAATGGGGAAATAAAGACATGCTCAATCTCTATCTACACGTTTGTTTTTCGAGTACATCACTCCCCACAATCATCAAGATCACAATCATCACCCTTCGCGCTACTTTTTCTTTCTCACGAAACGGTGCTTGTGCAACTTGCTGCACAAGCGACAATTCACACGTCGTTGCCAACGTATTCACTTCTTTTACCATCACCTTACAGGACACACAAGGCCCCTGCCTCACACTGGTTGAGCCCCCGATATTTATCACTATCGGGATGTGTTGATGCAACATGATTCATAAATGATATCATAAAAAGAACAACACGATACAAAACAAACAATTTAAGTGCAGCAACCAACGATACGTTACACTTATGGGTATAATATAAGTTCATACATATTAGCAAGAGGAGGCACGAAAAGAAACTTTAGTGGGTTACCTTAGCGAAGTTGACACATTTCATTAACCCACTTCCAATGCATTTTTAGACTAATTCATTAAACCAAGCTCTGATATCACACTGTGGGGAACCGTCTAAATAGTATTCTAATTAATCATTAAGTCAGTCATTTCACTAATCATGACTATAATGATTAATCAAAATAACATCTCAGTAGTCCCGGCATGTGTTTTATGTCCAAGATTAGAACACACACTCTTCCAACATATACCATCATAACAAAGCTTAATAAGAGCAAGTAATTAACATTATATTATAATGTTCTTAAGTATTTACAATTCCTGACAATTTTAAAAAAATAGAACTAGGAGGACAATAAATAGATCAACTCCTAGAAAAAAGAGAAACTACGTAGCGGAAGACAAAAGCTATGAACAATAAAAGATAGATGAAGCCATATGCCCTTAGGCTTCTCCCCAAAATATCGTCACCCGAGTAGTTGCCGACTGATGCCCGCCACCAACGTCAGCGGACATGAAGTAGCCAAACACTAGCTCCTCCTCACCAGTAGCACCTGAAAGAGCAACATGAGTACGAAGTTACTTGCAAGACTTAATCCATAATAGATACATATAAATAACCCAACTCCAAAGATAATGCATTTGAATGTTAACAAGGAAACAGCCACACGGTTAAGTAAATTTATGCAAAACACAACTTTGACTCAAGTGTGTAAGCACCTACACCTAACCAACTACACCTTTCTATCTAGAGAGCAATATCATAAACATAATTGTGACGGAACCAACATAAACATATATGTGAATAGAACCATCTCAACCATAAACATACCATACCATATCACTCCATATTCGTGACTCTACAACTACTGTAAATGAATAGAAGCATACTCATGACCGAGAGTAGGTAATTCGAATTATTTTTATACCCTACAAGGGGTACTCTTTTACCCACGAGACTTGAGGGCCCTACGGCTTGCATGACCACACAAGGATGTACGTCAACCCTTCCCAAGTAAGCTTCGACCGAATGGGACATGCACCTCTAGGTGCGGGAGTCATCTAGCATTACTCTCAGAGCAAACTAGATACCCCTCACAAGCCTATTATGCTGACAACACCTGAGACATTCAAGCCAAAGGATCACAACTTCATGAGGTATTCGGCTTATTGTTCCCATATGCGACATGTGGTGAGGGCGAAAAGTGCTAAAGCCAACTTCAACAATGATTAGTGCTTAACTGATTCAGGCGGTCCATGACATCTAAGACTCCATTCTTGATCCATCCCTAACGCTCGCCTAAACCTCGTCTGAACCTCATAACTCATACACCCCAACATCAATATCATTTCCTTTGTGAACAAGTAAGTAAGCTCTAAGCTCGTGAATAGGGGTTTAGCCACCACTCGACTTCTACCGATGAACTATGTATTATTAAGCATTCTGATTAACCTTTGAAGTTAGACGTCAACAATATCATACCGAGGTTATAAGGATAAGGATCAACAATAACATCAAGGTATAGGTAATGCAATTAACATAGGTTCTACCTATATAAACCAACATTGGACCCTCTAATCATGCAAACATACATAAAGCATAATTATCAAATTCGACTTCATATGATCCAAAGTAGTAGGTTGAGTATGCTTATATGTTTTCCTTGCTCTTGCTCTTCCGGTGCTTGCTCGACACTGCCTATGCAGCACTCATAGAACTCCAGGAGTTTGGTGCCACCTTCAATCACACTTGCGTCACGCTTCGATCCTTCGTTCTCTAAGGAAGAATGCATGCATGTGATGAACATGAATGAGGTGCCAGATGTATGCTACAAGATGCATAACAAACAAGGATGCATCATAATAACAAGCTAAAAGTGCAAGACATACGAAAGAACAATGAAGTCTACGATCTAAACAACTCCGAAAAGTTGACAGAATCCAGAAGTTCTAGGTTGAAATCGGAACCTTCGGATTTAGAACTTCCAGGTTGACCTCTAGATAGGGGTCCTCGGTTAGCAATTTTTGAATTAACTCGAAAGTTCCGGGTCAAGTTAGAACTTCCAGGTTGGGCCAAAATATTTGTGTTTTGTTCCGGGTGGGGGTGCTTGGCTAATCTTGACTCGAGTCAACTCGGAACTTCCGGGTTGATCGGATTTTTTGGGTTAGCCTTCGAGCAAGAGTGCTTGGTTAGAGCTAAACCGAAATACCCAAAACCTCCGGGTTCTGGCCGATTTGAGTCTCGCGATGTTCTGATGGCATATTCGACTCGCATGTTAAATATATCCCACATAAATATTTATATGATCTAGCCTAAGAGTTCTAGACTCAATTACACTCTAAATCACCAAGGTCTTCGAGTACGACCCAATTCAGGTAACCCGGAACTTCCGGGTTGCTCCAGAGAAGGTTTTTCGCGTGAAAAACTTGGTCGATTTGATTTGTGATCTTCACCGATCCAAAGAGAAGCATATCTAAACTGGCTCAAGGGTTTTAGACCTTACTCACCAACCTAGCAACTCGATTTCCTAGCTCAAACTCATCTAAATTCCTCTTTTGCTCCAAATCGTCAAGAACTCGAGGCACTTTGCAACAAAGCTCCAAAACTCGGATTTCGACCAACTAAAACGTGCATTAGAGCTATGGGATCCTAGGGGACTTACCCAAGGTGCTTTGCTGAGATTGGTGACCGTCGGTTGAATGAGGAAACGGCGAAAAAGCTCATGGAAGAGGAAAATGCTGGTGCTCTTCGTTCTTCAACCAAGAACACCAAAAGACATCAAAATCGGCTCGAATCATTCGGGAATGCACAAACAACTTGGACGGATGGGAAGCTTAGGAGCTAAGGATCACATTGGTACCACATACATACCTCGGTTTCACTTTTAGAGTGAGGAATCCGAGGAGAAAGAGAGAGCTAGAGAGGGAGGGAGAGCTCCTTGCTCTTGGCCGGTTGGGAGGAGAGGGAGCACGGGAGAGAGTGAGGGAGAGGGAGGGAGTGGGTGGGGCTGTTGCTCCATTGAGAGATGGGGTGTTGGGCCACACATGTGGACCCTATTTGCTAGTGAGATAAGATATTTTCAATGCAAGTTTGATTCTTTCTCTTCTGAATTTTCTCTCTCATCCTATTAACTCAAAACGAAGTGTTCTAGTGCTCCAGAACAAAATTGCTAAAATTAAGCATGAAGCCTATGAAGCATAATTATGCTTAAATACGTGATTATGAGTTTTGGGATGTGCCAACACCTCTTCAGAGAGGGAGGACAAGATGGCACTAAGGACCAACTGATGCTGCTTATACCAATTGTGGTACTCTGGGTTGATGGTGATCCGAGGCACGCCATCGTCGCCGGTATGCATGATGGTGGCATTGGGACGAGCAACCGTGCCATCAACATATCCAATGAGGTGATGGCTTCTAAGGTAGGGGAGAAGTTGCACCGTCCATAGAAGATAATTGTTCTAGGACAATTTCACATTGATCATGTGATTGAATGATGGAGTGGGCAATATGTCGATTTGATTTGAGGAGGAAGAGGGAGATGTGGTGAGTGTTTGGTTTCCATTGGTGCTAGCCATTGTGAGTGGATCTTAGCTTTGGATACCATGTAAAGAACTGCAGGTTCTCTGAACCTCTGAATTCAGCACACACTGTATTGATCGATGAACAATGCTTATATACATACATGAGCAGGAAACACTACTAACTAATTACCAAAATCTAAGCCCAACTAATGAGAGATTCCAATAGAGTCATGTGGTTATGGCCCATCTTTTAGTTAGTTGAAGAATCACGCATTGCCTGTAGAATTGGATAGACGTTAGACTTGCCTGTTGTTGACAATGGGGCTTACATAAACAGTAACTAAGGAGCCGATCCAACTACGCCAATTCTGAATATCTTTACAGATAATTATGCCAGACAGAAGCACGACACCTCTGCATGCACGAGCGATTGGATCCGTCGCACAACCCAGTGTCACCGACCTCATGTCCTCATTGACATTGACCAAGTTAAGACGCAACGCGTGGTTGTATGTGCAGACATAATTGCTTGACAGGATTGATTCATGCCCGTTCTCACGACGCTGGTCGACCACTTTCACACTAAGTCAATTCAACTAGGTAATATTACCTTCACACTTTTGCAAATTACGTCGGATCATCTCTCTTTTTGCTCCTTGTATCGCCTGAGAAGCCACAACACATGCCTCACGGTCACAACTCATGCGCGCATGCAATGAGAGCTCGATCCATGATAGTCCTGTTGTCATCGATTCGTCTCTGGAAAGGAAGGGCCCTCCTCTTAACCTCCCCCTCATCAAGCCATAGCATAATCCGGCTCGCCACCGTGCTTTTGTTTCCATCACATGCATGTGCAATGGCACGGCCAGCGGCGTCACCTCTCTTTCAAGAGAGAATTCCTCTTGTGTTATTGTGAATTTTACGATTTACTTATATGTCATTAAATACGTCGATGACATATAAATCTATTAATATAAAATTTTTTTGATGAATTTGCAGTGCCACGTGAAGAGAAAACCATGTCCTCGAAACCATGGCCGGACGCTGTGTAGGAAGGAGTACGTAGCTATCGATGACCAGAAAGTAAAAGAGGCAAATCTTCGAGTGATCCTGTGCAATAATCGATCCTGTGCCTGCCTGCCTGGAGACGACACTATAGCGTCTCCTCGAAATGTGCCTCTGCTCCTTCTGCCGTCGTTGGATTGTGCCTACTGCCTAGCGTGTATGCAGCAGCGAGCAGCCTTTATGTAGGCCAATGTGGCAGGAAGAAAAGCAGAACAGGAACAGTAGCTGTGGTGTTGAGGACTGAAAAATGTTGACCAGCTGAGACTGGTAGGAGGAGGCTAGGAGCTGTATTTCACTGCACGTTTCCCGCTGACGATTTGGGCGGCACGTACTTCGGTAAATGCCTGCTGCCTCGTCAGGATAGTGGTGGATATTGCGTGCGTACTTTTAATTTGGTGAGAGCAGTAGCCTGGTTAGCGGTTGGTGCTGTAGATTCCCGCCATCTGCGTGACTCTGGTGAGATGAGGACGGACGGACGTGGACTGCTAAAAAGATGGCCAAGATACGGAGGAAGGGGGAGGATCCTTTCTTTTATATTATTTTGGTTGAGTGTTGATCATTCTCCCTCAGGGTTGGGGAGAGCTTCTAAAGAGGAGCATAAACAATGGGCAGTTTCAGTAGAAAGTTTCACGGCACATGGCTGGAGGAAACCCGGCTAAATATCACTTTGCAATTTTGCATGCAGGAACGGTGCGAAACAATGCAACAGATATTCTTAACCTCTTCGCACGTCAGTCAGATGGGCACGAGTATATCACTCTCGCTCCACCTCTTCACCGTGCTCGAGACTTCGTCCCGAACACGGAAATCTCGTGACAATCTCTCGGGGGTTACACTTTCTCCTGCAAAAATCATAGGAAATTCATGTAGCCGAAAAAGCATGAATTTTTCCCGATTCCAGCAGAAAATGAACAAGTATATTTTCTACGAATTCTTAGTACTCCCCAAGCAGATCCTCATCAGAGGATTCTTCCCAGCTGGACGCGCCGGCCAAAGACTCCTCTAGCAAGTCAGTCAGACGCTAAAGAATTCGGCAAGTCTCGGAGATGAAATGTGCATGAGTCATGACGCGCCTCCGGAGTTGGTTCCACCACTACCAGCACCGCCCTAGACCTCCCTATAAATACCCCACCTTCGCACCACCGCGTCTCGCACACCACCTCATCTGATCATCTCTTCGTTCTTCTCCCTCCTCCAGTGCCCAGCTACCTCCTCCAAGGAGACAAAGAAAGTCAGGACAAGGGAGAGAGGATTAATTGTTCGTGCTCGGTTGGCGGCAATGGCACGCTGCTTGGTGTTCATGCTGCTGTTCCTAATCTCCTCCCTCATCTCGACCGTCGGCCTGCTGGTCGAGCCGCCCGCCGAGCTGCTGCAGCTCGGCGATGTCGGGGAAGGCCGGCTCAGCGTCGACCGGTCCGATGTCCTCGAGGCGTCACGGGACTTTGGGGGGCTCGCCCGCGCCGAGCCGATGGCTGTGTTCCACCCGCGCGGGGCCGGGGACGTTGCGGGACTTGTCCGCGCCGCGTACGGGTCCGCCCGCGGCCTCCGCGTCTCGGCGCGGGGCCACGGCCATTCCATCAGCGGGCAGGCCCAGGCGCCCGGTGGGGTGGTCGTGGACATGAGCCACGGCCCCGGCGCCGAGGCGAGGGCGAGGGCATTGCCCGTGTACTCGCCCGCGCTGGGCGGGCACTACGTGGACGTGTGGGGCGGCGAGCTGTGGGTCGACGTGCTCAACTGGACGCTGGCGCACGGTTGGCTCGCTCCGCGGTCGTGGACGGACTACCTGTACCTGTCCGTGGGCGGCACCCTCTCCAACGCCGGCATCAGCGGGCAGGCCTTCCACCACGGGCCCCAGATCAGCAATGTCTACGAGCTCGACGTCGTCACCGGTGAGCTAGCTAGCTTTTTTAGCTAACCCTTCCCTTATCCTTCCCCAACTCCTGGTCCGCGACATGCAAACGTTCTGCATCGTCGAACTGACGCACATGCGTTGGCAGGGAAGGGAGAGGTGGTGACCTGCTCGAAGACGCAGCACCCGGACCTGTTCTTCGGCGCGCTCGGCGGGCTGGGGCAGCTCGGGATCATTACGCGGGCGCGCATCGCCCTCGAGCGTGCTCCCCAAAGGGTAACCACAGCAACAAACAACATTCTCTCTGCTCTCCCTGCATACGCACACTCGTCGCCTCCATCGATTAGTTAATTAACACAAACATTTGTGCCAGTTAATTACTATACTCTTCTAATGGAGTAGCCCCATTTGTTTAGTCGCTGCCGTTAATAATCTCCCTGTCGCGCGCGTTGTCGCCGTTAATATCTTCACTGCGCCTTTCCCGTTCTCTCGTGTCTCGTGCGCCAGCACGGCAGGAGGAGGCCGGGCAGCGCGAGGGCCGTCGCTGTGTTGTGTGTGCCACCGGCCTCCTTTCCAACTAATGACCCGATAGGGAACCGCGACACATCAGCCACGCAAGTGGCGAGCGCGCGGACGAAAGCACCGGGCCTCTAGCTCTTTTGTTAGGTACATCACTTGCCACATGTCGATCAGGTTGGCCCCGCCCGAAAAGACCCACCCGCGTTGCTAATTATAAACCAGCGAAGGAGGCGTGGCTTCATCTTCACTTCAGCCTTCAGATGGCTGTAGGGATGGTGGGTTTCCGGATTTTGAGGTCCGTTTAATCAAAATTATAGTTGTACTTTTATATTTATTTTTGTATTAG
Organism: Phragmites australis; assembly: GCF_958298935.1. Classification (NCBI taxonomy): domain Eukaryota; kingdom Viridiplantae; phylum Streptophyta; class Magnoliopsida; order Poales; family Poaceae; genus Phragmites; species Phragmites australis. The sequence goes on along the minus strand of NC_084922.1, from coordinate 40,577,808 downwards.
TAAGTGGAAAATAAAATAGTATACGAGCTCTTATATGGATTAATAGGCTGTCCGCTGCATCCTTAGCTGGCTGCCTGGAAGGAGCAGCCTTTTCGTTACACTGTTCAGAGTCTACCGGAAAGGGAAGTCCTCGTTAATGATTAATTTATGCGTCTGGTCAGGTGGTCCTGAGTTGTTGTGGTCGATCCATGGCCATGGGTCCTCGTCGTCGATCAACTTGCTGACCGACTATCCGTCGTCGTCGTCGTCGTCGCGGCGTTTTTGTTTAGCTCGTGCGATCTTTCACGAGATTTTATTCCCCCACGATTAGCGAACTAATCTCCATGCTAATCGGTACGGCCGGGGCACTAATTATGCATGCATGATCGTGGCAGGTTCGGTGGATCCGGGCGCTCTACTTCAACTTCACCGAGTTCACGGCGGACCAGGAGCGCCTCATCTCCCTCCGCGGCGGCCGCCGGTTCGACTACGTCGAGGGCTTCGTCGTCGCCGCCGAGGGCCTCATCAACAACTGGAGGTCCTCCTTCTTCTCCCCGCAGAACCCCGTCAAGCTCAGCTCGCTCAAGCACCACTCCGGCGTGCTCTACTGCCTCGAGGTCACCAAGAACTACGACGACTCCACCGCCGGATCCGTCGACCAGGTCCGTCCGTCGGCGCTGCCTTTCTTTCTTTAGTGCCATTGCAATGTTGCACCCTCATGTGATGTGATTTTGGTTATAGAATAAGAACCGCCCCATTTTAGGTCGGCTAGCCAATCATTGAGGCCATATTTTTTTCAGCTAGTTATTGGCGGTTTAGTCCGTAATACTAGTAGTATAATCGATGACACTCAGATGCATGCAGTAGTAGATCGTAGAGAGGAGGATCTTGCTACTAGATCTCATTACGTTGGCAAAAAGCAATGTTTTATCGACCACTTAATTACCTGTATGATAGTAGAAGCTACTAATCCATTTAAGCTAGTGAGCTAGGAATTGAATAGTATATTAGTACTACAAACTAGCACCGGAATGTACGTCGTAAACTGAATAAACTGTGATTTTTCAAAATGTTTGATCTTTAGGAGGTGGATGCGCTGCTGGGCGAGCTGAACTTCCTCCCGGGCACGGTGTTCACGACGGACCTGCCGTACGTGGACTTCCTGGACCGCGTGCACAAGGCGGAGCTGAAGCTGCGCGCCAAGGGCATGTGGGAGGTGCCGCACCCGTGGCTGAACCTCTTCGTGCCGGCGTCCCGCATCGCCGACTTCGACCACGGCGTCTTCCGCGGCGTCCTCGGCGGCCGCACCGCCGGCGCCGGCGGGCCCATCCTCATCTACCCCATGAACAAGCACAAGTAAGTAGATGCGTGTCCAGCCGGCTGCCAACTTGCTCGATCTGCCTCTACGCGCGCACGCGGCGGGCGCTTCCAAACCTTCCCAGCCCACATGCAGCGCACGAGATCGCACATGTCCCGCGCCGTCCGACGGCGCCGGTACGGTCTCGATCACATGCGGCGCGCGCACAGGGCACGCGCGGCGCAGGTGCCCGCTCGCTGGAGCGATCGAGTGTGCCATGATTGGTGCCACGCGAACAACCACTACTAGATTAGTAGCGACAGATTGCTGCGGATTAATTAAGGGGGTATTCTATCGCGCTCGTAACTAGCCAGGTTGCCATCGGTCTCGCGGCTGGTGGCGCCGACCTGCTATATTAAACCGGCGTCGCGAGGCCTTTCCACGATGCCACGAGCACGGCACAGTCAGAAAAACGGCTTGGCTAGCTGAACCCCCGTCCCCTTTACTTTGGGGCTAGTGGCCAGATCGATGCATCAATTGATTGTTGCTTTCAGCTTCAGCACATAGCCACAGACACAACCTAACAAGTGAAATGCCGGCCGTATCAGAATCATCAGACGATGCTGCTAAAAACTGCTGCTTTCCTACTCCGCTCCAACCTCTCGCGCCGATTAGGATACTCACCAATTGCACTTGTAGAACCTGCGGACTAGATCAGCCTGATCTGACCCCGTGCCTTGTGATTCGTGCGTGCAGGTGGGACCCGAGGAGCTCGGTGGTGACGCCGGACGAGGAGATGTTCTACCTGGTGGCGTTCCTGCGGTCGGCGCTGCCGGGCGCGGGGGCGGCCGACCCGGCGCGGAGCCTCGAGGCGCTGGCGGCGCAGAACCGGCGGATCCTCGACTTCTGCGCGCGGGAGGGGATCGGCGCCAAGCAGTACCTGCCCAACCACAAGGCGCAGCACGAGTGGGCCGAGCACTTCGGGGCTCAGCGGTGGGAGCGGTTCGCGCGGCTCAAGGCCGAGTTCGACCCCAGGGCCATCCTGGCCACGGGCCAGGGCATCTTCCGGCCGGCCGACTCTCCGGCGCCGGAGGCCGACTCCTGAGCTCTGGTTGATTCAGCTGCTAGGTACATTACCGTTTACTGATTAGGCGCGTGTAGGTAGTTACAGCAGTAACCATAGAAGATTTAGTTGGTTCGTTGGTCCGGTTGATGTACAAATGTGGGCGGTTCGTGTGGCATAGCTACTGGGATTGATTCTGTATAGGGGAATGAAATTAACGTGTCGTGTTCATGCAACTGCAAGCGAATTTTGATGGAAGAATATCGGCGTCTGCCTCCGAATTTTGTCGGCCTCCACGGACCACGGATACGAGCGATGCTGATCAACAGGCATCCTGTGTGACAAGTGACAACTTTGTTACAAACAGGGAATCAGTTGATTAGCATGCACTAAGGAACAGGTTTGGAACAGAAGTCGTCCCTCCGAGTCAAGCACGCACTTCCACAGAGGAATACTCAAAAGTCACGCACTTCCACATATCAAGGAATCAAAATGGAAGGCAGCATGGACCAATGGTTCGACATGTAGTAGCTATGATCAGGGACTATTTATCATATGAATAATAAATTATTGTTCATGCTAGTTATTATTAGCAGAGTTTTTTTTCATCAAAGGGAATATATGTGCACCCACACTTCATAACGTGGCTCCATCACTGGCTATGAATGTGCCATGTCTGTGTGACTGTATACGGTTTTTTTAATTCCAAATTTCCAATCGACATCAGACTATGACTATCAGTGGCTCATCAGTTCATGGCATCACTACAAGATCTCCCAATACACATTCATCAACCATCACGAAAGTGGCGAAGCCAAAGCTCGACGAAAAATATCACATGGCCCACTTTTGAGCAGGGCGTTACATGTCCCCCGCTAACGCGAAATATTGCGAAGCTGACACATAAATACCACGAAAGAAAATAAAAAAAAGGCCACGCGATTGGTGGTGGTAGACAACGACGAGTGACGACTCTGGCAACGCCGTAGCGGCGGCGGCAGCAGGGACACGGCCAGGTTCATGGCTCCTTCTCCCCGGTGGTCCTCTCGCCGCCGATGTTGTCACACGGACCGCCAACACTGCGGTCACACACCTTTGACATATGTGCGTGCACCACATCAGTCTGCACACATGCACACTCCATTATACATGGCTTGTCTTGGCTTTGGCTATTTGATATGCTCAGGAGTCCTCCGTCCGGGAGAAGCAGGACCGATGCGACCGTCTAATCTGCTGCACCAAGAACTAGCTGTTGATTCGATTTGTACCATTGACAGAGATAGTGTTTCAATAAAACCATGAACAGAGACATAATCTGGCCGGCAGGCCTCTGGTGCTGCGAACCATGCCTAGAAGTAAATGCATCCAGACGTTCGGAGTCCATGATGGTATAGAACTGCAAATCCGTCGTACGTGTACAGAAAGGGTGATAGGGGATGCTACCTTCTGCCCCCTGTATGGCTTCCTCCACTAAAAAATGATGCCGTTGTGCTGTTTGTCTGGTGCTGCCGCACTCAGATGGCTGCTCACTTGCTGTGATTGAGGAGACTGTACTCGGATGGTTGGCGTCGGCACGAACCTGAACTCGAATGGTTGGCAGCGGTATGGTTGATGGGAGAACGCCGGAATTGTTGCATGTTAAGAGCTTGGATCGGTTTGTGACGTCGCAAGCCAAGTTTTGTGCATATGTACCATGTAAGGAGTCGTAATTTGGGTTGATTCCCTCAAGCAGATGCAAAACCTGTACATGTACGTGAAGAATTACGCAGGAAGCCAGGACTAGAACAATGCGATGGGTAAAGAATGTTATACCTACCTACGTCGGAGTCGAAAGCCTTTCCGTGTCACCATGTCCATGTGTGGTGATTTGGGTCTTGGCACGACAACTTCAATGGTAACAGGCTCACAAGTCGCAGCCAATCAGAGAAACTGAGCCATACAGGCCTTCATTTATCATGTTTCTGAAGGTTCGGCTCGGTGTGACTCTTAACGCTGAAAGGCCAAAAAATCAGTTCTAGTTTCAGCCCAGGCTGGTGGGTGACTGGAGCATCTTGGGCAGTTGTGCCTTGCAGCCCAGCAGGCCCAAACCATAAAGGTCCTATAAAGGTCTGTAGTTAACCTACCGAAAGAAAAAAATTATAACCAGGTCTTCACTGAAGTGCCACTTCGTGTGCTCTTCATCACATATTTGCTTTATTTTCTTTACAATGGAATATATGTGGATCCTATCTATTTCCCTCTCACAATCAAACATTGCCCCAGATCAAAGCTGCTCATAAATCTTTCGCAAGACTTGTAACCTTGACATGTAGCAGACCGAGACGCATCTGTATATTTTCCTGAAGAAACATTCACCAATGACCAGAGAATATAATCAATACATGGCTAGTATCGACGGAGTAATTGCTCATGGGTCTAGCGATATCAGTTTGCCTAAACAATTGGGAGAATATGTGCTCAAAAGAAAATAATACAATGCTGCCAGGTGCCAGCTGATATTGACTTTCTAAGAGAGAGCAAGGAGTCGACTGGGCTGTCCTTCCTTGCTCAACAACTCACAGAACGAAAGGAATTCCCATGGCGGAACCCATCCTTGCTTCATTGATCCATGGCATAGCTTCCCTGCTTACGACCGGAGTAGCTGACCATGGTCGACATCTCCTGGCCACAGGCCGCGATGTCCGCTGGCTCCGCGAAGAACTTCACAGCATGCAGCTCTTCCTGAACGGGATGGAGGCGTGCAGCGGCGACGGCGGCGTGACCGCAGAAGCATGGGTCGTCCAGATGAGGGATATCATGCTTGATTCGGAGGACGTCGTCGATGTCTTCGACGCCAGTCAGGTGCGCAGTTGCAACATCCTCGGTAACCTGAGAGCACGGTGCAAAATTGGGGCTCGGATCAGGCGGATCCGGACCCAGCTGAGCGATATCTCCCGCCGTCGGTTAGAGTACAGAACACAAAGGCCTGCAGATTCCAGTGACAAGTGGATCTATGGCCTCTTAGCCTCGTCTCCTCTGGTTCATGACAAAGATACTGTAGGTCTGGATAGAGATCTGGAAGCCTTGCTTCAGCACGTCTTGGGCGGGGCCTCAGATCTGAGCGTCACGTCCTTGGTTGGCATGGGTGGTGTTGGGAAGACCACGCTTGCCAAGAAACTGTACAACCACCCATATGTGAAGAAGCACTTCGACCGCAGTTCATGGGTCTACGTTTCAAACACCATGGAGCTGCGAGGTGTCCTCCGCGAGATGGCCAAGGGGCTGATGAGGATCCCCTCTGCTGAGGCGAGCTCTCTGAATGAGATGCAGCTCCAAGAACTGCTCTTGAGTGGCCTTGGTGGTATACGGTTTTTTCTTGTGCTTGATGATGTCTGGGACAAAGGGCTCTGGGATGTGATCAAGCTGGTACTGCCCAGGAATGGCAGCGGGAGTCGGGTTCTTGTGACGACGCGTAATGCCGTCGTGGCTGAGTCGGTTGTCGATGCGAAGAGTGATGTCCATCGGCTTCAGCCATTGACATTTGAAGATTCCTTTAATTTGTTTGCAAAAGGGCGTTCTTGAAAGATAGTATATGCCCTGACGATCTGAAGGAAACCGCAAAGGGCATTGTGAAGAAGTGTGTCGGTTTGCCCCTTGCTATTGTTGCCGCAGGGAGCATGATGTCCAGAAAAGAAACAACAGACACCGAATGGAGGGGTGTCCTGGCAAGCATTCAGAAGGACCTAAGCAACGGTGACATGGGAATCCAGCAAGCACTCCTTTTAAGCTACAAGGACCTCCCACACCCTTTGAAGCCATGTTTTTTGCTGCTCTCTATCATCCCAAATGACTCGGAGATCTCACGAAAGAAGCTGGTACGGCTATGGATTGCCGAAGGGTTTGTGCAAGAGAAAGATGATGAGACACTTGAAACAACTGCAGAGAAGTACCTCATGGAGCTCATCAACAGAAGCATGATAGAAGTGGCGATGGCAAGCAGCAGCGGGAGAGTAAAGGTGTGCAGAGTGCATGATCTTCTTCACGATCTTGCCATCTCGCTCTCTGAAAATGAGAGATTTTCCATCATTTGTCGTGATAAAAGCGCAAGCACTAGTGCTCGGCGTATCTCATTGCAGACATCTCAGATATCATTCAGAAAAGAACACAATAAAAGATTGCGATCTGTTTTCATGTTCAGCAGTAATGCAGCTGCTGTATTCAAAATCAACACTGTTGCAAAGAGCTTTGAACTAGTAAGAATTTTGGATTTGGAAGATGGACATGTGCTAAAACTTCCAAAAGAGATAGGAGGACTACTTCACTTGAGGTATCTTGGGCTAAGGGGAACTGATTTGAAGAAGCTCCCGAGAACACTGCAGAAACTCTATCATTTGCAAACTCTTGATATCAGGAAGACTCAGATAAAAAGAATCGCATTTCAAATCATGTGTTTGAGGAATTTACGGAATCTAGAGATGAGACAAGATGACCAAAGCATCCATGTCCCTATGGGACTTGCCCAGCTTGACAAGCTCCAGGTATTAACTGGTTTGCAAGCAAGCACAGCTGTTGTTCATGAGATTGCAAGCCTTACTCAGCTTAAGAAGCTTTCTATACAGGACTTAAACAACGACGATGCAGAAAAGTTATGTTCTTCTGTTAACAATCTGAAGGAATTATCATACCTATCCATCTTCTCAGGTGATGACACCAGACCTCTTGACCTTGCAACACTGAAGCCTTCATCATGTCTACAGAAGTTGCACCTAGCTGGATCTTTGCAGACATTGCCGGATTGGTTTGGTCAGCTACATAACCTTACAAAGCTGCGCCTGAGCTTCTCACAACTGGATAACGACCCACTTTCAGTTCTTGCTCCATTGCCACATTTGTTGTTCCTCCAGCTGAACAAAGCATACCAAGGAAAAGTAATGAGATGCTGTTGTCCAGGCTTTTCAAAGCTGAAAATATTTATCATAACTGAACTAGAGGAACTGGAGGAATGGGATGTTGATGAAGGAACCATGCCACGTGTCCAGGAAGTGTGGATCATGTTATGTGAAAAGCTTGCAACAGTGCCTGCTGGGTTGCAGTCTCTTGCTACATTGCAGAGACTGAGATTGGTGGGCATGCCAAACTCCTTTATTGGTAGATTGGGAGAGCTCGGTGACGATTTTGCAAGGGTCAAACACATCCCATCTATCCAGATCATTCAACAGTTTGGGTAACAGTGAAATTTCCTAGCAAGTATGTTTCCCCCTGGTAGCCGTAGCTTAAAGGACTTGGAAGGTAATGATATTGGGGATATTGTAAGACGAGAAAACCTGTTTTCTTTCCTTGTTCTCTGACTGGTGTGCAATTTGTCAACTGTTCTACCAGTATGTTTTTCGCAGCCACTGGAAACGCTTGTTCTGAACAGGTGCTATTACGAGGTTTGTATCCTGGAACTCATTTTAACTTTAAGCGTGAGCTATGGTGCACAGATTTCCACAATTCTAACCTTCCACAGTTCTGCTAGAGTGCTAGGTAAGCAAAACTGAAAAATCACGTGCATAGTCCAAGGTAATTTTGATACGCAAGTTATCCACAGACTTGTGCAGTTCTGCGAATATTCTTAGGCCCATTAGTGCAAATACTAGAAATTTGTGCAAGAAATAGCAGTAGCGGCTCACCGTGAATGCAAGGGAGGGTCCTCCAGATTACGAAACTGCCTTCTGGAGGCGGCGACGAGTGGCTCGCGCGTATGGCCTCCGTGCGTGCGCCCAAGGACTCCATTGGATCAAACCGGCCAGTTGCCGACCACGCCGAACCCAATCGTGCGGTGCGCTCGCTGGCGGCGTGCGCCGGCAGGCCAGCGTCGCAGATGTCGTCCGCGGCGGCGGAGAATGTGAGGAAAGGAGGGGGACCGGGGAGGGCAAGAGCCGGGGAGCGAACGGCGGTCGGCGGAACGAACGAAACAAGAGGCCGACGGATTTGGGTGACTAGACCCAGACCCAGGGATGTGCCTGGAGCATTCTCGCATCACTGAATTCAAATTAATTAACTAACTAGTTATTTTAAATTAGATTAGTAAGTATTCATATGTTATAACGGTTTTAAATACAATAAAAATATTCAATTTATAAAAAATATATTCATCCAAGTTTACAGAATTTACATCATCATCCATTGTTGAGTTATGGTACGAATGTAAAAAATGAATTACCTCATACTTAACAGAAAAATAGAAGGCATTAACTACACTAAATGCTTTTATGAAAATGTAAACAGATTCTACAAGACAAAAAAATTCTAGTAAAACAAATGCTTAATAGAAAACAGTAATAGTTGAAAACATCATATTTTATATTATTACCATGATCAATCTTGTGTCCAAAAATAAACAAGACCCTGTCATGTAAGCTTTTACCTCTTTCAGATTCGAGTTCTACCACCAAACAGGCCATATGCACACATATCTTCTTTAGATTGTCGAAAGTGCATAAAGTACATGTCTTCTCTTTCTTGTTGACATTTGTACCATGTGCTATTAGTTTTTTATTATGTTAAGCCTACTTTGCTAATGGCATAGTGATGAGCAGTTAAGTCAATTTGAGCATCTGGTATTACAAATTTATAATTACATCAGAAAAAAAATTCTTAAAAGGATTGTAACAATGAGACAACTAAAATTTTATAACTCGTATAGAGAAGTGGAACAAAAAATTATTTTTAACAGCAGAAAAAATAATGCACTGATATAACTGTATAATGCTTATAACAAATGATAGATCTACAAGCAGATACTACTTAAAAGTATACCAAGCTAAAATACTTTGTAATTCTACAGGGAGACTTAGCTTTTGTGAACTACAATAATTTGTTAGGGAGCTTATTCAGGAGAAAAAAACAATCAGCAATCATAGATAAATTATTCCTTGCTAGTGCAGGATATACAAATTAGCACAACATATGATTGGGGAAGTTCTGAACAAGAACCAAAAAGAGGACATCGGGCAACTAGCAGTGATATCCATGGGAAATTTTATTCAAGAGCACAATAAGCACTACATCTCAGATCGTTGACTAACACCAAACCTCAATTTAAAATGTTACAGGCTATGAGAGTTCAGCAGCGACTAAGGAGGGAATAGAAGGGTTAAATAGTTAAGGTCTTACCTACGCTGGTAAGTGGTAGATAGGTTGAGTAGCTGCATAACTAAATCGACCATCTACAATAATAATAAGAGTAAATGAACTTGATCGGGAAAGTAACTCTTAGCAAATAAAAAGGAAAAAAAGTGTCAAGGAAGCAAGGAGGAGACGCATATGAATTTTGAAATAAGGTGAAATCTGGTGGAGGAGTGGAGAAATCGATTTGGGAATTGGGAAGAAGGAGAGAGGGATTAATGTGTCAGATGTGAATGGCGAGGTAGTGCGTGTAACCGATGTAGGCAGGTCGTGGGAGTGCACGGCGAGGAGGTCGAAGACGACATTGGCGCAGAGGAACGGGTGCGCAGTGAGGGATTTTAGTATGCATTGTGACGAACGCTAGTGCATTTATGGGAGAGGTATGCAGAGAGCGTTGGCGACGGAGGAAGTGATGGCGACAATGTGTGAGGGAGGAGCGATGGTGTCGGGGAGGGGATGCAAATGCGGGGAGGGGAGGAGTTGGGCAGATAGGTGGTGCAGGATTGGGTGGTTAGAGACGATCGATAAGGCGAGCATGGAGAGGGGAGCAAGGGACAGACCAGACCCACATGCCGTCATAGCGGTTGATAGATATTAAAATGTATCTACGGATATCCACTAATTATTGGTGTCAAACCTTATAAGACCTGAATAATTCTTCGGATTCATTTTCCCTCCACCACATCAAATGACTCTTTGTTTGATGCTTTTCGATTATTTAGATGAGTGTAAAACATACTAAATATGATATATTGTAGTATGATATCATATATAGAGGCCAATGGAATTTGGGTGATCTAGACCAGGGATCAGGGATGAGCGTGGAGCATCCATGAATCCACTTGTTCTAACTAGTTATTTTGAATTAGAGTGGATCTAGATATTTACATATTGCTTAACGTCCAACAATACCTTATACCAGAATAATCCTTCAATTCATTTTCTCTCTACCACATCAAAGGACTCTTTGTTTGATGACTTTCGATTATTCATATGAGTGTAAACACATACTAAATATAATATCATATCGTAGTACAATACGTACACGATATCATGTATAGATATGCGATTAAAATCCCATATCACCTTCACATTGATCGAAACAAATAATTAGCATGCTGGCTTATCACTTACATCCACAATATGTGATCACTGTTAGATGTCGTTTCGTCCCTATTCACCACAAATCCAACCTTTTTTTTTCTTCATATTTGGCCTCTTATTTTTTCATTTGTTTCAGTGAGTTGTACACGTTTTTCTTCTTTACTCTTTTCCAATATCTCACCACCTGCTCTGCTCCCAAGGAGATCTTGATCAGTGAGTGCTCCACTCCTTGTCATCGCTAAATTCCCAATTTCCATTTTGTTAAAATTCAAAAGGTTTAGACTTAGAATAATTCTAAATGGACTTATATTAAGGATCAGGGGTAGTAGCAGTCTTTTTTCTTAGTTTAGTTGATATATGAATATATACAATGTCTTTGTGTTTTGGGAGATTCGAGTTCCATTGGCTACACGAGGTGGCAACATCATCACTGGATGATAATTATTCATAACAAAATAATTTGCAGGAGAGAAAAGGATAAAACTGTCTTTGAATAGTTTGAGAGGTACTGGTATGCCGGTTCGATCTCTCAACTCTCTTTAAATTGCATGACTTCACCACAATCAAAAGATGGTGGTTAAAAACCAGAATGAGACTCTAGAAAGATATTAGAAGAGATTTTGATGGAGCTATGTTCTAGTTTAGGTGGAATTTATGGGAAGAAAGAAATAGAGGATCTTCTAGGTAAAGGAACTCGGAGTGGAGTAAGTTATTTTTCTTATGAGAGAAGATATGGATAGGAGGAAAAGAGCTTTCTTTTTCGGAAGAAGGCCTGTTGGTTTTTGACCTCATTTCGGAAGGAAAGTTCATCCGAACACAAAACGATGTAGTAGAATATTTTTAGGTTGAATTGTAATCCTACTTAAACTTAGATGAAAAAGATCATTATAAAACTTTTTTCTTATTATATCATTCTTCTAATAAAATCTTGGCAACTCTCGTATCGTCTTTTGAAAAAATATTACTAATTTTAATTGATTTTAGCAGTAGACTTGAATAGAAAAACATCTGTCAAAGTATGTTTCAGGGACTGTACTATTCACGGCACTTTGCGTACTTCCTGCAGGCTGAACTGCAGCAGTCCCCGTCAGCCGCACGGGTGCGCGCATCTCGCCTCGAGCAGACCGCGCGAGGAAGAAACACATCGCACCCTAATCCAAATACTTCACTTCCTCCTCCTCCTCCTCTCTCTCTCGTCGTCTTGGGAGCCGCCGCCCCCGCCCCCGAAGCTCCCTCTCGCCGACGCTCGCCGTCGCGGCAGGCGGCCGCCGCGGACACAGGTAACGCCCTAGGGCTTTGCAAGGTCAAACCTAGACTATCAGCGGTCCCTCCCCTCCTTTCTCTGATGGATCCTCTGCCCGCCGCCGCAGCGCCGGTCCGCTCTCGGTCTAGTGGAGCGGTGATGCGTCCGGACGTGGATTGGTTTCTCCGTTTGTTGGGAAGTAATCCTAGTTTGCTTGGTTGGATTCCCTTCTTAAAAAAGGGGCTTAATTATTTGCCACTCCCCAGCCTTCATTGGAGGCCATAAATTGGCTGACTCCTGACTCCACCCTGGAGCCATTTATATTTGTCACCCTGGAGCACTGCCACTGAGCGAGCGAATTTAGCTCGAATACGTAAGCCACCGAAATTCGTCTCCGACGGAGCTCGGACCCGGGACCTGAACGGCTGCAAGAGCCGAGTGCTACTTGAGCGCTGCTGACCGTTTGGTCGGTCGCAGGTTCCCTTCTCCAGTTCTTCCGAGAGTCAGTTCTGTTCCCAATCGAAGAATATTCTCTCTATAAAATTTCAGTATGTACCACTCAATTCAGTTTGTTGCGGATCGGTGTGCTGCCTGGTGCCCTACTAATCCAATCCGTCCATCCATATTTGAGTAAGATTGGCATTGGTTGACACAATATAACTTTGCAGTACCTAATCTAACTTGCGCAAGCGGTTCATTTTCCAAAAATTGGGGGTTCAGCTGAACCTCCATGCCCCAGGCCTGGCTGCTGATAGCTTTAACTTGCATTTCTGCCCATTTTTTCAGTGAAATTTATTGAGCTTGCGCCCGGCATGTAGGGACTTCTGTCTTAGTTGGGTGTTAGTTTTTACAATAAGTTACAGGATGCTGTGGCTTAATTAGCGGTTCTGGAGCATACATTTGAATTTGTCGATTCCAAATTGTGGGTGTGTGTTTGGTGTAACTTCGTGCTTGCTATTTCTATGTGCAGCTGCGACTTTAGTCAATTGTTCAAACATCAAGTTTTTGATGATGGCTGGTGCTGTGACAATCGGTGATTCTGTTGCGGGCATGACTGGCTTGGGGGACGAGGATCGCAGCATGTGTGGTGGTTCTCTTTCCGAGGGGCGCTCTTGCGAGCAGGTTGATAATGGGAGCCCTTCAACGTCCCCTCCCTTTTGGGACACCGACGGTGAAGATGATGATCCTGGTATGTGACACACTTCATTTGTTTTTTGTGATGTTAATTGTTGCTAGCCTTCCAGACAACGAATAAGAGCCAGAAGAAAAATCGGATTGCCTCTTCAAGGAAATAAAAAACAAATAACCTTTTCTGAACTAGAGTCATGACTAGTTACTTGGTAAAACGATATTATGCTTAGACATGGAGCTGGTAGAATAGTGCTGGAATCTCTAATCATGATCCGGTGTGTTAGTATGGGCAGAGATTACAAACTTCCCAACTGAAAGGGCTAGAATTTTTTTCCAGAGAATTTGTTTGAAGGAAACATCAACAAACATCACTAGATTGTTTGCCTCTATGTTTATAATTTTTTCCTCGTCAATTTCTAATGTCAAAATATCAGTACAATACAATCTTCCAGCTGAATATTGCACTTTTGGGTTCTAGTATCGTCCCTATCTTAAAGAGTGTCTTGGAGTTAAAATAACTAGGTTACTGATCCTGACCTATCTAGGTTAGCTTGGCCCATTTCCCATGTTTAGTCTGGCATCGCTGTAGCTGCTAAAGATGATGCTTCTTTTGGTTAAAGCACTGATATCTTAGTTTAGTGTGACTTAGTGCCTTAGAAATGATGCTGCAAGTACATGTTGAATATATTACCTTTGTACATATTTGATGGTTACTTTGTTAACTTTCTATTTGAGAGTTTTGCAAGTTACTGAGAAAATACTGTGTAGTTGACTAGTGCAGGCCAAACCTGCATGCTGTCCGTTCAGTGTGCTCTGGGATTTGGTTTGTTTTTTTCGTGTCAACAGCAGTATGTCTTGTGCTGTTGCTCATATACATTTGTTTCGAATTGTAACCACATGGGTCCTTGCACCCAAAATAAGTTATGCAGTACCTGGTATATGTACATCATTAGGTCATCATTACATGCAATATATTCCCATCCCTGTGAATAAATCACTACCATATTGCATTCAACTCCTTGAAAGCTTTGTTCCGATGCACATATACAATCTGATTACCTATTAATGCAGAATGTAATTCTTTTTTGTATGTTGTCTCAGTTACATGCTAATCATGTCTGCGGTTAGTTTTAGCTTTTTGCACTAGTATTTGTGGTTGGTTGACGGATAAATCTGGGCACTTTTTTCTCTCGAACGCGAAGGAGAGCTGCGCATCATTGCATTAAGAGAGGAAAAAAAAAGTCATGCAAGCCACACACGCACCCACAAAACACTTCCGGTATTACATGAATCAGCGCGCCTTTGACACAAGAATGAAGCGACCCATAAGAAACTGACATAAAACTACAAATCGATGTGCAACAGTGCCAACCCCTTAGCTCCAGCGTCAGCCCACATTTGGGCCTCCTCACCCACCTTCTGGAGGGCGGCGTGCACACTCGGAGCCGCACCATTAAGCACACAGTCGTTGCAATACTTCCAAATCAGCCAAGCGCCCAAAATCACCAAGGAATTGAATCCTTTTCGCATTGGCTTCATAATCCTAGCGCTTGCTTGCATCCACCAATTGCAGAATATGGCCCCGTTTGGCATAGCTCCAGCTCCGAGATCAATGCTGGATATGGAGTTTGTATAATAAAATAAAGTGGTTTAAACATTTATTTTTTGCCCAAAATAAAAACAGATGACTCAACTAAATACCCTGAATCCACCCACAGTACTAGATCTTGGATTTTTTGGAGCTGTATATGACCAGCTCCAAGAAATCTTGGATCTGGACTCGTGCCAAACATGCCCTATGTTGTCGTTGGCCTGCGGAGTAACATCAAGCACGCCAAACCGCCTAAATACAGAGAACCACACCTGTCTAGCAAAGACACATTCCGTTAGGAGATGTTGAATTGTTTCACCTAGCTGATCACAAAGAGGGCAGCTCGCTGGATGTGGTAGTCCCCTCCGTGCCAAACGGTCTTATGTCCAACATCTATTGTGCACCACAAGCCATAAGAAAAAATCGCGGTGCGCTAGAGTCCATGACTTCCATATGTGTTTCCAAGGTGCAAAACGAGTAGCACCCTAAAAATAAGCAACATATGCTGACTTAGTTGAGTACTGGATGGATTCCGAATGCCACCATTGATGCTCATCGTGGACACTCGGCAGTAGAGTGATGTTAGAGATCAAATCCCAAACGTCAAGATACTCAGAGAGGGTAGCCACCGAAGGAGCACCCTGAATGTCAAGGACCCAGCATAGGTCAATCAAAGCCTCCTGCACCGTGCGCCAATTCTTGATCCGCTTGGGCACAAGAGCTGACAGGTTGGGGGACAAGTCACAAATCGCCTTCCCATCCACCCATCTATCAGTCCAGAACATAGTGTTACTCCCATCCCCAACAATGGTTATCACCTAGATAGCAAACAAGGCCTAAACATTGGGGTGCACCGACAACTTGAAGACATCCCACGGTTTGTCCGGCTGCGTTTTTTTAACCATCTCATATGTAAAGCCCAACTCAAAGAAGTAAGATCATGAATGCCAAGGCCTCCAAGATTGCATGGGCGGCATACCTTCCGCCAGGCGATCAAACAGTGCCCTCCATTTACCTCTTCCTTTCCCTTCCATAAGAAAGCACGACAAAGTTTGTCAATTGCCTTGATCGCCCAGGAGGGAAGATCCAAAATGATGGCATGGTGTATAGGGATCGAGGTCACGACCACCTGAACTAAAATCGAACGACCAGCTTGGGTCTTCGGCGCCGCTTTCCATCTGGGTAGCTTGTCTGCAATCTTATCAATTAGCGGTTGGAGCTGCGCTTTTGTTAGTTTCTTGATTGAGAATGCTCTTGGACCACCGACATCTGATCAGCACTGCATTGAATTGGCGAAACACTACTCTTTTGAATGGTTGTTTTGAGATCAGAGGTTGTTCCAAAGAGCTACAAGATGACCTTGATAATTTCCAAATCACTGGCAACCGACTGATAATGGATCACCCTGCCGCAACCCCCGTCGATGAAAAATCACCTCCCCGGGGACACCATTCAACATCACTCTAGTAGTGCTTCCATCGGCGCCATAGGATTAGAACCTGAGCAATCTGATACCAAGTTGTCACGATCGTCCAGGTTGGAGGGGGGACTACGGCGTAGGTGATACTTGAAGTTAGTCGAAGGACGTGGTCCTGGACCTCGACGGCGTGCTGGAGCCGTGATCGACGCCGCACCAAGGAGGCAGGACTAGAAGAAGAGGGAGGAGATAAATTTATCTATTGCTTGAATTCCAAGACAGCCGTGTACTTGGCATATATAGCCAGGTCCGGCACCTAACAATTGAAATCTAATCACAACCGACGTTTAACAAAATAGGAATCCTAACTAACATATCTCTAAGCCTGATCTACTTCCTTTTCTGCCGACGCCTTCTTCCTTCTTCTTTGGTACGACTGGCCCCACATGGCAGTCAGTTTTCCCGATTTATCACATGGATTTTTTTCCCTTTGGAAGAAATAGAATTGTTTTTATTTACTGGTAGAGTGGCAGTTGTGGCTGTATTTCATTTAACTCATATCTGAAAATTATTATCTCAGGACCCAGACCTTCAGATTTATTTGGGCGATATACTTGGAGAATTGAAAACTTTTCAAAGGAGAAGAAGAGAGAAATGAAAAGTGAATCATTTGAAGCTGGTGGTTACAAGTGGTAGGATTCACAATGATAGTTGACTAGAAAATGTTATTGCGGCATTCCTCTTTTCTGCTTTTCTTTTGGTCTGGTGATGAACCTAGTTTGAAATGCCTCTGCGGTATAGTGTTCTTTTTATATTCTATCACAGACTAACATGTTATTGGCTTCTTAATTGGACTTTGTTACACGTAGCCTATCATGTATGAATGGTTTCTGGCATTACAATTCAGTGCTTTCCAGCTCATATTTTTTGTCTCTGTTTTGTGGGACAGTGCTGCAAGTAGGAGAGCCTGTAGGCTGTCAAATGTTTTCATAGTGGTGTTAACTCTAGTTCGCTCACTGTTAGTGCTAAGCATTTAATTGTGCTTTCTCTAATATATGTAAATTTTATTGTTGATTAGCTGAGTCGGTCATGATTTGATTTCAGCATGATGCTACATTCTCCATTTCAATTGTACATATGTTGTTTTTTCACTGAGCGCAGAAAAGGAATCTTGAATCTCTGCAAGGAATGAGTTGTACATATTTTATACTTTGATCACTACGCTAACACCTATGTTCTTCTTGCAACCTTTGATGATGATGTGAAAATTGCATCGTAATCATAATTTAGCAGTCATTCTGGTATTGTAACAGGAGTCTAAATGAGATCTGGACATTTTATTTATTAAAATTTGGTGATGGAACCAGGCGTTGTTGAAGTCATTAATTGAAATATATCACAGCATTAGTAGGCTGTTGTCTCTTAAGGTGGCTGTACAACTATTTCATACCGCTTTTATTCTGGAATAGTGCTGCTACAAACCCAGCAGCCTAAGCTTTATTGTTAAGTACATATGTTATTGCTATTGGTTGTGTGTTGTGACTATTATTGGTCTTTATTGGGTTCCATGGATTTTTTGTGCTGTTGTCTTGTCCCTTTGCTGAATAACACAAATTCTCTTATGTGTGACTTGTTCAATATTTGTCTTGCTGATATGTTGACCTCTGCTGGATTGTTGATGGATTTTCTCTAATTCATTGTATTGCAATGTGGATATCCTACCAATGATTTTAATTTTATTTGACCCCTTCCAAACTCAATTTTGAGCACGGAGAATGCTATTAGGACTCCTTTTACTCCATAATCCTTTTCTTCTTCATTCTAGTTCTAGTCATATTTCCAAGACCCCTGAGCCAGTTAGTCTATGTAAAGTTGTAAACTAGCTTATCTTCCGCATGCTATTATTGCTATCGTTTTCCTATAATTTAGTGTGCTTTTCTGAGCACAGAATTCTAAATTGTTGAGGGCTCAGTTTGTGATGCATACTTCTTAGATGCTCTATTGCTTAAGTTGATCCCTTGCTCATCTGCGAATGTTAATTTTTGCAGGTATATTCTAGTTTACCCTCAAGGATGTGATGTCTCCAATCATTTATCATTGTTTCTTTGTGTTGCTAATCATGACAAACTCCTCCCAGGTTTGGTGTTACTATGTTGCCTAAACTATCTTTTGTCCTCCACTTATCTTTTTTTCTCCCCTTAATCACGGCCTTGACACTTGAAGGATGGAGCCATTTTGCACAATTTACTATAGCTGTGGGTAACCTTGATCCAAAGAAAGCTAAATATTCAGGTGAGCTAACTGATGTTTTCTTCCTTTCGAGCTAAACAGCGAGCTTCAGAGGTTGACTAAGTAACCTTGCAGACACCTTGCACAGATTCTGGAAGAAGGAACATGATTGGGGATGGAAAAAATTTATGGAGTTGTCAAAGATACAAGATGGTTTTCTTGTTGACGATGTTCTTGAAATCATAGCTCAAGTTCAAGTTATCAGGTAGGTAGTTTGTCAGTTTTCAGGATTAGAACCTATACCCAGGATCTCTATGTTTAAAGATAAACTGCACCTTATCCAGTAAAACATTCCACACATATTCTTTACGATTTCTATTTCCATGTTTTGAAGTATCAATGATCGTTGATGGATTGTTCATATGACGCACTTGAGTTGAGGTGATCATGTTGGGGGTATTTGTGCTCTCTTAGATGATTCGAATATAGACTTCTCGTGTGATTTTGTCCAGTTTAAAATCTTAACTTTGTTATGGTACAAGCTGTAATTGCTCATTGCTGATGTAGGTAGAAACCTTCTTTGGGATGTTTTTCTATTGCAATAAGCATGCATTCTGTTGCATTCCATCCAGAGTTCCTTCTTATATTTGAGGCCCTCCCTTTACCTATTTATTGTTTAAACCTTACTTCTATCTTTATTGTTCTTTTGTACACCTATTATGTGCTCTGCTATACTTGAGAATTCTACTGCACTCATTGTCTATTTGCTTATTATACTGAGTTCTCATTGATTGATCACAAAACAGTCTGTAACTGTCATTCCCTTCTGTTTTTCGATACTGGAGAGAGAAAGTGGACCGACCATTTCGTTGCCTCGATCGCCCTTATCAACGAGAATTGCTCCGTGTCTACATGACAAACACAGAGCAAATTTACCGGCATTTTGTTGAAGAACACAGAAGTAAACTTATCAAGCTCATTGAGGACAAAATGAGATGGTCCAGGTTAGATAATTGGCCTTTTGAATGTCGTGCCACAAGGAGTGATTTAATATTTGTCATTTTCCTTTTGGTATTTAATCTCTAATGCATATTGATCTTTCTTTGTGTTGCAGTTTCCGTGCTTTCTGGCTTGCAAATGACCCAACCACAAGATTTCGCATGTCCAGAGAGAAGAGCGACGTCATATTGAAAATAGTGGTGAAGCATTTCTTTGTCGAGAAAGAAGTCACCTCAACCTTAGTTATGGATGCTTTGTATATGGGTTTGAAGGCACTTGAGCACCATAACAAGGGCAAGAAAGGGACAGTAAAATTAATGGACTTGGAGGAGCTATCAGCACCTATGGTCCATGTTGATATTGACATGTTTGTTTTGGCTGGCGATTTCATAGCTTTGCTTGAGAGGGCAGCTTTAGAGCCATTGTCTTGTCAACCTCTGTCACTAAAGGATGACAAATGTTCCCAGAGCCGTTCTAAGGTAGGCATTGTTGTACGATTTATCCGGTCCCTTAATATTATAGTCAAGATCGGATTTTCTCCCCCAGATGAATTCTGTCATGATGGTCTCTTACTACGACATTTATGTTTCTTTTGTTTGATCGCACTAATAGGAATTAACTTAATTTACATCAAAATTTATCTACTTTTTTGCATTCAGTATTTGACTCTTTTCCTTATCTTCCTGGTTCCTTCCGGCCTCCATTCAGGCGTTGTTTATGTGCATAGTTCCTGAAATGTTTTACTTGCTAGCTAGCACATCATTCAGCCGTTGCAAGTGTGGCCACAATAGCTTATTGTGATATCTCATAATAGTTAATAGCCGACAGGGACAGTCATCAGCAGAAAGCATTTAGAGTATCTTTTCTTTCTTGTATTGATTTTGATTTTTCAAGCTCAGGCTATAAACCCTAACTATAATTACTCACTTAGATTAGTTGCACTCGAATGGACCCATTATTTTGCTTCTGCTAGCAGTTCTATATTCTTACAAGCTCGTTTGTTCATTCAAACATACCGATTCGTTAGTATGGGCATGTTTCGATGCAGGCCACTGCTGGCCAAGCTAATTTTTGGCCTTGTCCAGCTAATTTGGCTACCATTTGGTTGGAGGCCAAATTTTGGCTAGTCCATGAAATTTTTTGCCATGCCAAAATTTTCCTTCACAGAGCCAGGGCCAGTCCCGGGTGGCAAATTTGCTCGCCCGAGCTGCCCAGCCAGCCAAACCTCAACCATGTGTGACGTGGCAGCGCGGGATAGGTAGCATGTGTTCCAAAATTTTAAAAATAACAAATTTCAAACCATTTTATCTTCTAAACCGTATATCCAATTTATGATATTTTTGCACCATAGTATTCCTTATAATTAGATCTACAAAACAAGATCTCAGATGACTATAGTTTGGTGGAAATTTTTTTATTGACAAGCGGGACCCACATGTCATACCATGAGTTTTGTCAGACTTTGGCATGGCAGCAATCGAAACACCATTTTCCCCTCTAATTTTGGCGCCTATCTCAAATTTGGCCCAATTTAGCATGACCCTAACTTTGGCTATGACCAATATTTGGTCAGGCTTTTAAGGCCTACAACCAAACACGCCCTATATTAATTCCCAGGGGTGGGATTTAATCTAAGGGAAAAGTGCATATTACACCTTGAACTCTTCACTCTGTTCAATTTGAACCCTAAACTCCAAACAGTTTAATGTGCACTCCTTGATCAGCCTTGGAAGTTCTGTTTCGGGGGTTGAAAGTCAGAAATGTCACTTTTCTTTTCACAAGAGGCAGTATAAATCTTATGGAATAGTCAACTGTTCTGTTTGTGGTCTTTATGTCTGAGGTCACTAGCATTAGTAGTATTTTTGTGCAGTATAATTGTGATCTTGCTGCTCAGTTTTTTTTACTATTCTCATCCTTCTAGGATGGTGGTTCTGGAGAAGTCAACAATTTTTCTATCGAGCGTGAAGAAAGACGCCTAACTGAGCTTGGTCAGAAGATACTTGAAACATTTGTACTATCTCATATATTTAGGTATAAGGTTTATTTATTTGATCATCTTGTTATCCCCGCTTGAATGTTTACAAGCTACTTTTTCATGCTTTGCTTTCTTACACTATACTTTCATGTTAGCGGGATTGAGGTTGCCTATCAAGAAGCTGTTGCTTTGAAGAGGCAAGAGGAGCTTATTCGTGAAGAGGAGCTCCTTGAAAATGAGATGAAGGGGAAACGTGGCAATGCCATTGAAAAGGATAAGCGCGCAAAGAAAAAACAGGTTGCATTTTTAATGTTGTTAAGTGCACCCTTTGTCTTATTTGTACTTCCTGCATCGAATTTCATATGGTGGTAGCCAGGGTGACATCATGAAATCTTTACTATGGCTGTAGTTTGCTTGAACAAGTTTGTTAACTGGAAGAACATCCAACTACTTGAATATATGGATTA
This sequence comes from Phragmites australis, assembly GCF_958298935.1. NCBI lineage: Eukaryota > Viridiplantae > Streptophyta > Magnoliopsida > Poales > Poaceae > Phragmites > Phragmites australis. The sequence continues at coordinate 40,556,164 of NC_084922.1, read as the reverse complement.
TGGAATTATTATTATTCTGTTAAGATTCTTTTAATGATTCTTCTTCATATTTGATTGGTGTACTCTTGTTTGGTCGGCTTGATGGACGGAAAGTTTCCTAGTCATTTCCTAGAGTTTCAAGCTTCAGTTGGGTTCACCATCTCTGCTCTGTTACTGACAAGTTACCATAATGTCTTCCTGATGGGAACTGATGGAAACCAATCAATTTCTCACTGGGAGGTTGAGGAAAGAAAAAACTGAGCTGGATTTCATTTGGGCTGAAAGTGACTAGAATCCTGCTGGCATTTTATTCGATTCTTTTGACTAGAAGCGACCTGTTTTAAGCACATCTGAATTCCGGTGTCAACTCAGGGCCATTTGTTCAAGTTTAAACTGCTCTGTTTAGCCTATACTTGCAGAGTCTTGTTTGACTAGTATATAAGTCCTGGGTTTTGGAGCATTTCCATGGTCATTTGCTGCTACAATGTTATTTCTTTTGGTCCTTTAAGCAAAGTTCATGTTGCTTCTGCTTTTAGTTGAACTAACGAAGCCACACAAGAGATCTGTTCTTACGGTGAATCAGTTGTTAGGAAGAGTATTAGTCATCAACTATCAAGTAATCTGTAAGGGATCTCTATTCATTTACATAAAAATACATTAGCTCTGAATTCTGGGCTCTTACTGTTCTGTAAGTTATCATGTGCTGCTGCTATTAAGTGCGCTGGAGGCCTAAAAGCTTTGCTGACAGGATAAGCTGTTTTGTTATACCATATCACAGGTTGAACACAGTGGTTCGTTTTGAGTTTCTACCTTAGTGGCATCTCTCTTATTAATGTCCGGTTGCCTTCATTTCTTTTGCATTAGGTCATTTAAAAAAAATGTATTGCTTACACTAACATTTTCAGGCCAAACAAAAGAAGAACAATCATAAGGTTAAGGACAAGGAAAGAGAGGAGAAATCTGATTCAAATTCTCCAGAAAGGGGTCGAGATGGAACCACAAATCATGATAGGGAGAACTCTAATCAGGCAGGAAAATTAGCAGCGAAAGGCGATAACTCCGAAGAAGGTGCTTCAGATGTGTCAGACAATTTAGATGGATCGATGGAGGTATGCCAAACTGACATGCTTGACAAGATTATACGATCTGTGAATGCAGTGAATGATGTTGGCACCGAGACAAAAAATGTGCAGACAGGGAATAATTCTTCTGTGGAGATCGAGTCATTGATATCATCTGTGTCTGCTACTGTGAGCAGTATACGGGGCAAAATAAATAACCTGCTAGACGGTACAATTCAGATATCACCTAATAGGTCAGTTAGCATTTCACCTAGTATGCATTAGCTCTCTTGGCAGCTTGGATTTATCATAACTGAATTTATGTACAGAGGGAAAACTTGGCGCAACAGGGGCATTATCAGTATGAGCATTGCCCGAGTTGAAGATGATCTTCCCTCAAGCAGTTCTAGTGTTTCAGTCCGCAATACATTTGGCTGTGGCCCAGCTCCAAAGCATGAGCAGGAGACTGCTCTACTAACCTTAAAAGATAGGCTTCGCAAGCTTGGGCAACGGCTACATGAGGTGAAGCTATCGGGCTTTATTTTCTGATCAGCTTCTTTAATATTGGTTGGATTTGTCCTAGCCTTGCATTCCATTATTACCTTCGGGTTTGAATGAAAAAAAGTTCTCACCATAGACTTGGTAGTGTTGTTAACCAGATTCTGGAGTAGTGTGAATTTGCTTATTTCTGCTGTCAGTTCATAGAGGTTAATGATTTGGATGGTGGAGTTTGAAGTTATTAGCATCATGTTTTGCTCACTTCATAGTTTCCCTGTCAGACTTTTTTTTTGACAGAACAATTGTGGAGGAGTTCCCCACATGTTTGGTTTGAGTGAAATTTTGGTATCCTAAAATTTTCAGATGCGAATTTGAAATACTAGACGTCGTGGTTTGGTGAGATTTTTTTAGAAACATCATTTCATAGTTTTAAAGGGCCAATCTGCCTTGCTTTGGCTCATCTTTTAAGTTATCCTTAGCTTTCTGTCAATTTGTTGCTTCTTAGTTTTACCTCGCTTTTGACGCTAAAATGCCAGATTTCCATACTATAACTCATTGTTTCGATTTCTATAATAGTTTTGAGGGAAGTATTCCCTAAAACACCACTTCATGGTTTCAAGGTCAAATGCCTTTGCTATATCTCATGGTTTGTGTGAAATCTAAGTACTTTCTTTTTTTAAAAAATATTTGTATTTTTTTATATGCAGATGTGCAACGCTATAAGCGTATAACTCACGATTAGTTGCAATTGTTTCCCCTAAAAAATATCAGTGTTCGATTTCACGGGTGCTTTTGTGCAAGATTTATCTTACTGCATGCCATGGTTTCGACTTAGATCATAGTATTGATATAACTTTTCTTGAAACAGCACTTCATTGTTTTGGGCCCAAATTTTCTTTGGCAATTGCCATAATTTTGGTACCTCCCAAAAAACATGTTTAAGGGAAATCTTGAAAATTGTTTTAAGATGTAAATGTGCAATAAATGGTTTTAGGGAGATCAACAAAACATTTCTAAAATGCAGATGACTATGTCTTAGGTCCGGCGAGAGATCTGCTATGGCTTTCATTTTATGGGCTAGTTTAGCTTTATCTCAACTTCGATACTCAATGCCTAGTTTGCTATATTATAGCTCATGGTTCTTGAGGTAGGGCATAGTTTGTTGAAAAATTTCTTAAAAATTTACTTCGTTATTCAGTTTCAAGCTGCCCTATTATAGCTCAAAGTTTGAGTGAAATTTGCCATACTATGATTCATGGTTTTTGACTTAGATCATATTTTTGAGATTGCTTTTTCTGAAAAATCACTAGTTGTGTCAGGGTCGGATCTACCCTTTAGTAGCTCACGCTTTCAGTGGTATTTTAGTACAAGAACAAAGCCTTTAGTCCCAAACATAGTCACTGGGAACGTGGAACCATGCTGCGTTCCTCGTCCTGGGAACACGAAAACAATCTGGTCCCCACCTTGTCAAAATCTTTCGCAAGTAGCGTACTATGTTCCTCGATCCCGTTCCTCGACCCCATCGACCTGGGAATTATGTGACTATGGTCCTAAACAAGTTGGGTTAGTCTAGATATGAAACCCAACAGGAACCACATGAACCAAAGAGAAAGGAAGAGACATATAGTGACAAAAGAAAAATAGTTATATATTACTAGTCGTAATAATGATATCGAAAGAAGCTCGATTTATGGGTCATGGTTCTAGCACGTGAATCGTTAATTTTGCGCTCTACTATCCAAGGACAATTCTTTGGCTAGTATTTGCATGATCTCCTTGACCTAATGGTGAGCCCCTGCATCAACACGAGCCAAACTTGGTTAGACAACCTTCCCCGTGTTGTTCCCTTCTGCAAGCAGCCAACAAAAACTATCCAAGTGGACCATACTACAAGTTCATCCGTGATTGTTTTGGGAGCATGTTCGTAACCAAATTGTCCCCTCTCCTCTCTCAATCGGAATTCTGTTCAGATTAGGGATTCCCCCATTCTACTTTCTTGGCAATCTAGAGTTTCTTGTGTTGAGAATTCGGCTTTGATGAGTGTGTGTTCTTCTGCTTGGAATACAACAGGGACACACAGTCGTTGCCATGGCCACCCTTGCGACCTTGCTTGTCGGCGATGTTTAGAGCGGGAGAATATCTGTTTCCAATTTCTGGGCCAAGATGGGCTCAACACAACACAAGTTCATCTCCGTTGATCTGCAGGTGATCTCCTTTGCAGATGAACGTTATTGTCAAAAACAAAGGCTTTGACATGCATTTTGGAGCCGTGCAGAGTGTAGATAATGGTATTGATGTAGCTGATTAGATGTGTGCTAATCTGATTAAATGGCTATCAGAACGAGCTTGCCAGCCAGTCGGCCATTCGTCGAATCGACCACCCAAGTAAAGAGAAGCAAATATTATCACTGAAAGAGAAAGCAAAATATCGCCTGAGGATTGAAGTTGGCCATGATGGAACTACCCTGGGTGGACTTGATTTGGGACTAAAGTACCCGATTAGGATTTAGGAGAAATAAAGGGCCAAAGGATGGACGGCGTAGTTGTTTCGTACGAAGTATTTTGTATGCTTAGACCTTTCATTTTGGTTTTTACTGCCTCCTCTCATGTCAAATTTGACTGACCCCTGCCTTTCCTTGTACAATGTGGATTTGGTGCCTACTGGGATGCGCACACTACATATCTCGACTGATAGACCAATTGGTGAGATGCGTACGAAACGAACACTAAAGTGCCGTTGCAAGCGCTTGCTCCTGCTCAGATCTGCCGTCGACTTCGTCTACAAGGTCGGAGGGGGTGTATGAGGGAGGAGAGGCCACCGGTTTGGGAGGGGGTGGGTGGAGAAGTGGAGAGGTGGGCAGCTGGCAGGGGAGGGGAAGAAGCTGGCCGCTCCCACTCAGATCCGCTGCCAGCCTCATCGATAGGGGTGAAGAAGGGTGGGTGAGGGAGGAGGTGCCGCCTGCTTGGGAGGGGGCTGGCGGGAGAAGCTGAGAGGTGGGCAGCCAACAGGGGAGGGGAAGAAGAGGCCGCTGCAGCGATGACGGCACTGCAGCGGTGGAGATATGGAGGGCGTGCGTCCTTGTGGGCGCCATTGTATTTTCATTCCTTGTATTGTAGTCTACGCTGTTGCCTCTTGAGGTCTTCGTTGGGTATTTCCAAACCTCCTTGAGTGGTTTTGGACAAGCTTTTCCTTGGTGCAACCTCTACCCTATCACACATAGTCATTTCAAATTCGATCCTTTTCTGTATGGCCACAAATCTGCGCAACATACTTAGTTGCTAGGCGTGTCGTCTTGTAAGAGGCCAAGATTTAGTGCCATACATCATCTTATGCATGATCACCATCTTGTAGAACTTACATTTTAGCTTTTGTTGTACCTTTTTGTCACAGAGAATGCATCATTGCTTGGCCCAGTTTCATCCTCTCGCAAAAAGATAAAGATCGGATAGATTCGATTCCATGGCTAACATCTTCATCAATATCACCATCACTATAGCATTGATCCTAAATAATGAAAGGTTTCCATCTTGGCACTACTTGTCCTTCTTCCAGATGTATCTCCATCCTTAGGCCTACCATAACTAAAGTGGCAACTCATATTGTCAGTTTTTAGTCTTGCTAAGTCTAAAACCTTTTGACTCTAAAGCCTCTCTCCACGACTCCAATTTCTTGTCAACACTCATCTTACTCCGTCTGGTAGCAGCACATTGTCAACAAAGAGCATACACCAAGGAATATATCCTTTTATGTCCCTCGTGACCTTGCCCATCAGTAAGGCAAAAATATATGGGCTCAATTCCGACCCTTGATTTAGTCCAATTTTAATTGGGAAGTCATAGATCTCAAAATCACATGTTCGGACACTAGTCATAACGTCATTGGTTCTCCATGTCAATGAATACCATGCGTAAATCCTTCTGTTCCGTATGTATCTACATAAGCTAAGTATTGAGAAATTTGCTTCCATGGCCGACCTACCATGCAGTCCTTAAACGATGCTCAACCACTCTCCCATAGCTTCATTGTATCATTGTATGGCTTATCAGCATAATTCCTCGGTAATTAGTACAGCTTCGAGTATCTCCTTTATTCTTGAAGAGTGGTACTAATATACTTAACTCTTCGGGCATCTTGTTTGACCGAAAAAATGTGGTTGAACAGCTTGGTTTGCCATACTATCACTGCGTCTTGAAGGCATCTCCACACCTCAATAGGGACATCATCAAGGGCGAAAGCCTTTCCTCTCTTCATGCTTTTTAAAACTCCCTTGGCTTCAAACTCCTGAATCATCTGCACAAAATCTCATGTTGGTGCCATCAGAAGAGTCATCTAACTCAATTGGAGTGCTTTCATTTAGACCGTTGAACGGCTTGTCGAAGTATTTTCTCCCATATGTTCTTGATCTCATCATCTTTCAGAAGAAGTCGATTTGTCTCATTCTTGTTGCATTTAACTTGGTGGAAGTCCCTTGTCTTCTCCGCACAAATTTTAGTCATCTTATTGACGTCCTTTTCGCCTTCCGTCGTACTTAACTGCTAATAAAGGCCCTCGTAAGCCCAAACCCTTGCTTCACTCACAGCTTGCTTTGCAATCTTCTTTGCCACTTTGTATTTCTATATGTAGTACGCTTTGAGCAGTGTTTAGGTACTTCCTAAAAAATTCAGTTTCAGTTTTCAGCGAACTCTCTGAAAGTGTTCTTGGATATCAGCAGGAAATTCTTGAATACCATGGTTTGGTGTGAGATTGTTCTTAAACTTTTAGTTTACCTTGCTATGGCTCATGGTCGTAAGTTGATTATAGCTTTACCTCAATTTTGGTGAGCCAGATTTCTTTGTAGCTCACAAATTTTGACTTAAGATCATCATGATAGTATGGCAGTCAAGCATCACTTCAGGGTGTCAGGGTCTGATTTACCTAACTGTAGCTTATAGTCCGAGGGACTGTACTGTAATGGTTTGAGTGAAATTTTAGTACTTTCTGGAAGAAATCAAGTTTTTAGGGAAATCTACAAAAGGAAATTCTCACATGCTACTATGCAATACTGGTCATGGTTTAATTATTCTTAACTTTTCATTCTATAGTTTAGGGCAGATCTGCCTTGCTTTAGCTCACTCTCTATGTTAATTTTAGCTTTATCTCAATTTGATACTCATGAGTTAGATTTGCCTTAATAATATACTTACTATAGCTCATGGTTTCTATTCGAATTTTAAATAATCTTTTTGAGATATTTTCCCCTGAAAAACATCAACTCATGGTTTCTGGGTAAGATATCCACTAATTTCTAAAAACTCAATTATTTTTTTGGGAAATCTACAAAATCGTTCTAAGATGCAGATGTGCAATACACCAGATCTGTTGCTATAATGCTATGGATATGCTTTGGCTAGAGAACATCACCCACTTGTTTATCATGTTCCAATTGGCCGAGCACCCATTTCTCCCTTTTTTATTGTATGTACAGAAAGCATGTACTGCCTCCAGATCTGTGAATTCTGTAGCTCGATACATCAAGATAACACTCTTAAGTGTTTATATGAAATCTTATCTCTTTTTTTGATGCGAAATTGTGGGGAACCCCCCAGCAAGATTTTATTGCCACAACAAATCAAAAAAAGAGATACAGAAAGAAAGGAAACGAACCTGAGAAAAGAACAAAAGCCCTGGAGAGGGCCAAAATTAAAAGGAGCAGAAACAAAAGAAGAAAACTTATCTTTGATGACCATATTTGCAGCATATTACTTGGTAAGTGTCCTTAAAAGGCAAAAATTCTTTGGAGATTCATTTCTTGAGTTGGAATTTTATTTAATTTTGTTAGTCATTTCGTGTAAGGTTATAATTGTTCTGTAGCACTTATATCAATCAGCTATCCTGTTGCTTTGTTTATCTGCCGCTAAAAAAATGATTAGTTTGTTTCCATTTATGCTTGTTTCAGAAGGAAATTGAGGGTAGGGAACTACTCAAGGCCCACTTGGAAAAGAAGGCAGCTGCTGAGGCAGCAGCTGGTTCATCCTCGGCATCCTCATCCGATTCCCTGGAAAAGACCCCTCAGGTTCCGAAGGGCCCAGAGCAAACATTGGTAACTATTTCTGATGCAAATATTGATGCACCACCTCCAAAGGCTGTACCTGTAGCCACAAGTGATGCCACTAATGGAGCTGTTCCAGCAATAGGAACCTCCACGGTAAGCACCAAATCTGTTCCTATTTTCACTCCCACTCCGAGTAAACTCGATCCAGTTTTGTGCAAAGAACATGTATCAAGTTCAAGTCAGCATATTGATAGAGCTACTTCGTTGCCCTCGAGATCGGCGCTAATTGATAAGGCTATTCCAACTCCCCCCAAATCACCTTTGCCACAGGCTGATACAGTTGCTAAAGCTACTCCAGCTCCCCCAAAATCTTCTACATCACAGATTGATAAAGTTGCTAAAGCCATCCCAGCTCCCCCAAAATCACCTGCACCTGAGGTTGATAAAGTTGCCCCACATAACTCAGTATCGCGACAGATTCCTTCCACATCCATCTCAAAAGCTCGAGAAGATACCGTTCCTGAGATGGTTGCAGTCACTTCTGTACCCCTTACTCCTACGCCAACATCCAGGCCTTCAAGTGCTCCTCTGTTCCAGGCACGAATATCAACTGTACCACCTACACACACAGTTCAATTTTCTCCATTGCTTTCACGCTCAAGGACTGTGTCTGGACGACCGAGCGACGTGCCTTCCCCTTCGGCCCCAAGTTATGTAACACAGGCCTACCGAAATGCTATCCTTGGTACGAGTAGTCTGGATACAACCTCAGTAAATCTTGAGCAATTAACTTCTATAGGCCAAAATATTGCAGTTTCACAGCCACTGCCAGCATATGCATTGACAACATCCGTCATGGTGCCTCCTGTTGAAAGGAATGGCCAATTACCAGGTAAGCAAGGCTTCATGTTTGGGCTTAGCAAGTCAGAAGCTCTCGATAACTGGCACCCATGGAAAGGTAATGGTGATGTTAACAGACACATGTGGAGAGATGATACTCCTAATCAGCAAATGACCAATTGCAATGTGCATGTGCACCCCTGGAAAGATAATTCTTATCAGCAAGCGAGCAGCTGCGGAACAGAAGAACAAGGCAGATTTGTTGGACTGCAATATAGGCAGTTACAGAGGGAGATACCTGCAAGGTTTGTTTCACAGCAGCAGCAGGGGCCAGTGGGTGAAGAATTCCCCCACCTTGATATCATCAATGACTTGCTTGATGATGAACAAAGCAGTGAGAGTGTGGCAGTCTCTCCCCTCCATGAACATCATACATTTGGCTTGCCCTTTTCTTCAAGAGGCAATGTGGCAGACTCTGAAATGGCTTCTGTAAGTAGATCTGGCTGGTTTAACTTGACCGACCATTACTATGATGAGGGTTACCGGGGGGCCTACGACACACAGAATGCTCTGCATAGGTTGAGAGATGAGCAACTTTCCACATCGGATGTTTATTCCAGTGGAAGGTTCGACTCTACTGCATCAAAGCCTTGGCTATATAGCCGTCCAAATCCAGCAGTGAACCTTGGAACCAATTCAAATGTATTTTCACAGCAGATGAGAGACTATGCCAATTTAGCAAGTGGGAGGGTGAATGGGGAATACCCGGAATATCTGTATCGCCGTGCTAACGGGCAATGGTGATGCCTGTATACGATCGGTAATAATGCTTGTTGTAACAGACCATGGTGCCAAGTCTAAGGCTCGCCATGGCCTTTAATTTGAATTTTTAAAGTTCAAAATGGCAAAGAGATACATCATGTAAAGTGTTTACCTGCATTCAGTCTATCCCTTATAGTGCTTGTATGTTACTTCTGTTGTTTGGAGAGTACATTAATGCAGTTAGCTAACGAAAAAGATATATGGCATCACCATCGCCTGCCTTTGCGAAACTTTGTAGTGTTTGTTGCAGTGTTGTGTTGGACATGATTAGGTGTTTGAGAACGGGCAGAACCTGTGTTGGATAACTACATGACAAGGCAATGGAGCAAGGAAGTTTTCAGTCTGCGTGGAATGCAAACTTGGAGCCCAGGTAGCAGGTGTTATCGAAAGTATCAACCACTACCAGGTTTTGTCCACGTGCTTTTTTATGCCGCTTTCAAAGTTTTTGGCGACTCAGCTCGGATAAGGCCCTGTTTGTAACATACACAGCTTTGATGAAAATGGTCCGCCTTATATACGTACAAGTTTCTTTTTTTGTGAGAACGCGCCGCGCTGGTTGTGCGTCCTGTTGTGGAGCTGCCCGTGCGGTTCAATCCTTGAGATCGACACCCGTGCGTCTCACCCGAGTTTGTCTCCAGTAAGGATACACACGTCTGTGCGTTTAGAGATGCATGCTCGCACATTCAACTCTTCAATCTGTCTCTAGGGTGTGTATATGACGCGCACACGCGTAGGACGTGTGTGATGTATGGGTAGGTCGTATGCGTTCATGTTTGTACCCTCTCAAAAAAAAGTTTATTTTTTTGTGAAGTTCCTTCAAAGTAATTACAACAATAACGGGCATCCTACTTACAAGAATTTCTTTTCACTTGGATTATACAAAAAATACACAATGCACATGCTGAGTTGGACTCTATTGTATAAATAAGTTTCGAGTATATGACTACAACACACATGTGGCAGGCTATTTCTTGTCAATAGCAACTGCTCGCAGTTCTCTCAGATTGCAAGCAATTTCCCGTATAAACATCAAACCTTCATTGCCATTTCTGAGGGAATTGATGCTATGTTCAAGAAAATTGCGGTCTCCTTCTAGTGTCTTCAATCTTCCGTTCAAGCTTGCAATTTCTTCCTGAACTGTGGTTAGATCAACCTCCTCACTTATTGTCGATAAGCCGGATTCCTTACCTAAGGAAATATGTTCTTCTGTCTCCCTTGAGCTTTCCTGACGACGTAACGAGTCGTCTTCTACAACACATGCTTTGCTGCAGAGGTCATCCTCTAAAACATCTGAAATGGATAAATCAACAGAAGTACTGTTGTTGGAGTAGGATTGAAGCTTCTGCTCCAACTTTCTCAAACAATTTGCTATATATGCTCTCTCCTCTTCAAAACTCACCAACGAATTTATGCCCCTTGGTGTGGTTATCATAGGATATTCAATGTCACCTTCTCCAAGCAAAGCTGTGTCGGTGTTTTCTTCTTTAATGGGGGCTTGATTGGCTTGTGTCTCTGTTGGTCCACCTCCAAATTGTCTTCTATAGTTTTCAAGCTCGCCTTCCAATTCTTCTATTTGTTGCTCTCTTTCAGCAAGCAACTCGTTAGCCTTTGCAAGTGCTTCACTGTCATATTCTGCTTGTTCTTCCATCATCCGTTGGTAATGCGAAGCTTCCATCTGCATTGCAGCCTTCTCATCCTGCAACTTGGTGATCATAGCCAGCGCTTGACTTGTAGCAATTGCTGAAGCATTCCTCTCTTCTTCCAGTTCCCTGCAGAGCAGGTGTATTGATTTGCGGTCAAGATCAATCTGTCGTCTCAGCCGGTCAATGGTGCTTTCACCTTCCATCTCACTAACAATGCTCATATCTAGTGACTCCAAACCAGATGCATTTCTCTCAATCGAAATTCTTTTGGTTATGTTCTGCACCACTAACTCATCACCACGGCCATATGCACGGGGGCTAGGCCCTGGATCGACCCATGGAGCCTCGAGCCCCCTGGAAGCTGAGAGTTGTGATAGTAGTAATCGTAATTCTTCGTTTACACTAGAAGTAGAGTCCTTTCCAAGGATCACATCTGTCAAGGTAGGGGATGGCAAGCTACTCTTGCTGCCAATGGCAAGTCTGTAGGCTTCGTTCATGCTAATTTGAGTGCTTAGCGATGGTCTCATTTCACCAGTGGTTTCACTTGTTTTTGGGTATTTCTCGACGGCACTAGTATCTTGAGGTACTTCACCACTTGATATAGCAGCAACTGCTGAAATATGAGCTTCGTCCACATAATCTAAGAAAAATTGTTTATATGTAAGTACTAACTTTACTAATGTTGGATGGAAAACATTCTTAACAAACCTTTTTCTATAAAATCTTTCGAAGCAGTATTGGAAGGATCTTGGAATGTCAGTTCGTGAGTTTCCAAATCACCAGTGGGTTCAATTTTCTTAGTATAATCTTCAGCCTCACCAATGGTTTCAGCAGAATCAGCATTAGCTTGTGAAACATGGATATCCCTGGAATTATCTGACCAAGAAAATGTAATCATTTAATAAGACTAAGTTAGAAAAGGAATATAATTGTTATATTGAGAAACAAAGTCAAAACCAAGAAACCTTTCAGGTCTGCATCTTCTGAAGCAACATGGTGAGTGTCCTGAGGTTCTGGTTCAGTTGTACCTGGATCGTCCACTAATGCACTTTTCTCGTCAATCTCACCACTTGATGTAGCAGTAACTTCTGGCCCATGAACTTGTTCCAGGTTATCTAGCATTTTTTGTGTGTGTTAGGGTTATATAGAGAAGCAAACACCACTAACGTTTTCTCACGATCAAGAATCAAGATAGCTCACCAACAGCATAGTGCTGTTCTAGTATTGTGAATTGAGATGTATATGGATCAACGTTGCCTTCACTCGTGCTCTCACATGGTCCAATTTCACCAAGAACGTGAGGTAACTCACCACTTAATGCAACTGGACTATGTGAAATATCGGCATCTGCACAATTATTCAACCTATTATAGGATCTATCAATTGAAAAGAAATGGAAGTAGAGGTAATCGTCCCAGTATCAGAAACTAAATTACCTTTTAGACTTGACTCTTCTATGACAACTAGGGGATCATGCTGGGATGCCGGTCTTCTGGATGAGCTATCTTTTGCTTCCATTTGGTCCGCATCAATTCTATTGTCAGGATTATCATCAGCAACAGGATTCGCCAAAGATGTATCACACAAGTCAGTAACAGTAAGTTCCGTTTGGACATTTATTCCAGATTCCTTGACCAACACAGGGGAAGGAAGAACGGGTCTCTCAAAAGCCGCATCTTCATGCAAATCTTTCTCTATAACATTGGTTTCATGATGGTGTGAACTTTTGCCATCATCATCACAAGGTACCTCAACCTCGGAGTCAGATGTCATCTGTAGCAGACTGTGTCTCTCATGCGACATAGGGTCACTCTGGTGGTAAATATCTTTAGGTTCCAAAGACTCGTCCAGCTGATCTGCTATAGAATAATCTGTGTAAATCTTTGGTGAGCCAAAAGCTTCAGTAGGCTCTGGTTCTGCAATCTTTCTAGAGGACAAGGTTACGCTCCGTTGTTTAAAATGCTGTCCACAGCATGAACAAATTCTTTTACGAGGAGAATTCAGCACATCATCAATTCCTTGATTACTATCATGTACACCGGCATCCATCACCGGCTCATCTGTTTTATCATCATCATTTGCCTTCTCACAGCACTCCTCACACATGCTTTGGGCACCCGCAAGCTTCTGGTGGAGGCGGCAGAAGGCCAAGGATGAAATCTCAGACTTGTGAATCTTGCAGATCAACTCCCTATAGAAGCATGGTTTCTCGTTACCCAGGACGTGATCAAGCCTTGAGCAGAAAGGGCACGGTGCCGGTAATCTGCAGAGACGCGCAAATCTAGTGACCAAGAAGCTGTAAACCGCATCAATGAACAGCAGCAGCATCAAGATCCACTCGAGCAACGCTGTGGACAGTGCGCTTGATACTCGGCGCAAGATTGGCATCCTTGTACCCATCTTCAATAGTATGCTCAAATCTTCACAACGGTTGCTCCAAGCTGTCTGGATTGGTCAAAGGTGGTCGGCGTTGAAGTAGGATGGCTATAAGGCATCAAACCAAGTTAATGAGCAAATTGTGAGTTTAACATCAGTACTATCTTATGGGAGCTACTGTAAACGAAGAATTAAGGTTACTGCTATGTGCTATCTACTGCCTGGCAAAATTAAAAAGAGCTTATGGGAGCCATTGACATCGAAGTTCAGTACGATTAAGGCCTTGAGAATAATTTGGTGAATTATTGAAGCTAATCATAGCTGGAGAAAAGGCAGGGATCCCAAAGACATAAACTAAAAGCGTCCCACGCCAACCGTAATGGCAATCGACAGATACCCATGAGTGACCAAGAGAATTTTGGTAAAGGAGAGCTCCATGAAGCACGAAAACAGTGTTGCAGGACAGATTCAAGAACTGGATTCAAGACGTCACACATAATTCATAAAAAAAGAATCGCCCGAAGAATTAATAGGCTGAAACTTCTTTAAAGTTTTTCTTTTTGTCTCTGAAAGAATGAGTTCCGGAACCAGATAAGATCAGTCTCAACGCAGCTCAATCCCAACGAAAACATAAAATTGGAATGATTCTAGTCGGCATAACGGGATTCCAAGTTTCCAACAAAATTAGCCACTTACTAGAAAGGATTATAGGATAAGCATAGAATCAAAGTAGCTAGCCACTAGCATCATCCAATCCATAAGAACAGAGGTAAGCAAGCACCATACAAGAAGCTCTCCCGAGAAGCTAACAAGCTAATCATCCAAGGTCAAAAGCTAACCAAAAAACGAAATAAATAAATAAATAAATGAAAACCCGGCATCGACTCAACATCCAGCAGGACACGCACCTGGAGAACCGCCGTCGCGAGATCCCGATCTGTGAAGGGTGGCGGGCGGTCTTGTCGGGAGCAGGAGCAGCGGCCAAAAAGGCGTCTGAGCTATCTCTTAGCTAATTAGCAGGCGATGACGAGACGGAAAGGTGGCAAGGAAACGACCCCTCCCCTCCCCTCCCCTCCCCTCCCCTCCCAACTCTATATACTGATTCCCATCGGCGGAAGGAGCCAAAAACTAAAGCGGGGCGAGGTGGTGGCGGCGGCTCTGTGGACGGTGGCGGGATCGGCGACGCCACGCTGGGGGCCGGGCGGCGCGACCTACCGAAAGTCGGCTCGGCGGGCCGGCCCGGACAGCGACCGCGAGGTGGCCGAAAGCCGAAAGCCGCCCGGTTACAAGCGGTGGTTGAGCTCTCCTCTCGGTGCACTGCAGACGTGTAGTGGAGTAGGTGAGTGTGTGCTGGGATCGCAGAAGTAAAGATAGCAGTTTTTTTTTTAAGTAGAGGAGCTCTCTTAAATAGTTTTTAGTTTTTAATTTATTAAGTAGTATTTGTGGAAGTAATTTTTTAAATGAATTAGAAGTTAAAGAGCTTAAAAAAATAGCTTCTTCTGAGTCACTTTTCGTATAGAATCAATTCCTCTGTATATTTTATTTTATAAAATCATTTTTAACCATAGAATTATTTCTTTAAAAAAATCATTCTATACATAGAATTTAAACAGAAAGATCTCCATCAAACAGATCTAAGTGACGTCTTGACGGAGGGATTGACAACGGATCAGCCCGGCAATAAGCGTGAGCTGAAACCGTGATTAGGCGCACGTGCTGCATCGGGTCCGAGCTTTGATGCCACGCTTTTTGCTAGTCTAAGAAGGTTCCAAGCCCGGACACGGATCCTCTGCATTAATGATGATTAATGCAGAGGATTACTGTTTACACAGTAATATGAGTCTGTTGCTACAGTTCTCTGCATTAACTAATCACTGTTTACTGCGTATACTGTAGCTGCAGTGTTCGATTCTACTGTAACACGAATTTGTACTGTAACATCAGGTACTGTAGCGTTACTGTAGCGATCGATCCAACCCATCCACCTCTAAATCAAGAGCTGTGGAGTGCTTTTAATACACTCCACTGTAGCTCTCTGCAGTTGACAGTGGCAACTGCAGAGGATCTGTGTCCTCCAAGCCCGGGCAGTCGATATCAATGTTCAGCTGAAAAGAAAAAGGTGTTACGGCTTGACCAGCTCCTCCACGGTGATTAAAATTCACAGTGGTTACCTTAATGGATAGTTTTGGATTAATGTTTTTTTCTTAATTTTATTGAGTGAGGATGAATCTTTAGTTGAATAAATGTTAAATAAATTTTGCGACTACCATTATGCATGGTTGTAATGATCAAATTGAACATACATCACACATTAGTGGTGGAATTTTCTCCGCAGAACTTCCTAGATGGTGAGGTATATTTGGAAGTTTCCTCGGAACGATTCACGATAAACCTTGTTGGAAACTGAACTTGCAATGTTTTTTTAACAAACTAGCAAGAGAGCTATTAATTATATTATTAATAAAATAGGAGAAGATAGGGGGAAAAAGTACAACCTCCATATCCAACTTGGAGAACTCATGCATGGCACTCTGCAGCTCATATAGGATACCTATTGATATGGATAGCAACAATTTAAGCTTTTATGTTTATGCAAAAGATATTTATATGGATATACATGAACATGGATACCTATTTCATACATAAAGGATAGCAGTGATTTGTTCCGAGTTCTAAACTTTTTGAAGAAAAATGAAACATGGAGGGGGCACTCATGGCATACTTCTGCTCTTCATCGAACAGAAGCGTAGTTGGATGAAAGCTTGGTCAAAGAAAGTGTAGTTTTGTTTATCAGGAAAAAAAATGTAGCTTTGTGTTAATTTGCCCTACAGAAGTGTAGACCTCTGAATTTTGCTGTAAAATCCAAGAAATTTTCTGAAACATAGAAATTTTAGTTGACTTTGCTAGGAAGAGTATGGCTCTTACATTCCCAAAGAGGAAGGTCCAAAATGGGTCAATCGCCACACCCACATTCATCTCTATCCCTTCCCTCTTGTGGCTTGCGGTCCAATCCCATCAAAATTCTGAATTTAAAAAAATGTAATAATTTAATGAAAAATTACAAAAATAGTGTGTATTTTTTGAAAAATTATCAAATTAGTATCCCATCAGCTTTTCGCCTACCAACGGGATTCCTATCAGCATAGCTGCCCTACTTTGCTGACAGGCCAGTCAGTTACCAATATGTCGATAGGTCATTTTTTGTTTTTTAATTTTAAATAGATAACAATTTTGAAAATAATTTTTATATGAAGTTAAATGGATTTGTTTTAACTGGGCTCTAGCAAGATGTAGCAAACAAATGCGTCATTAGTAAATTAATAGTAAGTAAAATGATTAATAAAAATATTATTAAGTAACTGACCATTAAAAAATGTAATTGCACTTATTTTATAAAACATCAGCCTTTCAAACGTAAACTTTTCAGATGATATGGCCGCTCCACACAGAGAAATAAATTATTTTTCCCAACTATTCTTAGGTTTAGTCCATGAACCATCACTAATTTTGTGTATAAATAAGCGGAAAAATGCAAACCCCTCCAAAACTTACTTGATTTTGACTTTCCCCCCAGAAGTTATTTTGTTGCAACCCTCCCCCCAAGTTTGACTTTGTTGAAAAAAACCCTAAAAATTCAAAAAAATAATCACAAACAATTCTAAAAAAACTAGACACAATTCTAAGACATTATGTGAAATTATTTTTCAAAAATAATATCCTTTGCATCATATTTTATGGAGAGAAAGTTTAGAAAAAAAGAAAAATGTGCAGCTCATTTATTAACTCATGTTATTTTAACTTTGTCATGTCTACCATTATTTTTCCTACACAAATAATTATTTAAGTAAACTAATAAAAGTGGTTTCACTAATTTTGGGGTGTTATGGATTAGTTACGAATTAATCTATCTGCAACATATTTACTCAATCTTGCATATTACAATAACTATTTCAAGATTTCAGGTATTTTTAGAAGATAAAGGATCATGTAAGAAGACTAAAAAATTAGTTTCATGATTTTTGGATAAGTAAATAATTAACTATGCATTTAACTCGAATTAATAAATGAGCTGCATGTTTTTCTTTTTTTTTCAAACTTCCTCTCCCTGAAATATGATGCAAAGGATATTACTTTTGAAAAAAATTTCACAAAAGTTCTTAGAATTATCTCTAGTTTTTTTAGATTTTTAATAATTTTTTTTTTGAATATTTAGGGGTGTTTTTGCAACAAAACGAAACCTTTTGGGGGTTTTTTTGCAACAAAACAACTTTTGGAGGGGAAAGTCAAAATTCAAGTGAATTCAGAGGGCAAAGAGAAAATAAATTTGATCTTGACCAAGACCAAGATGTGTGCTGACAAGACGGGTTTGGCTCTTAGGTTGAGTTTTCAGAGGGTGGTTTATAGTGAGAAGAGTAAAACTGTGTTCACCACATCTACTATCATAGAAACTGAGAAATCTAAAATCAATGCCACACCACAACCCATCAAGAAACATATTTCTCAACCCACAAAGAAAAAACCTGCACCACAATCGAAGAGAGCTCCACAGTCTAAGATGAGAGAGCTTGTGAAAGAGGCTCGAGTGACCGATAGACGAGTTCTCGAGAGACGCTACCATGACGCCTACTGCTAGAGAGAAGGTCGATTGGTTGGGTTTTATTTTTGCCATAAGATAGATGAGTGGCACGAGTGAGAGTGGAGCACCTGGGACATGTACCGTCTCTCTGTTGGTGTACATGAGTCTTTTTCTTGCTTTCACTCATGAGTCCCTAGCGCTTTTCAGTCTCTTCCTAGAGGTATTACTCGGCGTGGATTTTGCCATGACTCATATGATTTTGGTCCACATGTTAGAGGATTTGAGTCTTAGCACTTTGGAAGACCACATTTTCCTCATCATGGTATCACCCTCAGCGTACTAGATTTGTTTTACCTGCACCTGCTTTTACCACTTAAAGGTGGATGACCCAGTATTGGATTATCAAGAGGTTTTTTACTAACCCCAGTACTAAGTCATCCACATATTATTCTTCTCATATATATGTGGCAGACGGAGGCCTGGAGAATAAGTGGCTCATTGACTCTAGTTGTTCGTGCCACAAGATCAGAGATTCATCATGGTTCTCCAGCCTCACCCCCGTGAAGCAACACAAGTACATCATATTCGGAGATGATCGAAAAGGAAGAGTGAAAGCCAAAGGTATGGTAAGGGTGAATGAGGGTTTCATTCTCAAGAATATAGCTTTAGTGGAGCATCTGGGATACAATATTCTCTCTGTATCTCAGTTGTTGGATGAGAATTTGGAAGTGCGTTTCAAACGCGATACTTCTTGAGTTCTCGATTCTTCTGGCACTTTGATTTGCAAGATTTTTTGAGTTAGGAGAGTTTTTGGAGCTAAATTTTCTAAGTCTCTTGGTTCTTTTCGTAGTTTGATTGCTCAATCTTCTTCTGAGCTTTGGATGTGGTGTAGGAGACTAGGACACATGAGCTTTGATTTACTTACTTATTTGAGTGCCCTAGACTTGATCTGAGATTGCCCAAGCTCAAGTTTGAGAAGAATATTATTTGTGATTCTTATCAGCATGGCAAGATGGTTGTTGCCTCCCACCCACCAGCCAGTTTGGTGATGACTGAACGACCAGGAGAACTTCTCCGTATAGACACTGTTGGTCCTTCTCGGGTTCGTTCTGCAGGTGAAAAGTGATATGTTCTTGTCATTTTTGATGATTTCTCTCACTACTCTTGGATCTTCTTTCTTGTGAGTAAGGATGAAGTGTTCTCACACTTTCGGAGCTTAGTTTTCAGATTGTTCAAGGAACTCTCTGGTGCATTGAAAGCAATTGAGAGTGATAATAGCACTGAGTTCAAGAACTATCTCTTTGATACTTTTGTCTTGAGCGTGGCATTGAGCATCAGTTTTTTGCCCCCACACATTCCTCAGCAGAATAGCGTGGTTGAGAGAAAGAACATGACTTTAGTTGAAATGGCTAGGATGATGCTTGATGAGCATATGACTCCTAGAAAATTTTGGGCTGAGGCCTTTAGCACAGTGTGCTACATCTCAAATCAGATTTTCTTGCTCTCGATCTTGAATTTGACTTCTTATGAGTTGTGCTTTGGGAGGAAGCTGAATGTTTTGCATTTGAAAGTTTTTAGGTGTCGATGCTTCATCCTAAAGCGTGAAAATTTTGATAAGTTCGAGTCGCAATCTTTCGATGGCATTTTCTTAAGGTATTCTCTTCATAGTCATCCTTACAGGATTTACAATCTTGACACTAACACCATTATGGAATCCTGTGAAGTGACTTTTGATGAGTCAACCCCCTATGCTAGTTCTGCTTTTAAGTATGCAGGTGATCAGGAGATAAGCGAGAGTTTCTTTGTAGATGACGACCTTTCAGCTCTTGGTGATGACGAGGATGATCCACTACTTCTCTCTACCACACCTGCTCCAGACTTGGCTCTTGCTTCTTCTACTCCAGCAGAGAGTCCTGTAGCCTCTACTTCCACTTCAGCTGCTTTTGAACCTACACCATCAGTGTTTGAGGCGGAGTGTACGTACACTCACAGCATGAGGCCCCTTAATACATTCAGCGGTGACACTCTCCACAGACGATGATCGATGACATCAATGAGAGCGTAATGAGGTCCAAATTTCCTTCTCATGCTTATTTTACTGATTCTGCATTTGTTGCTTCTTTTGAGCCCCTTCATGTTAGACATTCTTTATCTGATTTGAGTTGGGTCAATGCCACACATGAAGATCTTGAAAATTTTGAAAGAAATCAAGTTTGGGTCCTTGTAGAGCCACCCATAATGTTCACACTATATGCATAAAATGAGTTTTCAAAAACAAAAGGGGGAGGATGGGTCTGTAGTGAGAAACAAGGCTAGTCTAGTGGCTTAGGGTTTCACTCAGGTTGAAGGGATAGATTTTGGAGAGACCTTTGTACCCGTAGCTAGGTTAGAAGCTATTAGGATCCTTCTTGCGTTCGTGGCATCCAAGAGTTTCAAGTTGTATCAAATTAATGTCAATATTGCTTTTCGAAATGGTTGCATTTAGGAAGAGGTCTATGTTAGACAACCCCCAGACTTTGAGCACTTCAAATACCCACATAGAGTTTAAAAGCTTAGAAAGACTTTGTATAAGCTTAAGCAAGCATCTAGAGCATGGTATATGATGGGGTCAGTTGATAAAACTTTGTTTACTCTCAAGCATGACAATGATCTCTTACTTGTTCAGCTATATGTGGATAATATCATTTTTGGTGATTCTTCTCATATATTTGTGGTCAAGTTTGTAGAAACTATGAGCAGGAAGTTTGCGATGTCGATGATGGGCGGGCTTAACTTCTTCCTTAGGTTGTAAATCAAGCAATGCAAGTAAGGTACATTCATCAATCAGACGAAGTACACCAAATATTTACTGAAATTTTTTGACATGAGTGATGCGAAGCCCTTGGCAACACCGATGGTTACCTCGATGGTGCTTGATCTAGATGAAGATGGCGAGGAAGTGGACCAGTGGGAGACAGGAGTATGATCGGCTCTCTTTTGTACTTGACAGTGATAAGACCCGACATCTACTTCGTCGTTTGCTTGTATCTTGCTTACAGGCTTCACCGAGGATGTTTCACCTCCAAGCTGTGAAACGCATTCTGAGGTACCTCAAGCACACTCTCGAGCATGGGCTTTGGTTTTCTGCTTTCTCTTCACTTTCTCTTCGAAGTTTTTTAGATGCGGATTTTGCTGGTTGTAGAATTGACAAGAAAAGTACCTCTGGTAGTTGTCACTTTTTGGGTACTTCTCTTGTGTGTTGGTCTTCTCGTAAATAGTCTAGCGTTGCACAGTCTACTGCTAAAGCTGAATATGTAGCTGTTGCTCACAGATTTTGTGGATGGTTGCTACATTGAGAGATTATGAGTTAGACTTTAAGAGTGTGTCACTTCTTTGTGATAACACCAGTGTCATAAGCCTTGCAAATAACCCAGTCCAACACTCTAAAACCAAACACGTAGATGTGAGATTTCACTTTCTGAGAGACCACAATAAGAAGTGATACATTGAGTTAAGCTACATTGATACCCAACACCTGATAGCCGATATTTTCACCAAGCCTCTAGATACTACCAGATTTGTCTATTTGAGAGGAGACGTTGCGGTGTGCCATCCCTATGGTATTATGTGAGGGGGGGGGTTCTTTTCTACACACTCTTTCTTACTTTTGTTGCATTTGTATTGCATCTCATTATGGAAGATAATCATAGTAGTTGAGCTTTGACTTGTATGTCTTTAGCATTTTCGAATGCTAGACTTGAATTTGGACTAAGTTGAGTAGTTATGTAGAGCAAGCTTTTAACATTAGGCTCTTCTTGATGCTTTCATGATACATTTCAAGCAAGTTACCTTTCCTTAAGATGAAATTTGGTAATTTTATGAATCATGTAGACTATAAAATACTATATTTTTTATCACTATGTCTGTAATTGCTTTGGCTTAGTTAATACTTGTGTTAAAGCTAGTTTGATGGATATCTTGTTCTAGGTCTTTTTGGTTCAAGATAGTAGATTGGGGAATATTGCACTATATTTTCTGTCTTTGTCAAATATTTAGCTCATGATAGAACCTTGGGGAAATATGTATTCTTTGTGTCACAAATACACTACTTGACTTGATCATGTGAAAACTTGTTTCTTTGTGAAAATGTGAATAATCTGGTGAATTCAAGTCTCTTGTGCTAAAATGTGATCCAATACGATTGTCTTAAAGCTTCGAGGTGTTTGTTATACCCAGTTGCACGACACTTTGCTTGGATAAGAGTCAACTTGAGGATAAAAATGAAAGAAATGTGTCTAAATTATCAATTTTATTTTAATCACTTGACCTAACTAAGTCTTAGTTTCATATGTGAGCGTTTGCAAAGCCTACTATCATAAATGCTTGTTTGCAAAGCCTACTATCATAAATGTGGTGGTCACCTTGCTTATGATTCAGCTATGTGAAATTAAATACGTCAACCAACTTTTCAGGTTTAGTTTGTTAAGCTTCATATTCTTGTGTCACTGTCTCTTTTTTAGCCTCTGTGCAATTGTAAGCTCCATCCTCTCCTTTCCGGAGCCCTTTTAATATTTATAGCACTTGCAAATGCTTTGTAGTATACTAGTGAAAACTCACTAGGATTGCTCATAATATTTTATCCTTGATGTTTGCATTGCCAAAGGGGGAGAGAACATACACAAAGATAAGTATATGCATAAATATGCTTCAAAGGAAGAGAAATGAGGATTTTTGCAACAAATCTCAAAGAAAAATGAAAGATGTGCATTCATCAACGGAAGCATTTGTTTTTAAGTATTTGAGCTTTTCTTGATCTTTTGAGGTTTTGGCTTGTCTTTGCTTATTTTCGGCCTTTTGCAATCTATCTTATGCCAAGTGATTTGTGTTTACTCTTTTTCGAGTTTTTGGTCACTTAGATATGCTTCACTTTTTCTATACCAAATCTTTGTGCTTTGAGGGTTATGAATACACTCATCAAGGGGGAGATTAAGAAACTAAGTAGAAAAGTGTCTTGGTTTGCATGTGATGATGTATTGACAACAATTGATGTGTTTTGAACTTGGTTAGCATGTAATTGTGGATCCTTGTTCTTGTTCTTGTCTAACTCGAGTTGGTGGTGTTTTGAATTGGCGAATTCTTCTTTGTACCGGAAGTTCCGGTGGGCAGTGTATACTCACCGGACTATTTCTTATAGATAGCAATTTTTCAAGCAAAATTGGAGGATATTGTTTTAGAGTTCAGGAAATTATACCTCACCGGAACATCCAGTGTGTGGTTTTTTGACCACACTAGATAGTTTGGTGTTACGATGAAGTGAGCACCAGAGCATTTTTAGTGCTGAAGTAGAAATGAAAGCAAACACAGGATGGTCCGGTGATGGACTTTGAGAGCACCGAAGTATTTTCTGTAGAGAGGAGATTTTTGGCATCAAGTTTGATTATGTACGCTGGATGGTTTGGTGCTGAGATTGTGAACACCAGAGAATGCATCGGACCTTTTGTTGCAGAGAGGTTGTAAAAGGGTGGTTCGGTAGATTGGCACACACCGGATTATCCGGTGATAGACATGATATCACCATAAGCTTTCACCAGACCTTTTCTTACAAAGAGCAAAAATTTTCTATAATAGATAGTGTTATACTCACTGAATAGTCCAGTGTTCAGGAGCAGAACACATTGGAACATCCAGTGTTCATGGTTTCTGTAGGATGTGCTCTGAGTTGAAGTCTTTGATTTTGTACTAACCTGGAGATGTTTTGGAGTGTGGAGAAATTTGTTTGTTTGTTTCAAGGTGTGCAGGTGATAGATGTAACTTTGTGGTCGATGGTGGGTGATCAGGGCTAAGCGGGTGCTTGGTGCCGGATGATCAAGGAGGGCCGGGCGGAGTCAAGAGTTCTCCTAGCTGTACATATGAAGGTTAAACAAAGCATGAAATGGAGGATGAAAATGACGTGTTGATAAAGTCAAGCGAAGGGGATGCCGGTGCAAGTGACAAGGCGGTCCGAGAGATCGGGAGTGGGAGAGACTTACCAGCGGTCAAAATCGCAAGATGAAGAACACGCGTCATCATCGGTGCACTTGCTTTAGGTAGAAGCAAGTGACGGCTAGTCACACTTGAGAAGCATGCTAGGGTTTCACCGTTTAGCCTCAAAACTATGGGAGGACTGGAGGAGTACGTGGTACTATTGAGAAGTTTGCGTCAAAACGAAGCTATGTCGTAAAGGCGTCGCGGCCATGCGATGAATGGAGAAGAAAATAGACTAAAGTGCCCTCGGTGGTAGGTAGAAGTATACTATAAGAGAGGGATATTTTGGAAAAAAGCTAGGAAATTTGGGAGGTCAAGTTTTCTAGTCCTATAAATAGAGGGGTAGGATTATGTAAGAGGATGAACCAGCCATTTGAGCTAAATATGTCACCCATATGAAATCATTGTACTAGGGTTTTAATGGAGAGGAGGATGAGTGCTTAGCCTATGTAATTGGTGAGAGTTTTGAGAGAAAAATCTTTGTAATCCGCCTAAAATAGGGTTGACCTTTTTGAGTAATGAAGTTTATTTTGTTTCATATGCTTGAATTCTACTCCTTTAGTTTCCCTCTCTTGGTTCCCTTGCCTTGTGTGCAAGTTTTTCTTTTCGGTTTTGATTTTTGTTTTTTAGCTAAAATTTCAGCACCTTGTGAGATTATTTTTCTTGTTGCTAGAGGTATAAAAATTCACATACACATGTTAATGTGATGAGGTCTTGAATTCCCTTGCCTCTGGACAATCAACTTGAAGAGTTTTTTTGCTCTGTGTTCTTCTTTTCTTGTTTCTTTGCTAGTTTTGATCTTTCGAGTGCTAAGAAACATGGATTGATCTTAAACGGAACCTATGGTTCATATACCATTCGTGGAGTCGTGTTGCATCGATTTTCTCTTGATAAAACTTCTTTCAATTTTTGCTTCTACTTGAGTTTTGAGGTGTGTTGGGTGATCTAAATAGGAGAAGGTCATTGATTTTACAAGAAATTTATTGAGGCGCTCATTCACCCCCCTCTAGTCGTCACTCTCGTTCCTGCAGCATAAGAGAAGAGCTTCGGGGGGGGGGGGGTCCTAAGGATAGATTTATTCCATACATCATTCCTGAAGAGGATAGAATCACCATTCTCCACTGAGCAAGAAGCAATGCCTCTGTAGTTATCATCCGATTTTAAAATATCCTTCCACCAGAAAGAGCCTTTTGTGAGATCTAGATGGGGTACTTATCCATTAGAGTAGTGAACATTCCAAATCAACTGAACCCAGGGAAGATCATGTTTGTTGTAGAACTTGTGCAAGTGTTTGAGAAGGAGAGCTTCATTCTGTATTTTCATATTAATAACTCCCAAGACTTCTTTCATTTTATACCTACAGTCTTTATCCCAAGCCACAAAGGCCTTTTTAGAAGTATTAATGTTAGGACAACTCCAAAGACATTGTTTCCTGGCTCTATTTATTGTTTGGATCACAATAGAAGGGAGGTGAAGAGCGCACATAGTGTAAGTGGGAAAAGCCGAGAGAACTGAGTTAACCATTTCTAATCTTCCCATGATGGTGAGGAAGTTAGAGATGGTGGAAAGCCTCCTTTCAATCTTGTTCATCAGTGGAGCAAGGTCCTTCACCTTTGGCCTAGAAGTGCACAGGGATAAACCAAGATAAGTGAAAGGAAAAGAGCCCATAGCGCAACCAAAGACTGCTGCCAAAAGAGATGTATTTTCTTGTCCCATATTAATAGGAACAAGGCAAGATTTATCATAGTTCACTTTCAGGCCAGTAGAAGTTGAGAAAGAATGCATGATTCCTTTTAGACAGAAAAGTTGATTCTGGGATCCCTCCATAAAAAGTAAAGTGACATCTGCATGTTGTATGATTGGGAGGTCCTGAGCATCTGCGCTTGGGATTGGCTTGTTCAGAATACCCCTTCTATGAGCTTCATTGATGATATATTGGAGTAGATTAGCAACCAGAACAAAAAGTAGAGGAGAGGGGGGCACCCTGCCTCACTCCTCTCCTACAGTTAAAGAATTTACTAGGAACGCCATTGAGAAGGATTGAGGAGGATGCCAAACTCAGGATGCAATGTAACCAACTAATCCATCTCGAGGGGAAGCCAAGCTTCTGAGACATTGTAAGGATGACATTGTGATTAAATATGTCGAAAGCCTTTTCAAAATCTAGCTTCATAATAGTTAACTCTCTTTTATAGGAGTGGAACGGATGCATATATTCAAAAGCCCAAGCTAAACAATCTTGAATGATTCTGTTCTTGATAAAGCCATATCGATTTCTATGGATGATTGGAATGATAACCCTATGGAGTCTGTTAGCCAACAATTTTGTGATAAGTTTTAGACCGGGAGATGGGTCTGAATCTTTTGCAGTAACTGGGTTATTGTTTTTTGGAACCAAAGTGATGAAAGAGTTATTCAGGGCCTGCAGGTTGATGGACCCATTGTAGACATCTGCACAGAGCCTGTAGAAGTCATTTTTTATGATATCCCAACATTTCTTAAAGAAGAAGCCATTAAATCTATGAGGGCCCAGGGATTTGTCAGAGGGCATATTTTTGCCACCATGTCAATTTCCTCTGTAGAGAAGGGGTCAAAGAGGGCTTCAAGCGTGTCTGATATGTGGTTTAGCTCATCAAGGTTGAACATTATAGTCAAATTGTTTGAACGGCACGGCTTCCCGACGTCCGATATCACCAATCTCCTCACGGCATGCCTTGGAATTCCAGGGAGGGAGTTCGAGGTCAAGACTTTCTCACCTGACAACTTCCTAGTTATTTGCAGGTCCTAACTCGCGTGTGATTCCATTCTTGCTGCCAGCGGTAAGGCGCTTCATGCGGATGTTCTATGGTTCTTCCAGCCATGGACGAGGTTAGCCCATGCATCCACCGGGCTCCTAGCTTACCGGGTGGTTGTCGCATTACGCAGTAGTCCTCCACACACCTGGTCGGTCTCCGTAGTTCAACAGCTCCTCAGTGACCATTGCTGGGTAGAAAGACTAGAGAATGAGGCTGCCTCGGTGGATCGGGAGGACTTCGCTGTCCTTCGTGTGGTTGCTTGGTGCGATTCGCCGGAGAGTATCCCCAGCAACGTTGTTTTGGAGGTGGCAGAGCCCAACTATGTCATCTGCTATGACGACCCTACCATGCAACAGCTCTTCGGTAACCTTCTGTCGTACATCATGGACAAGAGGACCTTGCGTTACATCATCTTCATCCATCTCATCTCGCTGGCAGAGTATTGGGTTCCATCTTCCCCTAGCAATGATGGATTCATCCCTTTGGAAGATGGGAACGGTGAGTTCGATGGCCATTTGGCCAATGGTATGGGCCGCTCTGGCCTTCCCCCTAGGAGGCACCTTTCGCTCCTACTGTTGCCAGCTTCTTCGGCTAGGGCCGCCTCGCCGGCTGGGGGCCACTCCCATGGAATCCGTTGGCAGTGGGTGTTCTTCCACCATCATTCACCTCTGTGTAAATCCCCTTCGGGTCCTTTCATGGCCCGCCTACCGAGATACCCTCCATTGGGGTGCCTCATGCAGGCGCAACGGACCTTGGGCACATGCTTCTACCTTTCAATGCAGCTTTGACAGGGCAGGTAGACCCGTTCGTCATTTTCCCCACAACCCATGATCGGTGTCAATCAAGGGATTTTGACCCTATGATGAGCGAGCATTTTTCTCCCATTATTCTGGTGGTCCATGCTGAGACTCATGAGTCACCACCCTCTTTGATGCCCCATGCGGGTGCTGCAACCTCTAGACATCTGGGGTCTACTTTCGGCGTGGCTAGGCTAGAACATCTCGAACCTATTGTCGATTCATTCACGGCATGTAACGAGAGCCTTCCAACACATCCTGACCACTCAACAGTCGAACGTCTCACCCTCGACAGACTGGTTGCTAGCCAACAGGGCGCGCCTGTAAGCGTCAGGCATTTCGCATTGGTTTACTCTAGGCGCCACAGGCCTCCCAAGGTGCAGACCGTGAATTCTGATGCCCTAGTTTCCCACGTCATTGAGGGCTGCTCTCCTGGTGGGCCTTCCACCATATGCCATGGCAGACGGCTCGCCCCCGCCTCAAGAAGCCCTACGTTGAGGTTTGGATTGTGGCTTAGCAGTTGGGTCTGTTGTCAGACAATCAATAGTAGCTCAATGTCCCAGCCGCAACCTAAAATTGCTACTGATGCAAAACCTACGAACATGACTGACGCTACGACGAACACACCAGCCATTACGAAGGCCTCCTCGGTTCACTATTCCTCCTTGGACTTACAGGGGAGATCCCTGCCCCTCTCATGACACTACCTCGCTTGTTGTCACAACCGCTGGTTTCTGACAGGGGTCCAAGGAGGAGTGACCATTTAGCTTCTCAAGCTCGCCTCTCAGTCGTGCAGTCATCCAAGCGGGGGGAGATCCCACTAATACGCTATTTAGGTCTCATCAAGGATGGTGAGGACATCTCTCCCTGGCATCATTAGGAATACAAGCGGATTTTTTATCAACCTCTGTCCGAGAAGCACATTTAGGCAATTCGGGAGTTGTTCCCCGACCAAGCTATCACGATTGGGGAACCAGGACCTTCTGCTGAAGTTCTAGCCTAATCGGTGCCCATGTGTTGTTGCCTCTTCATATGAACAACTTAAACATCCTTAGTTGCAATGTCCGCGGCCTCAATTGCGAGGCACGCTGGAACGTTGTTAGATCTATGATTGTTGACCATAATGCTTCAATTGTTTGTTTGATCGAGACAAAGTTGGGGGTCTGTAATCCATTTCTAATCAATGAGATGTGCAGTCCCATTGTTTCTGGGTATTCTTATCCTGCCTGCCTCCAGCACTAGGGGAGGCGTGTTAGTTGCCTGTCGACAGCCATTCTCTCTAGCCGTAATTCAAGTTCACATGTTCTCAATTACAGCCTACATCACCTCTAAGGCATTTGGTCCTTTCACCTGACTGCTGTGTATGGGCCAAATCACAATGGAAGGAAAGACGACTTCCTATCCAAGCTCACTGCGATTCAAGCGTCCTTGTCAGGTGCTTGGTTGCTCATTGGGCATTTCAATATGATTGTTGCAGCTGCAGACAAGAACAATCTTAAAATCAACAAGCACTCTATTGCTAGGTTTTGCTGCTTCATCATAGAGCACGAACTCAAAGATTTGCCCCTTTTCAGATGACGATACACATGGTCTAATGTGCGAGTTGCTCCTACTTTGGTCAGACTAGACTACGCGCTCGTGTCCTCAGACTAGGACGCTACCTTTCCTGACAGCTTCCTACAATCATTTTCCTCTGATTGCTCGGACCACTATCCTTTACTTCTCTCAACCACGGTGCAATCTCAAAGATGTCGTCCTTTTTAGTTTGAATCTTTCTGGGTCAGAATGTTTGGCTCCCTTCAAGCTATCAAAAATAGGTGGAAATTGAACCTGGATGAACGAACCATGCCTCCTCTACTGAGGCTACACATCTTGCTCACGTGGATGGCTAAGGAGCTCCAGCGTTGGAGTTGTAGATCCATTGGCAACATAAAGGACCAACTCCTCATCGCTTGGGAAGTCATCACTCGTCTTGAGGATGCACATGAAGGCTAGGTGCTTTCGTCGGTCGAGTCTGCACTTCACAAAGACCTCAAGTTCGGGTGCTTAGGCTTGGACTCCCTTAAATGTACAATCACGAGGAGCCGCTCTTGAGTAGCCTAGCTTCGTGATGGTGATGCTGACACTAGGCTATTCCATTCGTTCGCCAAGTTTTGCATGTGTAGAAATCACATTAACTCCCTATCCACGACGACATACCCTGTTTCCTCCAATGATGCCATGGAGGATACGTTGTTTTCCCACTTCAACTCCATCCTCGAAGTTTCTCCTACACGAGACTTCACCATTGATCTACAGGTGGTTGGAATCTCCAGCCCCGACCTGAGCACACTAGACGTGCCTTTCAGCAGCGATGAAATTTTCACAGCCATAAGGAGCTTGCCACTTAATAAAGCTCCTGGACCTGACAGATTTACAACTTATTTCTACCGAGCGGCTTGGCCTGTGATCAAGGAGGATTTGACTCTAGCTATCTGCTCCTTCACCATCGGTGATAGTAGGTGCTTATCTCGTCCAAATAGTGCTCTCATCACCTTGTTGCCAAAGAAGGAAGGAGCCTCCACGACATTAGATTTCCAACCGATTAGCCTCATTCACAGTGTAGGCAAACTTATCACCAAGATTATGGCTCTCAAGCTTGCTCCTCGGCTTGATTCAATGATCTCTGATAACCAAAGCGCCATCATCACCGGTTGTTCCATACATGACAATTTAAGTTGGTGCACTCCGCTGCGTGGTTGCTCAAGAAGGCTAAGTGGCCAAAGATCTTGCTTAAGTTGGACATCTCAAAGGCATCCGACTCTGTCAATTAGTCCTTCTTATTGGAGGTCTTGAGGGCTTGGGGGTTCGCCCCCGATGCTGCAGTGGAATCAAAGCAATCTTGGGCTCTTCTACAACCCAAATCCTCCTCAGTTCTTTTCTAGGCCCACTCTTTTCCATACCAGAGGAATAAGGCAAGGAGATTCACTCTCCCCCTTCCTGTTCATCTTGGTCATGGACATTCTAGCTCGATTGTTGACCTTGGCCGGCGAGATAGGCATGATTGACTCTATGGGACACGGTTTAATTCTACACCGTTGCTCCCTTTACGCAGACGACACGGTAGTGTTCTTATCACCAACCCAGCAGGGCATCCAGGCTCACTTAGCCATTCTTAATTTTTTTTGGAGTGTCATTCGGCCTTACCACAAACCTGGACAAAAGTGCTGCCATTCCAATTTGATGTGTTGAGACAGACATAAACATTATCAACGAGAACCTCCCATGCGGTTGCTCTTCCTTCCCCATTAAATACCTGGGTATTTCCCTCTCGACTGGTTGTCTCCTCAAACCTCATCTATAACATTTGGTGGACCATGTTGCCGCCAAATTGTCATCCTAGCAGGCCAAGTTCATTTCCAAGATGGGCAGGGCAACTTTTGTAAGGTTTGTGCTCTCGTCAACACCTTTGCACACCCTCATCTCCATTGTGGTGCCGCCTTGGGTCATAAAGAAAATCAACAACATTAGGAAGGCCTTCTTGTGGGCGGGCGACAAAGCTACTACAGGTGGTCGGTGCCCCTCTCATGGCCTAGAGTCTGCCGACCCTTTGAGTATGGCGGGCTTGGCATCCAAGATTTGCGTTTGGCCGGGATTGCTCTTTGCCTCAGATGGTTGTGGTGGCAGCAGAGTAGCTCTTCCAAACCATGGGTAAATCTTCCTTCACATCATGACAAAGACGTGGTCGCTTTTTCAACGCCTCAACCAAATTTGAAATTGGAAATGGTAGCTCCACTTTCTTCTGGACTGACTTTTGGCTCAACGATCGTGCTATCAAAGCTGTTGCTCTTGATCTGTTCAGATGTGTGCCTTCCAAAACCTCGAAGAGAGGCATTGGAAGATCGCAAGTGGATCAAAGATATCATCGGTCCTCTGAGCTTACCAGCGATAGCACAATATGTATGGCTCTGGGGCAAACTCGAATCCGTCAGCTTGACCTCAGCCAATGACCGATTGATTTGGAAATGGACAAGAACTGGCCAATACTCAGCTAAATCGGTGTACCTAGCCATGTTTCAAGGTGCCATCTGTGTCGAGGGTGCTAGTTTAATTTGGAATACTTGGGCTCCCTAGAAAGTTAAGTTCTTTGGCTGACTGGGGTTACATGGCCTGCTTTGGACAGCGGCGAGGCAACGACGTTTTGGACTTCAATCCGACAACTCCTGCACACATTGCTCTCAACTCCCTGAAACTACTGATCACTTGCTACGCAACTGTACGTTGGCGCGAGAGACCTAGTGGCGTATTCTTGGGATTCAAATTCATGTGACAATGCCCCCCCTCGTCGACAAGTGGCTTGAGCTACGATGACGAGTCGCTAAAGAGCTACGCAAGGGTTTGGACTCGCTCATCCTCCTCACCTGCTAGCAAATTTGGCTTTCACACAACGACATAATCTTTAATAATCACCGAATCTCTTCAGCTCACCTGGTGGCTCTCATCAATGACGACATCGTCCGCTGGCGAGAGGCCAAAGCAAAGAATTTGATCGCCATCACGGAGCGGGTTTCGGCGCAATTGTCTGAACGTTTATACCGGCTATGCCTAGTTGGCTCCTTTGCTTGTAATCTCTTAAGGAAAGAAATGTTGGATTATGCCACTCCTGTGACCCTGCAAGTGCAAGGTTCATCGTATCAATTTCTGTAACTTTACTATTTCTTCTTAATACAAAGATATGTATCTCTCCTGCGTATTCAAACAAAATATGGAGGTCCCTGTCTTGCTACTTTGCTAGTAATTTTTCTGGAGATTCCAGCCAGGCGATGTAAGCTAATTATTTTGCCAGGATAAGTTCCTTACTGTTTGTTTTTGCGGTATCATGGCTACAACTTGGATGAGATACATCTGGCAAGGATGCTACGCTTACGATCCTTAGACCTTGGTAAATCCAGATTCCAGATATCAGATTACCGTTCCTCTCTGAATTATCGACAATGACATCAACTTGTTGTATCATTAGTATGTGATTTGATTCATTTTCATGATGGGGTGAGATGTTCTATGGTTATTGTATCCTATCTGTAAAAGGAAGCTACTAGCAGAATAGTAGCACAATTGTATAACTGTTATACTTCCATGATATAAGCTGAGATTTGTTGTCCACAAGTATCATTTCCGTTGCCCTTGTGCACGTATTGGCAGAAGGACCGTGCATGTGAGGTGGAGGTTGGGTTGAAATCAAATGGTAGTTGGGGGTGATGATGTATTGTTTCTTCGGAAAGCCATACAAGATCCTATACGTGATGTCCTGGTGCAGCCTGGGATGTCTCTGAGTTAATGTTGAATAAAAGCACACTTTCATATTTAATTTAATTTCTAAATATAACATGAGCATGATGAAAACATTATCATACTGCAAGAGACTGTTTTATATATGTATCTCTATAATATATTTCAGGACAAAAACAATAGGAAACATGTATGACAGATATGATGGATCACAGTGAACGTATCCATCGGCAGCATGAGATACAGAGTTCCTGTGATGACGATGCAACAGACAACGATAAAGAGGTCGTAGAGAAAGAAGATTGTGATAATATAGAGAAAATAGCTTATGAACAATCGTGTCGAACGCTTCCTAAAATTCTTATTCGTCCTCTCCCAGTACATGATTCCAAGAGCGATGGATTTCAAAGACTTGCTCTCCTGATCGCCGGTGTACGCCAGCGGAGCGAGACGGAGCTGACTATATGTGATGGTGCAGTAGAGAGAAATAGTCAAAACCCTAATTATATGTATCTTTTATGGTGACGTCCAACGGATATATATATGTAGAGAGAGAAAATTGTGTGGTTGTGATTGAGACATGCCATGATCTCTCTCTCTGTTTGCCCACTCATAAAAAGAATAAAATTGTAAAATGAGGCTACACCTTCTTAAACTACTATACCGATTTTAGCAAATCATTTACGTAGGTATCGTGCACCTACGCCATTCGTCCCGCTTTGTCTTGACAAGACGAACGAGTGTGTATATTCTTTTAATCCTTTCATTCACACATGCTAACTAGATAAGGGAGACAACAAAATTTTAAGTTAGTCTCTACCACTATCCATTAGAACTTAATTTAGAATTCTTCTTAAATATAATAGATTAAGCCTGAGTATCTAACAAGTTGTGGTCAAATCCTAGCGGCCTGACAGCTAGCTTGCACGGTGTTCAGGTAAGGTGAAGTCAGCTGGATGAATACGAGCGAGAAGGCTTCACGTTACCCGGCGATCGACTGCGCCGACCCCTCCGTCGCGTGGTGGCTAGCTGCGCGTCACACTCACACGTCTCGGCTTCCGCCACTCATGCTTGCGCGCCGCTTGCCGTCCCCCGGTGCGGGAGGCCCGGGCCGTCGAATTCAACCATGTCACACGATTTCTCGACCGATAGACATCATGAGTGAGTACCCTCTCTCGCTGACAGGCCCGCTATAAAGGGAAGACCCAAAAGAAGAACCCAATAACGCCGCTGCGTGCATTTGCGTTTCACTTCTCTCTCTGCCAGGCCCATGCATGCACCTGTTCCGCTCTTCCACCTCCGCACCCATTGGATCCTCTCTCTCTCTCTCTCTCTCTCTCTCTCTCTCTCTCTCTCTCTCTCTCTCTCTCGATTCTGGCCTCAAGCTTGCATCTCAGAGACAGACGCACGTTTCCCCAGGTCTCACAGGCAATGCCGCGTGGTTCCTTCCGATAGATGGGCTCATGTTACGCGCGATTCTGCCCGAGCGCTTCGGCCACTGGGCGCCGGCGGCGAACGACCGGGAAAGGATGAAGGACAGCAGCGCAAAGGTGGTGCCGCTGCTGCTGCTGTCCGGCGCCGGCCGCGTCCACGAGATCCAGACGTTCGCGCACTACGTCGGTACGCACGTTCTGCATGCTCCGATCCCGGCCCCACCCGTGTCGTGGACCCGTGTGGCTGTTATTTTCTCCAAGTTAATGTTGCTGCCTACGTTATCAACCAACGGCAAACCAAATTCATGGTGTTCCGCTCATCTTCGATCTTGTCTAAGATTATTTACAAATATATGGTAACAATTTCATGGCATGCACACGCATTAGGATACGATGCAAGGAATTTTGCCAGCCTGCTTTTTCTCTAATTTTCTTTAGTCTTGTGAATGTCAAATTGTCAATAGCCGAGTATCGGAGTATATCTGATACCATAAATGCTGCTGGCATCTTAGCTGATCGGGATTTTTCTTCGTCTCTGCAGCGAACCAAATCGGGTTTGACGATTTGAACGAGTGCCCGCACCTCTGCACACTCGCGTATGATTATCTGAAGAAGAACGAGGGGTATGATCAGAACTTGCTCGCCTTCTTCCATAACAAGATGAACCCGGACGCCCTGCTCGTGAAGCTGATCGAGGAGCTGGACAAATGCATACTTGGCTACTTCTCCTTCCACTGGAAATGTGCAACCCACGTAATCACGCAGGTACAGACCAGAGGTAGAAGAAAGTTTGCACACTAAACAGGAGAATCGAGCTCGTACTGCTTTATGATAATCGAATTGTTCGTGTATATTGATGCTCGGCTCACTTGCCTAGGTTCTAACATCCGAGCAGCCTAAAAGAAAACTCAGAAGAATGGTAATGGAGGCCACTAGGTAACTATTGTCCGCATATCTGGAACAAAATGTGCAAGAACAGAATATGTTTTTCTTCTTTTTAGAATATAGAAAAAAAATCACGTCTTTGTATTAAGAGAGAAACAGAGTTTGGATACAACAGATCTACACATTGAAAAAACAAACAGAAACTACTACGTACGGGTATTGCATAATGTGTAGCAACAACTTAGTCTTTTTTATAATTATATCCGATGTATGAATACACTTTTGGTTCTTTATTGGACTACAGGAAGATGAGGTTTGAGAGGGTGACAAGAGAGCTGAAGGTCACCAGGCTGTTCTCGACACTGATGGAGGAGCTGAAGGCCATCGGGATAAGCTGCTACGACAACCGGCCGGGCACGGACGTGATGGTACCGGTGGCGCACAGCGACCGCAGCCCTGTCCTCCTACTGATGGGCGGCGGCATGGGCGCTGGCAAGAGCACCGTGCTCAAACAGATCATGAAGGAGTGAGTCATTCGTTTCAATTGATTCACTCACAGAAATCAAGTGCAGCCTCAGGAGCATGAGTAGCGTTACGCCGTTACCTGACTACCACGGCGCACGTGCAGGGTGTTCTGGACTGGCGCGGCGGCGAACGCCGTGGTCGTGGAGGCCGACGCGTTCAAGGAGTCGGACGTCATCTACCAAGCCATCAGCTCGCGGGGCCATCACAACGACATGCTGCAGACAGCCGAGCTGGTGCGTCCAAACTGCCCTCTTGTTGCGACGATGCTCGCATGCACCATATAGGCATATATAGACATGGCACTGATCCAGAGCAATGGCACGTGATGCATGCGCCCAGGTGCACCAGTCGTCGACGGACGCGGCGTCGTCGCTGCTGGTGACGGCACTGAACGAGGGTCGGGACGTGATCATGGATGGCACGATGTCGTGGGAGCCGTTCGTGCTGCAGACCATCGCCATGGCGCGGTCCGTGCACCGGCAGCGGCACCGCATGGGGGTCGGCTACAAGGTTGCCGCCGACGGGACGACCACCGAGCAGTACTGGGAGCCCGTTGAGGAGGATGGCGCCGGCGGCGAGCAGCAGGGAGGGCCCAGAACGAGGAAACCGTACCGCATCGAGCTCGTCGGCATCATCTGCGACGCCTACCTCGCCGTCGTCAGGGGCATCAGGTAACTAAGTAAGCACGAAGGACGACTCTTTTATAACTTCAACACAAGCAGCTTGGCATGCGTTTGACACGACTCACCACCACGGTGGCAGGCGAGCGATCATATCCGGGAGAGCCGTGCGGGTGAACTCGCAGCTCAAGTCGCACAAGCGCTTCGCCGGCGCATTCCGGAAGTACTGCGACCTCGTCGACAACGCCAGGCTCTACAGCACCAACACCATCGCCGGCGCAAAGGTCCGTCGGAGGCCTCGACCGACACATGCACATATATTTTCTGCACCGATCGGTGATGTTTGAGATCTGAGAAGCATTTTCTGTGCACGTTGTCATGCATACAGCTGATCGGGTGGAAGGACAAGGACAGCAGGCTGCTGGTTGACGTGGAGGAGATCGGGCTGCTGGACAGGGTGAGCAGGATCAACGAGGAGGCCAACTGCGTGCACGAGCTCTACCCGGACGGGCATCCGACGGGCGGTGCGGAGTCGGTGTGGGAAGACCTGGTGGCGTCGCCGGTGAGGGCGTCGATACAGCGGGAGCTCAAGGAGGCCATCCTCGACAGCGAGGCCTGCTTCCCGTCCCCGTAGCCGCGGCTGGCCTTCCGGTACATTCGTGCCAATCGTACTATATATGAAACTATTTGTCAGGGGTTCTAATTTGCTGGGCTAGTTGTAATTAAGCTGTTTTTTTTTTCTTTTGTAACACAAGTTTGTAAGCGGAATAAGAGATATACTAATCGTGGTAAAGGTTTTTTCTCCAAAGACAAATTTGCCTTGTTCCATTGCAGAATAATCGTGCTGCATAATTGGCACGAGGATGCGCGGAAACTACGGCCAAAAGCCGAAAAATCCACCTGCACGACCACCATTTTGCTCCACCCATCTGGCCACAAGCTTTTCCCGCGAAACGCTACAAATCCTCGCATTCGCGCGTAGCGCCGTAGCGTTACGTTGCACCACACAGACGCGTCCCGCCTGACGTACGTGCGGACAGCGGCCGCGTCACGTGAGACCGAGCTGACCCACGACCGCGCGCGCAGCGAAGGAGTGGGTCGGGTGCGCAGGCACGCCCTTCTGACCGGTTCAGGTTCGCGACAGACTCGTCACCCGCGCGCGGACCGGGCGGGGCGTTGGCTGCCGAGGGGCAGAGTTCGGTTTGGAAGCAGCTTCCACCTGGGAAACTGGGTACCGGGTGCGTGCGTGCAGCGGAAGCCGGCCGGCCGGTCAGTCAGTTGTGCCCGCCCAGCCAAGTTTGGTGGGCTACAGATCGAGGTGTGCAGTCCAGGTGATCGCGTCGTGCACTAGTGTACTACTCTCCAAAATATATGACATATTAGAATTTTAAAATAGTTTTAAAAGTATATTTTGATTATTAATTTATTTTATAATATATTATCAATTGCTATAAAATTAATATCATATTAAAAGATTTATAAAATATGAATTTATTGATATAACTTTTGTATATTAAAACATACATATAATTAACTAATTGTTAATCAAAATTTACAATTTTGACTTTTCACATCCCAATAGGTACTTATATTTTGGGATGGAGGAATATTTGGCAATCCGGAGCTTGAGAAAGCGCCAGGACAACGGCAAATATTGCACGCGGGCACGAATTACCAGTCACATTTCAGGCATGCGCTCACTGATCTGTGTTCAGACTTCAGAGACAGGACAACAGACGTGTCAAAACATGAAAAATATATTTCTGTTGCTAAGCCGGATATCCAATTACCTAATTGGAAGATTCCATATATGTTAGCACTGGATGCTTTCCCGTACCTTATGTTTTATGTGACAGAAAAATCATTTCTGCCCTTTGCGAGAGAACCAAGAACATCAGCTCAGTACACCACTTTCAACTTGACAACTAAAGCTCCGCTTGCTTCCTCTTGGATCTTGCGTGCCGAGTTCGTTCTCCTCAAGCTCCATCAAGGCATTTGCTATTGCCCTCTCCACCTCACAAGATGATATCTTTATAGACAAGATACAACAAAATTAGTAATGAACTGACAAGATACAACAAAATTAGTAATGAACTGGTGACGAGATTTTTTTAAGAGAAGTGAATCGATCTTCACTTAGGTTGAGAGTATCACTACTAGTTGTACATAGAGAGGAAGTATCCGATGCACAGATCTATATTGGTGAACTTATGCCCGAATTACAACTAGCTGTTTTTTTTTCACGTAGTTCATCAAATGGTTTGGATGATTTTTGAGGTTTGAAATGACCTTGGAATGAAATGGCATCTCGCCCTAACTAATTACTGGTCATTTAATTTTATGTGCAGTACTCCGCAGTAAACGCTTAAAGGTGCTTTCACTTTTTCACACAGGGTTGAACGTTTCCTGGGTCAGAATAAATTCACATGGGGTTGACCTAGCTATATGGCAAATGTTTCATAACCAATAAATATACATTGAGAATTGAGTGTGACAAGAAATTAACTAGGCGCACGTACCTCGCCTTCCACTCCAACGATCATCCACATCCCGCCGGCGCAGAAGCACGACCGAATCGCCGTCACGCGTAGCCCCTCCATGGCCTTGAGCCGCCGGAGCACCGTCTCGAACACATCAACCGCCATCGGATGGTGTTCGCTCTCGGCTCGCACCTTCACCACCATGTCCCCTGATCTCGCCCTCGGGGCCGCCCGCCCCAGCAGCTCCTCGTTCCTCGCGCGGAGCCAACCCTTCCTCCGCTCCAGCTCCCGGATGTAGCCGGCCGCCGCGCCAACGATGCCGTTCTTGCCACCCTGCGCGCGCACAAGTTAATTTGCTCGCGTCACTCGCACAGACCGGGCGAAAAGCGCACTGCGCACGTACGTGTTGGGACTAA
Organism: Phragmites australis; assembly: GCF_958298935.1. Lineage (NCBI taxonomy): Eukaryota > Viridiplantae > Streptophyta > Magnoliopsida > Poales > Poaceae > Phragmites > Phragmites australis. Next base: position 40,517,115 of record NC_084922.1, on the reverse strand, counting down.
CTTTTGACGCGCCGTGGGGCAGGAGGGCGTGGAGGTCGGCGAAGCCCTGGCTGAGGCGCTCCCGCCGCAGCCGCTCCCGCATGATGTGCCGGAACCGCGAGCTGCCCGGCGCCTGCGGCACGACGGTCCCGTCCGCCGGCGTCGAGCGCGCGTCCACCACGGTCCCCGTGGAGGCCGCAGCGTCAGCGATGCGTCTCAGGTAACAGAACATCCTCCGGTGCACGTTCGCTCCCCCGCCAGAGTTGCCCTGCCGGCCCACCAGGGACTCCAGGAGCGTCGCCGCACGCCGCTGGTACGCCGCAAAGGCGCTTCCGGCCTGCGCCGCCACCGACGCCAGCGCCGGGAGCACAAGGCCGAGGCTCATCACGTAATCGTCGTCGTCGTCGTGGTCGAAGTAGAACGGATCCATGGCTGGTTGTGCGTACGGCCCCGTGCGCACTTGATGTGCTCGCCGCCCACGGGCATCTGCGCTCTTATATATATATACGTTTCGAAAGTGTACGGGCTGATCGGAAGGTTCTACGGACTGGTCGTTACGCGCGGCTGGTTTGACCTTGACCAGCAAGCGACGCGGGCGAGCACGTGAAAGCATGCACTGTCAACGGGGAGCTGAAGGGGACTAGTACAAAGCGGCGTGTGCCGGCCGCTTCGTTACTGTAACGTGTTTTTTCCGATCCCCAGGAAGTGAATTCTTCCGCGTGCGTGTTACCGTGCGCGGTGAAACAATGGTCACGAACCCGCGTGCAAGTGTCTTTGTCGTCGAAGCCGTGTGCAAGATATCATTGATTAGCGTTGATCGGTCAGCTAAGATTAAATTTTTGTTCTAGAAACGCATAGGATTGGATCGAAACTGTCGTTTCACTCGCTTTCGGTGGCCCCCTCACCTCGAGTACAAACAACGTGTTTGGTTCTCCAAACCACCTCGAGGACAAACAACGTGGTGTAGTAGTCCTCGTGAAAAACATGTTCCTGAAGCACAGGAGCAGCAGCTGCTGCAGCATGCAGAGATATCGATTCGGACTAGAACGCAGGATCTACCGCTCCTTTTTTTTAGAGGAACCCTGGATCTACTTGGACTATTCTCTTGGGAACAAATCGAATAGGATTCAGCCCCAGCTTGATACGTCCCCCGCGTTGGTCAGTTTTGGCGCTACCGCGAGTCCGCGACGGAAACGGTTCCCGACACCGAGTCGGATTCATCCTCCCGCGTGTGTCTTGCAGGCGCGGATAAAAGGCAGGGCCGTATATTAGCAGGTCCAGGCTGGGCGACCGAACAGGCCCCCCAAATTTTGCTTAAGTACATACTAAGCAGCAGCTAATTACTATATTAGGTGAGAGGAAAAATGCTTGAAAGCAAAAGATTGCTCTGCCCAATCGTATTTTGCCTCCTTTGCACTATCTTCATGATCCTTTACATAATATTTATGCAGAGTCAATCCATCATACATGCAAAAACAAGATATTAAAAGGAGTATCAAAAGGAGGAAACATATGCCTCATATAGTTGAAGAGTGAGCTTCTCTAGAACTGGTGAATGTTGGATGAAAAAGATTAACGCATCAAGGTTAGCAACAGTGCACCACTAGTTGACTACCAAAGTCTTTAATTTGCTAAATACAGGGCATAATGTAAAGTCTCTTCTGAAGATAAACTGCACAAGTCATAACCAAGGTGATTAATGATACGAAGCACCCGCACGTTGCATGAAAGGGCATATCGGATCCACAGGTCCGGCCAGGTAGCCGAAAGTCTCATCTTTGGGCCAAAAATTGATTTCACATTCAAGCAGAGGCTTCGGGCCCGTTAAGGAACTTGTTCATTTCATGTGCATTCTCGAAGTCAAGGTCCTCGGGGACTTCCACCGATTACGCCGGCTCCGAGCGAGCATGCACGTCGTCTGCACGAGCTCGCGCGACGACAGGAGCGACAGAATGCGGTGAAGGTGCTCGCACGATCCTCGTCGTCCCCGGCGGCCGTTTTTGTGCCTCTTGGCGGTATCGCGCCCCGGAGCCATTCCGTCGAACAGGTCGTGAAAGCGAAGGAACCCGGGTCACGAGTTCCGTCGAGTGGGCAGAGGGAAGGTAGAGACGGAGAGATTTCGCGCTGCATCACCGACTCACCTGTGCGTGTGCAGCTCGCTCCGTCGGGTGCTCAGCTCGCGGTCACCGCCGCCCACAGCCCACAGGAAGAGGAGTTGAGGCCCAAAACAAATCAGGTACAGTGAAGGACGAAATATCTCCCAAAATTGGGCCCAAGTTTGCAAACGTTCTTGCAAGAAGCTAGTATTATATACCTCGACCTCTCGGAGACCTCTGCTACAGTTGAGACCAGTTGAAAAAGGGAAGACCTCCTTCCCGACGCTGATCTCGCCGGCTCCCCTCCGCCTCCGGTGGCCCTTCGGCGCCGGAGGGGGAGGGAAACCGCGATTTGGCGCTCGGCCTACATACTCCCTACTGGTAGTCTAGTTTTAAATAAGGTATGGTAGTTTAGTCTGTTGGCTTCGGTGTTACCGATGTCCATCATATTTTCCTTCCTCCAGGCATCTCCGGCGTCGGCAGCTCCATCTCCATCTCCGGTGTCTCTCCTATGAGGTACGACTTCCTCTTATCCGAGAAATCGGGTTGGGGTTTTGTTTGTACCCGCTTCGGCGGTCTTTTACCCTTTTGGTTGCTTCGTCGTCAAACGACTCGGGACCGCGTCCGCATGCGATGCTTCAGGCGACAGATCCCATGTCTTTCGGTGATGATACGGCCGGTGGCTGTCAAGTAGCTAGTGCCTGTACGTTCAATGTTAAGAGCACATCGACGAGCTCGATGTGCTAATAGTTGGAGCAACAAAAAACTACAAAGCTTCTTCGTCGAGAAGGGTATCAGCTTCAAGCTGCACGCTCGGCGTGTTCTCCTGCCAGTGGCGGCGGTCCGTCGAGTGGCTGCTCCGATTGCCGGCGATGAAGGCGATCGGGAGAACCTTACAAGGACCAAGATGTAATTTTTATGTACCTCAGAGGTGTCTTTGTAAGGAATGCAATGTAATCCTTTATATACATATATGAAATACAACCCGGTTTCTTAAAAAAAGACGCTAGTATTATATACGTGCCTTTTATTTGAATTGTAGTATACGTGCCTTACCAGGGCTGCAGAATTCCCTCAAAAATCACTAAAAAAATCCCTCAAAAATAAAGAACAGGGCTGCAGAAGCACAGATTCCATGCTTGTTATGGAATTTCTTTTCCTTATCGACTTTTCCCTACAGCCTTGAGTTCCTAACCACCACTTGACGCGGGAGAAATCGACGGGTCCAGGTGGAGCGCACCTATTGGCGTAGAGCGGATAGGCCATGTGTTCAAGGATAGCCAATCCCGTGCCTCACCCAATCCTAGTGGCGGCAGACGATTCGCAGCCACATCGATTCGCGATAATTTCGTGTATCGCCTTAAAAGGAAACGCCGCCAACTAGCGCACGCGAGCCAAGAAGCAACGCACCACACTCCACTCTCCAGCACCCCGGCAGAGGAAGCGGCCAGCGAGAGATCCAGAGGCAGCAGCAGCCATGGCCACCGTCAGCGCCGCCACAGCGACCACCGTCGTCGCCCGCGCCGCGATCGCCAGGCCGAACGCTCAAGGTACGGCGACACCCACACGCATGCCATAAAATTCGTTCAGTCTTTTGAACGTTGCATGCTCACGTTGAGCTCGGTGTTTACAGGGCTGCCTCAGCTGAGGGCGAGGAGCGACAGGGTGAGGTGCAGCTACTCCAAGGACGCCAAGAACGCGGCCCCGGTCAGCATCAAGGGCGCCGGCGCGTCGCTGCTCGCCGCGGCGGGTGCGGTGACCGCGTCCGCGGCACCCGCGCTGGCGCTGGTCGACGAGCGGATGTCGACGGAGGGCACCGGGCTGAGCCTGGGGCTGAGCAACAACCTGCTGGGGTGGATCCTCCTGGGGATCTTCGGCCTCATCTGGTCCCTCTACACCGTCTACACCTCGGACCTCGACGAGGACGAGGAGTCTGGGGGCCTCTCGCTCTGAATGCTCTTCTATCATTGATCTGCTTGTAAACATGGCGGTGATCGGTGTAATTTCAGACATTGCTATTTGTATCTAAGTCTTTTGCTTCTTCGAGATGTTGATTGGCGGGTCAGACGAAGTATTTGCTATCGAGTGAACTTAAAAAAAAAAAAAAAGAACATTTTGCACAGATTTGAGTTTCCGGTAGAGTTCTTGTTATTTAGGGGGCTGCGTCGTGTGACTTTTCAATCAAGGTTGTCAATATCCCGTTACACATCTTTGAATCCTATAATCACTACTAGAGAAAATATTTATACAGATGATTCATAAACTTCGTACGAGACTCTCTTTCGAACGGTGGTGCAGTGCGCTACGCATGCCGGATCCAGCGAATCGAGCTCTCTACCTCGTGCGCGCAAAGGCTTGCACCACTAACCTGAACATCGAGGATTGTGTGTAGCTTGCCTGACCAACCATGAGAGTCCTAGGCTAAAGCTCTTCTGCCGCTCCACTAGTAGTGAGGACGAGGATGTGAGATTTGGGAAGAAAAGATAGAGTAGCTAGGGTCAACCAAACAAGCAAACGAGCACCCTCGGATAGCTTGGATGGTGGATGCAAGGCCGATTGCACACCGTAACTTTGCTCCCTCCGAAGTTAGAGGATCCGTGTCCAGTGCGGAATCCGCTACTCTAACTTACCAGTAAGTCCCTAGGTGAACAATACTCATAATTTATCTCTACGAATCGTGCTTGCAAACAATGGTTTCGTAAATAGTATGTACATGAACAGTAATCCAATTATCAATATTTTACGAACATAAATCGCATAGGAAGACCTTATAAATAGTAAATTACTATATTGTTTATGATATTGTTCACCTCTAACTTACCTCTAGTAAATCAGAGGAACCGGTTCCCACCGGTGTCGATGGCCTTTTAGATCCAGGAGCCTCCATGAGAGTCTTTGTGACGGCCACAGAACCAGTCAACTGCCAGACCAATCAACACCGACCAAAGAGGAAGGCCTTGTCTTCTTCGCCAGCCACCAGAGTTTTGAGGAATCGGAGCGACGATCAGCTCCAAAGAAGGGCTCGTGTCGGAGGCATTAGCACGAGTGACCAGGTCCTTGGCGGGAATAAGCAGCAATGCCTCCATCTCCATCACCTTGGATGGCTTGGATGTTGTGGCGAGTGCCTTCGACGGCGCGGCATTGATTCTGATGCCTCTGATGGCGCCTGCGCGTGGATGGCGAGGGCCATTGCAAGGACCATGGAGTGGTCGGTATCCAATTCACCGACCAGGGTGGTCGTTACTCCATTCAACGTCCGCGGCTTGGGTCGCTTCACGCCGTATCTCGCTGAAGCGTCACCGTATTACAAATTTACATTTGTGCCCTACGTGCCTCCGTCTCCTCCCACCTACCGGAGGCACCTCAAGAGCTTCGACCTTGCGTATGCCTGGGTGATCAGTGTTCCATTTGGCATTTGCCGACCAGGGTGGTTGGTGTCTGATTTGCCGACCCCTCGCTAGAGCGCGGCCCGGCACCGCCTCGCCCACGGGGACCACACGCGGCCTATCTCCAGCCCCGGTTAGCCTCCCTCCTCCTCTCCCAAAACAAATTTCTCTTGACACCTGAAATATAGTTTTCACTATCATAAATTTCTACCTTGTTCTTGCATTAAGAAACTAAGTTGAAATATCTTTTGGTTTACTTATGATGAGTGATTGACATTGGTATCTATTTGGTTTAATAATCTTCGGTTTTGCATGATCTTTGATGTGATTTAAATTGATTTGGTATTTCATTTGAGCATATTGATTATGGACTAACTGGAATTAAAGTTGGAGATATGTGTTTACTTGTCTTATGGTGTGCAGACGACGGATACAACTTGGCGGTCGATAGCAGGTGATTGGAGCTAAATGGATGCTTGGTACCGGGTGGAGTCAATGGTGATGCTAATTGAACACGTGGAGATCAAGCAAAGCATAGAAGGGAGGATGGAGACGGCGTGTTAACAAAATCAAGTGAAGGGGATGCTGGTGCAAGTAACAAGGTGACCTGAGGGATAAGAAGTGGGAGAGATTTGCCGGTGATCAGGATCGCAAGACGGAGTACACGAGTAGACATCGGAGTGATTGCTTAAGATGTAAGCAAGTGGGGAGTCACACTTTGAGAAGTGTGCTAGAGTTTAACGGTTTGGCTTCAAAACCGCGGGAGGACTGGAGGAATACATGGCACCATTGCGAATCTTTCGAGGCGAAGTTAAGTCGTGAAGGTGCTGTGGCTGTCTGATGAATTGAGAAGAAAATTGATCAAAATATCCTCGATGGTAGGTATGAGTGTACTAAAAGAGAGTGGTATTTTGAGGAAAAAAAACTAAAAAAACTTAGATGTCAAGTTTTCTAAGCTTATAAATAGAGGAGTAGGGCAATAAGAGAAGATGAATCAGCCATTTTGAGCCCCCTGTGTCATCCATATGATAGTCTTGTGCTAAGGTTTCAGAGGAGAGGAAGATGAGTGCTTAGCCTATGTACTAGGTGAGAGCTTTGTGAGAAAAAATCTTTGTAATCTATCTAAAATATAGCTAACCTTTGCTACAACGAAGTTTATTTTTCTTCATATATTATGCTCACATCCTTCTAGTTTTCTTCTATTGGTTCTATTGCAAGTTTGCAAGTTTTTCGGTTTCCGGATTTGATTTTCGTTTTGGTTTTTAGGCTAAAGTTTCAGCACATTGTGATGTCATTCTTCTTATTGCTAGAGGCATAAAATTTACATACACACACTTATGTGATGGAGTTTTGAATTCTCTTGCCTTTAGATAATTAATTTGGAGAGTTTCGTTGCTCGGTATTCATCTTTTCTTATTTCTTTGCAAGTTGTGATCTTTCGAGTGCTAAGATATATAGATTGATCTTAAATATAACATATGGTTCATATATCATCCGTGGAGTCGTGTTACCTCGATTTTCTCTTATTAAAACTTCTCTTTATTTTTGCTTCCGCTTGAGTTTTAAGGTGTATTGGGTAATCTAAATAGAAGATGACTATCGATTTCGCAAAAAATTTGTTGATGCGCATATTCGTCGCTCCTCTAGTCATCAATCTCCTTGCTACATGCATAAAACAGTTCTTGAGGAGCCATTAGATACTGATATACAATGTATTGTACAGTACACAAATGATGCATTTATCTTGACGACTTCTTTAAAGCACTGGGTACATGATTGTTGCCTGTTGGTGTAAAACCCATGGCGTTCATTCTTCTGATCAGATACATCAGTGCAAAGAAGACGACAGTTTTATAAATACCCAATCAAATACAAGTGTGGTATATCAAAATTCTTGATCTTGACACCTGCAATACATTTTTCACCGCACCAACTTTATCATAAAGCTGTTGGGCAAAGTAATTAACCAAGCACTGAAGAATTCAGAAAGAAAAGGAACACACATGTAGCAAAACATCAGTTTGTAGGTGTGGCACAACACATGCAACTGGTGAAAAAGGAAGATCTTGTCTTCTGTTTTCCTCTGCTTCTTGGAGAACTAACCAAGACAATGTTATTTGGGATCGATTCTTGTTCCTTCAGTGGAGACAACATACCAACCCCGTCCTCTGTCATTAAGCTCTGAAATGGTTTCTTGTTTCGTGCAGAGTGATTTGGTACTCTGAAGTCTCCTCCTGATGGCTCCCTGGGGCTCAACAGTGGGCTCTTCTCAGATTCTTCTTCATCTTCGACTTTAAATTGCATCACAGAGATGTCAGCCATGGGCATGCCCATGCCTACTTTGCTATGCTGTTCAGTAGAATGACTGAAAGAACATATGCTCTCAACTCTCTGAAGAAGTGGAGTCTCTTCACTAGCTTCTTTAACATGAGTTGATGTCTGAAGAATATATTGTTCCTCTGTAGCCCTATCAACACCTGTTGTGTCTTTCGCCTGGTTGCATTCAGCAGTAAAGCCTATAGCTGTAGTGGTTGTTGTAGAACCCTCCTGGTTGGATTCAATAGTAAAACTTATCGACGTAGCGTTCACACCTACTTTCTTGTGGTTAGAACCATCAGTAAAGATTTTTCCTATCTTTGAGCTGTTCTCCACCAACTGCATGCAAGTGCTAAGAATCTCACCGTTGTCAAGTTTTACAACGTCATGTTCTTCAAACTGTATCTGCTGAGACCGATCACCTTGTGAGCTGGTTATAGTTTCTTGTGTATCTCTGGTCCTTGCGTTATATGTTGAGGTGATGGTCCCTTCATTACTATCTGAGATATCAAGCTTTATACATCCCTTGTCAAAATCTTCTAGTAACAGAAGAGGACTTGATGATGTGGTCATTGGTAAATTGGATAAGTCTCCTCCCTCCTTTGCTGCTACCTGTGCATCAATGTTTTGACCTAATCCTTCTGTATTACTTACCTTATTACCTTGTTCTAAAATTTCTTTCACTGTCTCTTTATCACACTCTAGTATTCCAGTTACTCCATTGACTTCTCTTTGTTCTTTTTCGTCATTCACAGTAAGAAGATGATGTGATGAAGATGAGTGTAAGCATGTCAAATCCTTTCCATTGACCTCAACAGGACTGACTAAGTTACCATCATATTCCTCAGGCTCCTTCTCCTGTTCAAAATTATATGCTAGATTCTGAACTGCGACAGTTTTGTCAACATCTTCCTTCATGTATGTTCTTTCAATGCCACTATGCTCCACTGTTGTAGTAACAGAATCTGAAATCTTTCTTGATACAACTACCCTCTCATTTATTTCATGTTTCTCCGGTTCTTGTTCCTTTATTACACTTGGATTTCTTAGATATGGCTGAAATTTTGCAGCAAATTCGCCATTATAGAGATTATCAGGTGCACTATACTCTGGAATATCTTCATATCCATGTATATTCTCTCCTTCCTCAATTGCTTCATCACTTACAATCATAGGCTCTACTATTGTTGTTGTGGTGACTGCACTGATTACTTGTGGTATTTCTGTGATATAATCCTTGGATGTCTTCATATTTGTGGCATCTAATAGTTGCACATATGATGGACTGTCTTTTTGTCTAGGCTTATCTTCTATGACAACTTCCTTAATCTCAGAATCATCTGCATCAAGATAAGTACTGACAATTGATTCAGTTGACGATGTAGTTTCTCCTTGCATTTGCATCAACTGACCCTCTACTGTTGACACCTCAATGTGTCCTTGTTGTAATATTTCATTTGTATCTTCACCAGAGAGATTGCCACCCATCGGTGCATTTTCATGGCTTCTAGATTCTTCCTCATCTTCTAGTGACCCTTCTATATTTTCCTCTAACAATGATCTGAAATTACCCACAGTACTTTCTCCGCTCCTGTCTCGAGTCCCATGCACGATTTGTTTGACCTTTTCACTAGATACTGAACTATCCTTGATGCTTATCATATCTTCAATGGTGGTGCTGACAGGAAAAATTATTTCTGCAGGATATATAGCTGTTTCAGTTGTCTCGTCCTTCACTAGTTCATGATCTGTGCCAAATGAATCGCTTTTTTAGTAGAATTCGGTGCGACAGAAAAAACAAGAATAAATGCCTAGTGGTACTTTTTTTATTACCATCCATTTTAGATTCTGAAGTTTATTCATTAAAGATAGTTGTTCATTTAAGCTGACGTAGTAAGGGAGGAGTTACTGCATGTGGGTAACATGTTTGTTTGTTTTATAGCATGGGTAGCATATTTGCTGTACTTTTGCATCCCTATATTTATATTGCTATTTTTTTTCGTTTCTCTAACCATTACAATTATGAAGTCTCTATGCTAAGCCATGCTTCTTATTTGACTTATACTAATTGGGAAATAGGGAGAACTATTGTGAACTAAAGCACATAAATAAAACGATACAACGAAAAGGTACCAAGTAAGCTATAATCTGAAGCAGAGGATTGAACTGACCTTCTTTTGGTAAGTTACCACTCTGATCATCTTGTGTTGATGCATTGTCCTGAATCGAGCCCCTGCTTTTCTCATCTAAGCCTTCAATCTTAGATGATGAATTATTTCGATAAGAGGCCACTTGTTCATCTCCACCATTGGAAATGATGGAGTCCTTTAAGGACTTTGACATATTTGTATCCTGAGTGCCATCCTTCTCAGTATCTAGCATAAACATAAAGTGAGTGATCATAGTGGTTGTTTAATACACTGAATTTTTATCCTGAAATTAGTGCACTACCACCCATACTTTTCTCAGTGTTTGTGTCGTTGAGCCCAGTTGAACCATTTGAGGGCTCAATGATTTTGCCGACACCTTGAACGGGATCTTCTGATACTAAACAGCACAGGTAGCTAATTAGCAAAATATTCAAACTTCATCTTTAGATGGCAGATATTATTTAGCAAAATGCATACCTTGTTGACCAGTGACGTTGTTGTTGCCCATGATCTCATTACACATCAATGCTCAGCTCAAGCTCTGATATACTAAGAGCGATCGGAACATTGGTTAAGTTAACTCGAGGGCATAAATTACTGGCTATTGAAAGACATGAGGATATGAAACTGAGCACTACATACCATGATGGTGGATTGATGGTGGACACTTCATGGTTAGCTAGAAAGAGTGCAACAAGACAGCATAGTTTGCCTGTGAGCCTCCTTGTATTTGTAGTGCTGGGAGCAAACTATAACAAATACCTGCTTTGTGGGTCACCATTTCCTCTTAATAATTTTAGGAGAAGTTAAGAAAAGTGAAGTCGGAGATCTAATAGGATAATGACTGCATCATTCACCAACATGACTGAATTTGTTTAGAGTAGAGTTTACTGAAATTTAGTAGGAAAGCTGAGCCCTTTTTTCTATAAAAATCATAAAAGCTTGGTCATATCGGGTGTATGATTTAACATGATGTCTATATGCTTTTGGTGAAACAAAAAAATTGTTATTTTCTTGCAATCTTATATGCTGGGGCCTGGGTGCATGAATGTTTTTATCCATTTTCTATAAAAAAATGCTGGGTGCATGAATAATTATATCATTTCACTCTTCTGTCAATATGTTCTCCAGATTGTCGCAAATGGATGTCGGAAGAAGATGAAGGTCCTGAAGGCAGATCAGGTTAAGATATGGACACGAACCCTCCTACAGCTTGAAAAAATCATTTTGTTTAATTTTACAAATCATGTGACGATTTACAGCAAAACTTCACTTATTGGAGAACAGAAATCCTCGGCTTGCCTTTTCACAGAATGTAATGAGCTGGAGCATTTCTTTGAACCAATCGAGCTTTCGGCGCATGTTCAATAATGGTTTAAATATGCCTATCTACACATTTGATTCTTCCCAATTCAAGCTCCCTGTCTCAAGGATTTCTTTTGGAAGCATTGTATCGTGGTTTCTTTGGCTCTAAAGCTCGGATCCAGTTGAGTTGGAGGGGGACATGAACCTGTGCTCTTGTTATGTTTTTGGTGTAATCATGGCCTACACCTCCCTTTTGGTCTGCTGCTAGCCTGCTTCACATACTTTCACAAGGCCCTCCTGGTGTTCCCCATCGCACATGGTGGAAGTGGTTTTCCACCTCATGATTTCCTTAGAAATTTTGAGTTTATGATTGCCATCACCAGCTCTCGATCTAGTGGTTGTTGACCTGTTTGCAACTGTAAACTTGGCTTCTTTGTGTGTGTGTGTGTGTGTGTGTTTTTTTACTTGGTATCGGTAAAAGTTTGGGCGATGCATAGCTCAGTGTTTTGGACAATTCGGCCACAGCAACATAAGGTTACTCGAGCAATCACGGGTAACAGAGAAATACCCACAATCTCTCATCGGTGTCATGTCGTCTCCACATATCAGCACATATGCACTCGTACAATGAGAATTGACTTAGAATATCATCTGTAACACTCTATCTCTAAAATTTGTTTACAGCCTAGCCCGTCTATGGATATAGACCTGAATACTCATATCACATCTCTTACACTTTCGTTATTGTTTTGTGTAAAAGGATTAGTTCGAATGTGTTATATTTGAAATACAAAGGCTTGTAAGTTGGTCCGACCTATTCATAAATTATCGATATGACACTAAACCCACTACATCACACTAACTAAACCTCATATGTCAAAACTAGAAATACTGGTATTGCAATAATCCGAGTACAATGTTTCATATTTTTTGAGTTTTATATATTTTTCTTTGTATTTTATATTATTTCAGTCGATTTATCAATATAACTAATATTCCTTTCGATATTTTTTGGAATTTCTCAAAAATAAAATTATATTATATGTATATCCGTATATATATACATACATATATATGTGGGCCTACTGCTACAGTAGCTACAGTACACATACATCGAAATATTGACTCGATAATATATATGTTATAGACTAGTGTCCATAGACTACCCATGCATGCATGGTGCATTAGTGCGACGCGTGGTAGTCCAGGACCACAGATATTTTGAAGCTGGATCATAGTCATCGGTTGAGATCACGTCCATGAACCAATGGACCAGCAAGCTATCTAGGGTTTTCTTTTATCTTTTTATTTTGGTCCCAACTAGTTTCGCGAGGTGCTTGATTTCTTTGACTACTTTACAAATAATTGTTTTTTAAAATATTCATTATAGCTCATGCCACGGTACTCCATGTAAAAAAATAGCTCGATAAAATATATGTGACACTAACAAATAGTCTATCCTATCTCACCGCTAACTAGGAAACCACTTGTTAGTGAATATTGTTGACGAGGCTAGCTCCTTTGCGGTATAATACCACTTTGATTATAGTTGCTCAAAGCATCTAATCTTGTAGTGCGAATATGTACGTCTGCGATTCCAAGATGGACCATGGATGGACGCATGCGCGCACATGAGTCACGGCGCGCGCGTGCGTGGTCGCATGTGCGCCCCTCCGATGGCTTTGCAGTTTGCACCACGCATTGGGCATTGGCCGTGTACGCACGCACACCGGTTGCTGCTCTGACCGCTCCCGCCCGCTGTTCATCTTCTCGATCGGCGCTCGTGCGTAGTTCGAGATGTACATTTCGCAGCGGAATTTTCGTTTAGCATCACACGGTGCTGGGCGTGGGCGCGCAGTAGTGCCGCCGCCCCGTCGGTGTGCCGCGGAGTTTGGCGTCGTCGTCGCCGCCGCCGGCCGGCCGGTCGGGCCGTGGCTGCCAAACCTAGCTCAATATATGGGCAGCACAGCGCATGCATTTGACGGTATCTGTGTAGCCCGGCCGGACTACTGTACGTGTTCATGGAGGACGGCTGCTGTTGGGGTCAAAGTAGATAACCTTTGGGAAGAGAGCTAGTGGATAACCTTTGGGAACATCAGGTGACTTCTGATTGGGTGTTTCACACATGTGTTTGTTTACATGATTGTAACTACTATCTATGGAAACGTTGACTGATCAACAACGTCGAGCGATTGGTTCCCCGGCCCTGTTTCTCGATAGAAAGTTGGCCCTGCACGCAGATCGCGGTGCTCCATGCGTTTACGCAGTCTTTCTCGATCCGAGAAAACGGTACTACGATGTAGATGTAGTAGCAGCCACACTTCGAAAGAAAACAGCGCGCGCGCAGCACGTCGTCGTCGTTGCAGGCCGTCCCACGAGCACGACCCAAAATCCCGTAACCCACAGCATGCAGGAAGTAGTGCGTGATTCGCATGTTGGCGACGGTGAGGTACGTCGTCAAACCGTCAGATCCAGCTCGTGGCCATGGCGTGCCTGTCTGTGCATGTGAACAGGCAGGGCGCGCACAGGCGCAGGTCGACGTGCGTACGGTGCGCGAATTGTTGAGAGATCACGGCGCGCGGTGGTGCGGGTGACGGAGCTATGAGAATGTTAGACTATGCCGAAGCAATTTCTGTCGCGGGTGAAAATTCCGTCGTGAACGGATTTTCGTTCTCTTCAGCGTTCCAACAATTTTCCTTCACAGTTCTTGTCACGAAGAGATTTTTAAGATCATTTTCTTCAAGACAGGATTCTCTTTCTTTTCACTTCGTGATTCTCCTCGAAGAGAAGCTGTTAGAGATGAGAAAAAATAAAAGGAATGATAACGAAGAAGGTAATCAGGAAGAAACAAAATGAAGAGAATAAGGTTGGAGATGATCTTACGATGACCGAGACCGTTGAGCTGGCGGCGCGTGGAGCTTGCAGCGTGGAGAACAATGACAATGGTTTTGTAGGGTACTGTACATCATACCTGCCATGAACAAGTTCGATCGATAGCTGCTAAGAAACGAAAGAGATGACTGACATGAGCCGATTGCCTCGATTTTGCTCTACGGTGTCCAAATTAAGCAATATACTCAGAGAGCACGACCCCTCATCCATTTCAATTTCGTTTCCGAAAAATAAAACATAAAACATGAATCCATCTGATCAGCAGGTTAATCCGAGTTTCATCAAGTGAAATCTCCACGGACTTAAGTTCACAGCTTTCATCTTGCACACTTGCATGAAATCTTGTTCGTGTACTCTTTGCATGCTAGGCCGGGGATATTTTATTTCATTGTCTAAAAAAATGCTCACGCTTGCTCAATTGCCAATAAATCAATATGATCCATCAATAGAGGGATTTGAATAGAAGTGGACAACCAAATCAAAATTAGCAGATTTTAGCCGTCTACCCTGAATCAATGTGGGTCCTTGTGGTGCAACCTCTCCACTCGAGTGAGTCCTAGATGTTGAGGGATCGGAAATCCCCCCTGAGTCAAGTGGACGAGAGCTCTCTCCACCATGGGAGAGCTCAAGCTTGAGGAGAATGGAAAGAGGAAAAAAGGAGATGTCGAGAGATAGGTGAGTGTGTGAGAATCAGTCGAATCAGTCGGGGTGGCTCCTCCTTGCCCCCTTGGGGCTATTTTATTGATAAGAGGGGGTGGTCAATACCACCCTTATCCCCATTATATTTTTATGTGCTCGTTGCTGGGTACAAGAGGCGAGGGTACTATAGTCTTTACCCATGTCTCACGTAGTTGCTCTATCTACACTGTTTAGACTTCCTAAGGGTATGGGGTGTTTCCCCAACAGCACCCCCTCATCTGCTGGTTTTGAGGTCCCGAGGGGCTAGCGGATGTACAGAAAACTACCTCCAACCCCTAACAAACTAAGACTCTCATGGTCGTTCCCTATCGTCGAAGCATGATGTGGGGTCGATGACGAGACTGGGGAGGAGTGTAGTCTGGTGACCCACTCTGTGGCTGCCGCTGGTAGCAGCGACAAGGCTCGATGAAGGGGGAAGGGGGCATCGTCCAGAGCCCTGCAACAGGGGCTAGACGCCAAGTGGAGGCAACGTTGTCCGGAGTCTAGCAACAGATGTTGGACGCCGAGTAGATGGCGAGGAGGCCAGATGCGTAGTCAACGGCAAGGCTGGGGGGAGCATGGTCTTGTGACCCCCTCGGTGGTTGTCGCGAGTGGCGACAGTGAGGCTAGACATAGGCGGTGTCGTCCGGAGTCCGACAGCAAGAGTCGAACGCTAAGGAGACGTCGAGGAGGCTCGATGGTGATGACGCAGTTCGGAGCCCCGTAGCAGAGACCAGTCACTAAGTAGATGGCGAGAAGGCTCAATAGAGGTGACGTTGTCCAGAGCCCCGCAACAGAGGCCAATCGTGTAGTCGACGAGGAGGAGGCTTGTCGGAGGTGACGTCATCCAGAGTCCGACGATAGGGGCTGAACGCTGAGCAGACAGTGAGGAGGTCGGACGTGTAGTCGACAGTGAGGCCAGGGGGAGCATGGTACTGTGACCCCCTCAGCGATTGCCACGGGCGACGGCGGCAAGGTTCGATAGAGGCGGCGGCAAGGTTCGACAGAGGCGGTGCCATCCGGAGTCCAACAATAAAGGCTCGATGCCGAGCGGATGACGACGAGGAGGCTCAATGAAGGCAATGTCGTCCGGAGTCTGACGACAGGGGCTAGATGCCGAGTAGACAGCAAGGAGGCTCGGAGGAGGCGATGTCGCTCGACAGAGGTGACGTCATCAAGAGCCCTTGCAACAAGGGCTGGACGCTGAGTAGACGATGAGAAGGCTCAACGGTGGTGACGTCGTCTGGAGCCCTCACAATAGGGGCCAAACACTGAGTAGGCGGTGAGAAGGCTCAATGGATGCGACGTTGTTTGGAGCCCCGCAACAGAGGCCCCGTAACAACGTCAGTGACGAGGAGGCTCGCTGGAGGTGACGCTGTCCAGAGACCGATGGCAGGGGCGAGACGCGTAGTCGACGGTGAGACCAGGGGGAGCATGGTCCCGCGAACCCCTCGACGGTTGTCGCGGGTGGTGGCGGCGAGGTTTGACTGATGCGGCACCATCCGGAGTCCGGTGGTAGGGGCCGAACATCAAGTGGACGGCAAGGAGACTCAACTGAGGTGACGTCATCCAGAGCCCTCACAACAGGGGTCAGACTCTGAGTATAGGGTTGGAAATAAAACTCGAGGCTTGTGAGCCAACTTAGGCTCGAATAGGCTCAGTTCGGCTCGATGGACAAACGAGTAGAGCCTGAGCCACCTACCTAGCTGATGGTCAATCAAGCCGAGCCCGAGCTGGCTCGCAAGCGGCTCGGTGCCGACCAAGCGTGAGCACATCCAGAGTGCTCATATGCTGAGACACCCACACCCAGACATCACAACGCTGCTCCACACCATCGGCCACATTCCTCTCCTTCCCCCTCATCGTCGGCTCCTGTCCTTCTCCCTCCACGCTCTCCCACCCATCGGCCACCACCACCTCCCTTCTTGTCATCCATCGCGCCGCATTATCCTCAGATCCACCCTTGCACCTCCCAACCCCCCTATTACTTCTGATCCTGCTCGTTGAGGAGAGCATGGCTTGACGACGAGGCAACACAAAGCAATGACGAAGTAGGAAGCCATTGTGGTTGCTGCGGCTTGGTGTTGAAGGCAACAACAGATTGGAAAGAAAACGGAAGAGCAAAGAGCGGGCGGACGCATCGTGGCCGGGAGCGGGGAATATTGCCGTGCATTGCGCTGGTGCTTGGTGCAGAGCGACCTCCAGCGTCCGAAGCGACGGGTCGCTGCCTTCCTACACATCAGCCTCTCCGCCCGCCGCCGCTCCACCAGTTGCCGTGCGCTCCCACTAGCTGGCTCGAGCTTCCATGCATCAGCATCCCACCCACGACACGCATGCACAATCATACGGTCCAGCACCGGTGATGCCAAAGCCTTATCCGCAGCTGAATGTCCACAGACAAATAGATTTTGGGGTTTTGACCTTTGGCTCGCGATCTAGCTGAGCTGGCTCGAGCCAGCAATGAGCCTGAGCTGAGCCTATTTTTTTAGCTCGCTCATCTTATCGAGCCGAGCCGAGCCTTTCCACCCCTAGCTGAGTAGACGATGAGATGGCTCAACGGAGGCAACACCGTCCGGAGTCTGACGGCAGGGGCTGGACGCTGAGTAGACAGTGAGGAGGTTCGGCGAAGGCGATGTCATCCGAGTGGACGATGGCAGGGGACGAACGTTGAGTAGACGGCAAGGATAGGGGGAGTGTGGTCCCGCGACCCCCTCGGTGGTTGCCGCTGGTGGCGACGGTGAGGTTCGACGGAGACGGTGCCATATGGAGTTCGGCAACAGAGGCCTGACACCGAGTGGACGGCAAGGGACGGATGCCAAGTAGACGAAGAGGAGGTCGGGCACGTAGTCGATGGCGAGGCCAGGGGAGCATGGTCCCGCGACCCCCTCGGCGGTTGCCAAAGGTGGCGACGGCGAGGTTCGACGGAGGCGATGTTGTATGGAGCCTTGTTTTATGTGTATGTTTTGATGCTATATATTTTCTCTTTCCAGGACCCCCATCCAGGTCATTTCCCTAGCGTGATCTTTGAGCTATGCACTCTTAAGCATATTCAAACATGATGTTGGCTCCCGTGCTAGCCCTTTTATGATTCTCCTAAACTGATTTTGAAAATAACGCATCTTAAAGGAGCTTATGAAAGCTTTGATGTGAAAGAGCACTCAAGCCATTAATGGCTTAAATCTAAAATGGTGAACAACTACTATTTGGCTTACCTTGTAACCCACCTGGCATTACCAAGTGTCTGTCGTTTCAACTCTTTTGCACTCCCTTGAGTTTTTTGGTCATGAGTGGCGATCCCCCAGCCCCCCCTTGCGTCTTTCAGTCATGAGTGGGCGGAGGGAGGCCTGGAGTTTTCGAGGTGCTGCGTAGTGCCATAGTGATAAGCCTATTTGTGCCGTCATTACGGGCTTGGTCGAAGCGAGGTGCCTTCGAGGCAGGATGTGCCATGCGATCGAGGCTTGGATCCTGTGAGGTGTGGAGCAGTGCCACGGTGATGGGCTTATTAATACTATCGTTGTGGGCTTTTGCCGAGGTGGGTGGCCTTCAAGGCAACGTGTCACGCGATCAAGGCCTGGGGCTTGCGAGGTGCAGAGCAGTGCCATGGTGATGAGTTTATTAGTGCCATTGTTGTGGTCTTTTGCTGAGGTGGATGGCCTTCAAGGCGGCATATCATGCGACCAAGACCTGAGTCTTGCGAGGTGAGGAGTAGTGCCACGGTGATGGGGTTATTAATGCCATCGTTGTGGGCTTTTGCTTGTTGTGCGATATGTCACACTATTGAGCAGAGATACAACTCGAGACATGTGATTACTGTTAGCACCGGGTAGCCATTTGTAGTAAAAAATATCAACAGCTAGATAAGCTAATTTTAGCACACGCCAAATTAATGCCTGCAGTATGTAATTTTGATGATTGCATATGCCTGCAACTCAAGGGCCCACCCCAAGGCATCATGTGTGTACGACTGTATGCAGCCTTGGGCACGCGTGGACCATAGCGCTAGCATCACAATAGTGCACTAATTATAAAGTATCACACGCAACAGATGGAAGCAATCAACATACCTGCTGGTTAGATGCAATTAGCTATGCTGTTGTGAGGTTGCAGGTCTGGAGTTCGACTCCCACTGGCTTGACTTGTTTCTGTTTTTTTTCTGTTGAATTGGAGAGTACAGTAGTGGGGCGTACCTTGCACAGATTGGGCCCCCACAGTGAGGCCGGAGCCTGGAAGGCCTCCAGAGCTTCCTACGCGGGCCGTCTACCAGAGGGGTAGGTTTGCCAGGGTCTCCAGAGCGAGGCCGAAGCCCAATAGGCCTCCTGCGTAGGGGGCTCCACCTAAGCCTCCAGAGCAGGCTGAAGCCTGCTTGCTGGAGCCCAGCAGGCCTCCGCCGATCCCCTCGGTGCAGAGCTAGTCCACAAGCGGAGGGATTCGCTGGCCTCTATTGTGGAGGTGGCCCATCAATGGAGGGGAGGGCCTTCTCCTACTTGCCCCCACGCGGTTGCACGGTCGAGGGTTGGCCGCGTGCAGCGAAGCTGGGAAGCATGGCAGCTGGGCCACGCGAAGCCTGTGCTGCAAAAGGGCCTCCCCCATGTGGGTATTCGCTGGCGGACATCTTTCTACATATAAGATCAGAGGGCAGGAAAAAAGGAGCATGTCACTACCCTTAGTACATTTTTACTATGCTCATAGAGTCACAATGCTTGCTAGTACCCAATTGTCGTAGCTATATTGATATACCAGTCTACTTGTTGTAGCCATATAGTTGTGTGGGTAGACTACAGGGCTATCTAGTCATGTCATGGTGCACGAAGCTCTAGGAGAAAGGAAAAAGAGCACCCTGCTGTACTGACAAAGAGACCTTACCATTTTTTTGTTAGCATGCCCATGCCCGCACGACATGGACTGACCAGTGTGTCACCTACTTCATTGTGTCACCTACTCACTTCACTTTGAGGTGATCTAATCTTTTTACTAGCTACCTGCTCTGCACGGACTTCACGATCGCATGAGTAGACGAAGGAGTTGCCTTGTGTGCGGCACAACTGAGCCTATCGACGACTTGTTGCTGCTCGCCGGCTACGTCACCGTCGTGTTCGACGTCAACGCCACCGGCCGCAACAATGACTCCAGGATGCCCACGAGGGCGGCCAGCATGCGAGGCTAGGTTTCAGCCATGGCTGCAGCCCCACGGCCTTTGGCAGCCTGATGGCCACATACTGCAAGGTCAAGAATGCAAAGATGAAGCCTAGTACAAAATGATGTGAAGAAGAGATATGTAAAGATGGTGCCCTCGTCTTTCTCCTCCTTGACGTGGCTTCTCGCTCAATTATCCCCACAGATAGCGCCATCTATTGAGGGATTAAAAATCCCCCCACAATCAAGTAGACGAGAGCTTTCTCCACCATGGGAGAGCTCAATCTTGAGGAGAATGGAAAGAGGACAACATGAGCTGCTGAGAGATGGGCGAGTGTGTGAGAATCAGTCAGGTGTGGCTCCTCCTTTCTCCCTTGGGACTGTTTTATTGATAAGAGGGGGTGGTCAATACCATCCTTATCCCTAAGATATTTTTATGTGCTCATGGCTAGGAACAAGAGACGAGGGTATTATAGTCTTTACCCACGTCTCACACAGTTACTATATCTACATTGTTTAGACTTTCTAGGGCTTGCCCCCAACACTAGATTTGGTATGGGTGCTCATTTTTATAAAATAACTATATATACTTAGTATCCTATTGGTATAGAGGTCAGAAGATATACTTACTTCATATAAATAAAAAAACCCTAGAATTAACACCAACAGTACGTGTCAGTTCTTTGTCACACTCGTCCTACTGTACCACCAATCATGGGCGGACCCATCATGATGCATGGGTATTCAATTGAATACCCAACTTTAAAAAAAAATTGATTATATAGTAGCTATACTACGTATATATATCTCTAGTTAGATCAACTTACTTGTTTGCTGCTTCAATCTATCAGACCACCCAGCAAATCGTGAGTCCAAGCTACTATTCATCCTCCACTCGGCCTATTAACTAGAAAGAGCTCATTTTCTCATACCACAGCAACAAGCATCAAGAGTTCATGATCTCCATGTTGTGACTGCCCAGTTCGGCAGTCAGCAGTTGAGCGTGAATTTTTTGTGCAAGTTAAAGATAGTGACATCATTTAACGCTTCCAAATCATGAAGGAACACAAAGTTAAATTATAATTTTCTTTTAAATATTTTATAATTTCTCTTAATTAGTTGAAACTTCTCTACTATGAACCATTTATACTTTAAAATTTACGTTACAATAGATTTCTCGTATTTTAGATTGAATTTTTTTTATACTGAATACCCAATCGTCAAATCCTGGGTCCGCCACTGCCACCAATCGTGCATCACAAGAGCTGGCGTGCAAGCTACTAGCTCACAAACCTGAAACTGACCCACAGCGGCTGACATGGGACCAGAAGCTAGCGAATAGCGATGGTCCCGTTACTTAGGTCACCATTGTTGCAACGGCCGGCCAACTTGGCCTTGTGCACTGCATCTGCACGCCCCGGCTAATCACTGCACAAAAAGTGTCCTGGTGCAGATATATTCAATTGCAAAACCCTAGCTAGGCTAAGTATCGCACGCAATCCTTCCCAAATGAAAAAAAATGAAAGAAAGAGCATCGTCGCATGCAAGACAATATGTACCAGATTTTCGATAGATTCCTCTGCATGCTCATAGGACCACCGTCGCTAGCTTTTCCAAGTTTAAAATCCTGTATAAATCTAGCTCCTCACATTTTGAACTTTAATCTCTGTAGTTAACATTAATTGAGATACTCCTACCTTATTCGTTCTGCTTCTGCTGCTCTATATATTAGGAGCTCCCGTGCCCTAACCCTCTCCATCCCTCACACGTTGGCATATGTATGATCATAAGATGATCAACAATATATACCAAGATAGCATCATGTAGATGTGGTACATATATGTGCACCTTAAGCAGCTGAAGCTGCCAGCATGATCTGATCTTTCTTTTCCTTCTTCCAGTGATGAAGTTCCTGGCAATTATGCCTAAGATTCAGATCGTGCTGCGCAGTTTCATCTGCTAATCGGGGCACTGAAATGAAGCGTACCCTTAACTAATTCTTCACATATCACATGCAGTTTAGTTTCTGTTTCACCTCACCACAGAAAAAAGACCGAAGCCTTATGCACAAGATAGATCAGATGAGCAGGGCTTGCACTGCACATAGAAGACCCTAGCGGAAGATGCTAGCCGGTTGTATATATTTCTGTCAGGTGAGTCATTTGGATCATCGATGTGTGGTTCTCTCCACACGGTGTTGTTGTCGGACCTCACATTGACAACACCAAATACATGTGCTTATATTGATTGATTTCAAAACTTAGGCACATTTGTGCATGGATTTTGGTAATTGTTGTCACTGCTGCAGCCAGCTGAAGTTGTTTCCTGCCCTCCTTTTGGTTCCTTCTTACGATTTCTTGTTATTTGTTTACTTCAGTTCACCTATTTTTCTTCCTTGGTAGATCTGAAGTTCTCACATGCATCTTAATTCGATATTAGATCTGGCCTCTTTGATTGATCGATTCCTCTCCCCCTACCCCCTACCTTCAAGAAAGAATCTGGCTGAAAGTAGTAGAAATTTTGTAGTATTATTTGTCATCAAATATAACAACTCGGATTTCAACCCATACCATCCCGAGTGGAGTGAAAAAAATCTAAATCCAGATAGCATGGAGTGAAAATGGACCTATTCGATGATAAATCGTGACCTAGAACTTCTCCTGGTATACAGAGTCGACGTGAAACATATATCTACTAAAGCTTATGGAGAGGAGAACTTCATTGATCTATGATTGTTGTGTTCTGAAACCTTAAGCGCTTTAAGTAAATTTTCTAAGAATATAAGTAGATGAGACACACTGTAGGAAAGAATTTTGTGCTGGGATACATGAAGGAATTATAGTCATGAAAACATTTGTCTGATTTTGTTATTCTATGTACATAATTTGGGCTAAAATCTGTTGGACTTTAGTTTTCTTATAGTCGTCGTTTGCATCTCTCTTCTATGTTTTGAGCTTGAGTCAGATTGGTCTCACTAGATATGTTCCCATTCATTTTAGTCTCGTCAAATATCAAAGACACAAGATCTCACTTGTTTGAGGTCAATGGCAGACACATGGGAAGAATGTTGGGGAGGATGCTATTCTTCCTCCTCCTCCTCTTCACATGGAAACAATCTAGGGGGTGTGGGGGATCCGCCGTTGGTTGAGGTTTTTTTTAAATAACGGTATCAGGATCAAGATATGCAATTAAAGTTTCCAATCACTTAGACATAATAGGCAAGCAGGAGCACGTAATTAAAAATTCCATTCTTGATTTTCTAGGTGCTGATAACTTGTTTATTGGTCATGAGTCATGACTTGCAGAATTTTCATGAGTGAACATCCAAATAGTGCGTCTTCATTTTCTTCTGTGTGCATATGTACTGGAATTGATACATGCATAATATTATGCTTATCTCCGACTGATTTGCCTTCAATATTTCATTTAAAAACGTGTAGATCGATGTGATGTACACAGATTGAAATTCAGCGTCAATATTGGCACAGGCCATGCACAAAATTAGTCGGATATATACAAACAAGAACACTCGAAGAGACGGAACTAGGATTGGAAGACAACGGGATCCGAGATTGCACTGGTGACATGGTTCAAACCCTTTTGATGATTAATATATAATTAATAATTTAGGTATTAATAGAAATACAATATTATCTAAGGATAAAATCTCTATCGTACATATGTCTAGCTTTCTTGGTAAGTACGACACGAACTTGTTCTCCAAGAACTTTTTTCTATTTGTACTTGAAAAGAATCATCCCCTTATAAGGGACGAGTGCCCTTATACCTCGGGAGATACAGATCGAGTCGAATACGCTTGAGACACCGAGTAGAACACGATCCCTTTGTGCTTGACTATATAAACCATGATATGGGTAACGACCAAGACAATCTAATCTCAATTGAACACAAGCCAACTCAACTTGGGAGAAGACAAATCAACTCAAGCCTAGGCTCAAAGGTCTTGCTGAATAGCTTATAATTTAGATCTACACACTTTCTTCTTGAGTTAATACAAAGATCAACACAACACACAGGATGTTGTGCTATTATCATTCAGGAGGCCTAAACATATATACATCATGTCTCTCTATTTTCAATGAAACAATCGATAGTACCGGCCAGGTGATCCTACCCTGTACAAATAGGGCATTGTCATTTTTACTAATCCTAGACAACTTTAAATTCTTACAAAATTCTCTACGACTCAAGGGATTGTCATGGAGAAATATTGAACATGAGCTCATTTCGCCATTGAATACTTGACTTGTCTAAATTTCAATTTTACACATTAAATGCCTTATATATTTCAATGGACTGTGATATAAATCATATCATTCTTTATGATAAAAAAATAGGGCTCTTAACTGGCTCCAGCGTTTTAACATTTTTTTTTTTGCGGATGAGCTTTTTAACATGAGACTGACTACTTAATAATCAGCTAATTTTCTATTGGATTTCAGTCAGACTTTGGACCAATAGATGACTAATGCATCATTATGTATGCTTTTTAGAACCAAGACAAAAAATGACCGTTTTCTGTAAGTATTTCAGTCAGTTTTTTAGATCCCATCAACAACGAGAAAAAATGACTACAATTTTGTTCGAGCGCAGTCAGTTTTATATAGCAGGCAAAAATGAAACACCAAAAAACGAGTAGATTTTTTTCTATGTTCAGTCAATTATCAATTAAAAAAGAACATGTGTCCCCTACCTTCAACAGAGTAGGAAAACGGGAATATTTCTCCCGCCTGATTTCATAACGGGTCTCGAAGACAACAGGCCCAACACTTAAACGTACCCGATATCTACAGAAATAAAAAAAAATCGATCTACTTGACACTTAAGAAAGAGAAGGGCTCAATCTCAAACCAAGCAAAAGATCGGAAACAATAATGACGAAGGGGAAAGCGGAAGAATGACGCCAATAACGGAAGAAGACGATGATGACAAGGCAAAAAGGGTACAGATTGATACCCGATTTTGCAGTGCTTTTGTTCACATTAGCCAAGATCTTTGATGTGGATTCAGTACAGCATGAAAAAAAGGAACACGGTTATGAGTGATTATTGGTTATTTTTACTGTTCCTATGGATGTTAAAATTGATGCTTACAACACTGCTTTACAAATGAACCTGGATTGAACAAAAAGGGTTCTCCTCAGGAAAAGCTATGAGCAGATCTTGTGTTATATATAGGGGTTAACAGTGATCTTGAGTTACATGCTATGAGAATAACATGAATACTGAAACCAAACAGTAAACATAGAGGATTGCCTGATGCAAATACAAGAATCAATCCAACCAAAAGCTTTGATCAGCAGGTGAATTGTCTCCAACAACACATGCAATCTGTACAGGAAAGTGGTCCAGAAGTTGAAAAATCAACACAAACTTGTACAAAGAGATGGATACAATGATCAGCATGTGAGTTCTCTCTAAAACATGAAAAAACAAAATGATTTGGGCCAAAAATACAAAATGATTCGCACACAAACCGACGAGTCTCGTTCTTCATAACCCGATCAGGATAGAATTAGGCCGAAAACACAACTAATATAGCGGGCTATTATTTAGAAGTTCCCTTTATCAAAGGCTAGCAATAGATGCGTGCATTTAGATCTCAAGAGTTTTGTGCAACTCCGACTATCCAGATTTCCTTACCTTACTACGTTGTATGAATCAAACACCAGATTTGCTTCGTATCTTATCAAGATAAAATTTTCTTTCAGTAGTAGATGATATATCCGTCGATAGGGAGACGCCCATTGTGACTTCATCAATCTTCAAATTTTACATCTCCGATTTTCAGTAGATGTTGTATGAATGCATACGTGTGGTGATATGAATGTGGGTAAATGTCTATATATTGTAATAGTGTTTTAAAAAAATAGTTCCTTACTGTAAACACTAGACTGCCGGTACAATCTCTTCACGTACCTAGGTAGCATCGTGCACCTATGAGTTCCTTAGCAAAGCTTCGCAATGTTTGCACTCTCGATCGAATCATGGAAGCTGCTCACACGCCATGGTATCTTTTCAGGCCGAAAATCCTCGATCACGCGCGGTTCAGACAATTGGGCCACAGTTTATAGGGCCGCGGTCGGCCCACCTCGGGCACGTATGGAATCAGGCTGGGCTCAGTCCGCGCTTCCCATTTTCTTTTCAGCTCTGGTAAGCGGTCGCACAGCCGAAAGCCCAGCCCGAGAGCGCTTCGTCGTGCTCGGAGCGCCATGCAAGCGGCGGAAGAGGGCGAGTTCGTGGGCGCGCGGCTGGGCGCCGGCCTCCGCGCCGCCCGCTTTGCGTCGCAGCCGTCCTCCGAACAGTTCGCGGACGACGTCGAGCCCAAGAACGTCCCCGCCGTAATTCTTCGACCCCTCGTCTTCTCGGAGCTCTCTGCGCTCCCCCCCCCCTCTCCTCCCATCAGTTCTTGATATGTTCCCTTGTGGAACCTTTGTAGGTGTTTCGCGGCGTGGCTAAGGGGTGGGACGCCTCCTGCCGGTGGGATCCTCTCCATGGCGGCCTCGACTACTTGCTGGTTTCGATCAATCCTCTCTCTAGTTCTTCTTTTCTTAGCAAGTCTCCCCAATTCGTATGAGGCATCAGGGGAGAAACAGCTCATTTCTGAGGCATTCTTCGCTGCAACCGTCTCTACTTGCTCTGATTGTTCTATAGGGAAAAGTGGGACCTGATGTTGCAGTGGAGGCTATGATGTCGAACACTGCGCATGTATTCTATGGGGATCTCAGAAGCCATGAGAGGGCTGGTTTTTGCTCTGAATTTGCTGCTTACAAGTTGTAAATTCAGCAGTATGAACCGTTTGCATGGAGACGCTAATGCTACTTGTTCCTCGATGCAGGTGTCTGTTCCATTCTCCACGTTCATTCAATCATGCAAGTCTTACCTGAGGCGTGTAAATGCGGCTGGTGATTCAACCAAAGAGCAGGGAATTCTCCAGGAGCCAGCTTGTTTCTGGGAGACGTGTTCAAGCATCTCAGAGAACTCTGAGCAAATCTACTTAGCACAGGCAAGTTCAATTTTTTAGCCCTTTGTAACAGTGTGGTATTACGCAGTTATTATTTAACAGGAAATGAATTTATCTTTAGCAGGTGTCAATTCTCAACACTGAGAACAAAGATAGATGCTCGTTGGAAGTTTTGAAAGAGGACATTCAGGAGGTGTCACTTTGCTGTTTATCCGAATTGTCTACTCTCGTGACTTTGGAGTTGGACATTGAAGTTAATTTATTTCTCTTTATTGCTACAGCCTATAATTCTAAGAGGAAAATCAATATCATCAATAAACTTTTGGATGAATAGGGCTCACTTGAGATCAAGTACTCATTACGATCCCCGCCATAACCTTCTTTGCGTGGTGGCTGGTTGCAAAAAAGGTATCTTTCATGGTTCAGGCAATTTGCTATAGTTTTGATATCCTTTTGGACTGTTAACCATTACCTCAAAGAATTGATTTATTTGGGAAGTTTTATCATATAATCCAATTGCTGCTGGTTTGGTGGACGTGTTAATCTGGGGCAGCATAGGAAATCCTTTTACTGCAACTGCAGATAGGCTCATATTTTCTGATCGCTATTTTCCTCTTTTTCAACTTTGATTTTGGCAATCTTTCATCATTGTAAAGGATTGCAATAAAGATTATGTGTAGCACTTGTGATGATTGTCTAGAAAGACCTATGCTAATGGGGTCTTTCTCTTTAAAAAATTATACAGTAACTTTGTGGCCTCCTTCTGCATCCCCATTTTTATACCCAATGCCTGTGTATGGTGAGGCCTCCAACCATAGGTAAAGTCTTCCACACAGGAAGTATTTTAATTTATTTAACTGCCTTGGAGTAATTGAAATTTAACAGTCTAAAATACCTCCTCTGATCTCACCATCTATTTGGCAGTTCTGTCAGCATTGAGGAGCCAGATTATTCAAGCTATACAAGGGCAAGATACATGAAGGAATATTCTGAAAGAGTCGTTTTAAATAGCGGGGATGTTCTTTTCATACCAGAAGGATGGTACATCTTTATAAGTTTCTTAGGCCATTTTGTTGTTGAACCTTCTATGTGTGTGTGTGTGTGTATCATCAATCTGGATTCTTGTCATCTTAGTTTCGGATGCATAGATTTGTGAAAAATATAGCCAGTCATCTTTAAACTGAAATTTGTTTCACAATACTAATCTGAACTCCTTTGAATGTAGAATGTGTTGATGTGGTTTAAGATACATTTTCGCTCCTAAGATACTAAACATATGTGACAGTTCGCATACATAGGAGCCTTTGTTTCTTAATTTTATTCTGTCAATTGTTATCTGATAAATCAGTACTGCAGAAATTAATCCTGCTAACACTTTGAGAGTTCATGTAACAGGTATCACCAAGTTTACAGCGATGATTTAACCATAGCAGTTAACTTTTGGTGGAAGTCAAGAATAATGACTCAAATGTTAGAGCATATGGATGCCTACTATCTACGCCGAATCTTGAGCAGGTATTTTATTATGTATTACACTGGTCCCAGATTGGTTGTCCATACTGTAACTAATTGTACGAGTATTCTGTACTTCCTAGCTACCTTCCGTTTGCCATTCCACCTTTCGCGAATAATCACAGCGATAAAAGCATACTTGTCACTAGAGTTACTTTTTTGGTATGTGCTGATAGATGTTACCATTTCACAGGTCAACTCATAGAGTAAGCTCCCACATACCATCCTCCCATGAAAATTCGGAATAATTTAAACTGCTTTATCTCTTAGAGATACCCCTGTACAATCGGTGAATACAATTTAGACTCTTTAAACCAACCTTACCTCCAACCAAACAACGTGACACTTAAGTAAACGATCTAGCAAAATATCTCAAGGACTAGTCTCTACTCTCTAAGCCTAGCCAACTCTGGAGGCGCATCTGCTGTTGCCCCACGGCCTGCTCCACATAGGTGCTGGCTAATGGCTATAGTGCTGTCCCCACATGACAAGAAGGGATCAGGATTTGTGTCCTGGCAGACCTAACTTTACATTTAAAGGACATTGATGAAATCATTTTATAACCAAATATTTTCCATGTTTTAAATGTTTATTTCGCAATACCCGTTTTCAAACAATATCTGACTAGTTTACCCTTGTTTTCACTCCGTTGGGTGGGCTTCTACCTCTACAATCGATTTCTAGTGAAGATTGGTGGATAAGGAGATGGTACGTGCCATTACCCTCTTTTGTTTATACTAATAGAATAAAAAAAGGCTTTTCTTTTGAACAGCTTCACAATTCTTCCAATGAATAATTTGTTTGTTAAATTGGTCATTTTTCATGAGACAGAACATAATGGCGCAGAAGAATCCTTTTGGTCATTCGAAAGATAGCACCAGTGTTCAGCCTATGGACAAAGCATTGACAGGTCAATACTCTATGCCACCTGAGACATCTTGAGATTTCCATCCGCTTCTTTGGATTCAATTCCCTTGTGATTCCCACACGAACAAGAATTTCTGTATATCATTTAACAGGTTTCCAGCTATTCAATTTGCAAAAAGATTCATTATTGCAAACTCTGGAATCCTCCACTCTCCAAGCACTTTATGAACTCATCTCACTGGTTCACGACAGTGTTGAAGTGGTTAACCAAAATGACATATCAGAACCCACATCTCAGGATACATCTTCCAGCCAAAGCAATGAAACAAAGAAGACTGCTGCTGCAGATGATTCATCGCTCTTGGACAAAGATCCTGTCACGAAAATCATTTTGCCAGTTGAACCACTTGAATTGCGGAGTATGCTGCTTGCAATGGTGGTATGCATTACATATTGAAAATCAATCACTTGATAGTGTTGCATTTCTGTTATCTTTCCAAATCTAATCCTTTAGCATTTTCTGGACCTAAAAAAGAAATCTGAGCAAACAGATTATTCTTGTTTTCTATGCACTCTATATGATGTGCAAATTTCCATCATTGTGCAATTGTGCATGAAACATTGCAACCATTATGATCTGTTCAGTATCTTGGTTATCAACACATCAACAATATTTTTCTTTTTTGTTGTTGAGCTGAGTACTCTTAAACTTCTATGATTTGCAGCATACTTTCCCAAGGACATTAGAAGCTTTAGTCCTCAACATGCTTGGACCAGTAGGAGCAGAGATACTGACTAGGAAGTTTGATGAGATGGATCAACAAACCACAAAAGAAGAACAGTTAGTACTCTCGTCATTTTTGTAACGCAGATCATAGTGACACTTCTAAACTGTTGAATGGCATGATACAGGTCCGAGTTCTACAAGATATTCTATAGTGTGTTTGAGGACCAGTATGCTGCAATGGATGCACTTCTCAATGGGAAGGAATTATTTTCCTTTCAGGTACTTCTGTTTTCATAAACTATTTCCATTTCAGTACACTATCATTATTAACCCATGATTACTTCTAATTGTTAACTAAAATAGAACAGTGAAAACTAACTAATCTGTTACCTGCTAGCTTATACAAACATAACGTCTATCGCTGCTTCCAACATATCGTCGAAGTTGGAAGAAAACTAGCACGTGCTACTTGAACTGGTGCTTCCAACATATCGTCGAAGTTGGAAGAAAACTAGCACGTGCTACTTGAACTGCTTATATGGAAATATTTGCTAATATAGTGCAAACTTGTTAGAATCGAAATTATTTCATGAATGCAAGCCTTCTGCAGATTTCTCATCATTAAACCAACTTCTCATGTTTTACATTTTTTTTTCTGATGCAGGTATTCCAGAATGTCCTAGAGAAATATCTCAGGGTGCATGTTGACCGACCCAGCTAACGTGCACAGACCAGTGAATGTATCATGGAGCTAGTGGGCAGCCTACAGCCTCCAGTGAATGTTAGAGAAAGATCGTTTGAGCGGTTTGTTGAATCAAAGCTGGGCAGATGGCCACATTGTCGTTCAGAACTTAGCGTACTGATGAAGGAATGTTTGAGCTTCGCACTTGCAGCCATCAGTGTGTAATGTGAGCTTAATTGGATTGGTGGGAGTTTCTAAGCAGTACGGCCATGTATGATACTTGTTTCCAGAACGATCTGGTTATACGGAAGTTATGCACATGTTAATTCTAGCACCCTAAACGGGTCGAATTATTGTTATGAGCCATTTACAAAGATCCAGTTTATTGAAATTCAGATTCTTTCAATTTGACAATATTAAAGTTTCTCTGTTTCTTGTTCGTGTTCACCATTGGAGTTTTTCTTCCCGATATTAATTCCTTCTATGAAATACCTGCAAATTTTTATGTTATAGTATCAGTAACCACAAAACGAATCCGGCTGTACGTACAGTCTCCCACGTCAACTGAGGCAATTCCGGAAAGCATCAGTACGTGTACGCTCTTCCACGAAGACCTACATGCTATGCTACATCTGACCTGTGATGTCCTATGAGTCAAAAGGTCGTTTTCTGGGTTGTGTTTTGTTTTTCGGTTTTTCCAATGAACCGTGAAAAGTTAAAATATTTTGATAAAATATTTAAAATAGAACAAAATAATATTTAGCTAGCTTTAGAGGCCGGCTAATCTTTTTCCCCCACTTACCCAACTTGTGTCTAGGACGTCACCTCACTTCGGGCCTATGACCCAAACCAACATATTTTCCCTTAGGGTTGGTTGTCTCTCCCTCACTCCCCTACCTAACCGCCACTCTGCCACAGTAGCCACATGGTACAGTACTTCACCGCTACAGCACTCTGGTGCTACATTACCACACATGAAGAGAGAAGGAGAGAGGGGGGAAGAATGGGAAAGAAGGGATTATTTGTGTGGATGACCTAAGTAACAAATTTATGGCTTTCCTCCTGTTTTGGATACATTTTAGTGAATAGCATGTCCTTAGAGGATGATTTAATTAGGGGAAACCGTCAATTTGCGTCTAATCGGTGTTCTGCACGCAGTCTAATCGGGCAGTCTTGTTGTTTTGATGGTTTAGACAATAAAGACGATTTTTCCTGCAGAACTAATGAATAGGAGAGTTGTAGAGAACTCAGAGACCAAGATTTTTTGTATTTTTTTGAGAAATTTTGGGCCTAGTTAATTGGGTGAAATAGAGGTTGGAAGTCTGTTGTGTAGCAGCATTGGATTCAGAATTTAGTTTCTGTTTGTGGGTAGATTTAGTGGCGTTAATGATTTTTGTGAATTTTCTCATAGTAACGAAAGTCGTAGATAATGTTGTAAAATTTTATAATTTTTGGAGCAACGTACCGTATGTGGTGATCTGTAGATTTTTGTTGGTCAGATCTCAGGCAAATTATGTCCTCAGTTTTTCATTGCGATTTACGTTCTTTTAATGATAGAATAAAATTATGATCTCTTCATGAAAGTTATAGGTATCATTCTGCAGTTTGCATAAATCTATTTGTTTGCTATCATAGTTGTTGTATATTAAAAGATAAAAAAAAGACAAGTAGTACTTCTGTCGTTAAGTGAACAAGGTGTTTGCTGTCTTATTTATTTGACAGGTTGCCGGGTGTAGGACTGTGTTTCTTGCTGTTTGTATGTTCTTTTGGTGTGTAGTGGTGCTGATGTATGAGTGCTTAAGCAGGTGGTGTTGCGCCAAGGCGAGTATAGCTTGTCTTCGTCTTTGGTAGAGGCGAGTGAATGTGGTGGTTGCTGCTATAACTTTAACTTGTTATTTTTACTATCTCCTCCTATAAATATAATACACATGTTTAGACTTAATAATATGAAAGATGACTTTAAGTGATATTTTAAGATAGTTAAGTATGTTCTATATGGTTGTTCTCTAATACGATGGCTTTTGCAGTTTAGATCGTGGTTGATTTTATAATGCACATTCGTGGCATATGCATATGTAGATTATTTTTTTATATGGTCTACTTTTTTATATTTATAAAGATGATGTAATAATATTTATTGGTTACATAGACGGTAAAATTTAATGCAGTGGTAATAATACTTATTTGTGAGTTTTAGTCTTTTTTTAGCACATCCACATATTGTCTTTCAATGGCTAGAATACATGAGGATAATAATACGGGTTATGTATGAGTTTACAGAAGCCGTCATACTATGATCTTTTATGGATAGTGAAGTAGGTTGAAAAACTATACTAAATGGAGGATAAAATTGATATGTTATCTCACTCATATCTAAATGAAGGTTGTATTTATATCCTTATTGTATGAAGTTACGTGTCTAAGTGAAGATCATAACTTGGGCTATTTATATGGTCATAAGCAGTATTAATAATACAATATTGGTGTTTTATACATGATATAAAAGATAAAATGGGTGAATCGTGAGTTAGCATAAGTGTAATACTTATCTAGTTGGTGTTTTACATAGAAATAGTTTTTTTATATATATGAGAGCTTACAGTGGAGTAGTCTATTAGTCAATTTTGAAGTATATTATATCTATGTTACTACATATTGAAGATCATAACTTATATCATATACTTCTATATATGCCTTATATGTTGATATATGGATGGTGTTGAACTATGTGATTCTCTTTCTTGCAATTGCAATATATCATCAACATCGTATTTCATTGCATTGCATTTTAGCAAGGTCGGTGAGAAAGTCATATAACTATTCTGGAGTGCATAAGACAAGTTGGTGAGAACGTTATATGACTATTCCGAAAGTGCTCTTGAAGTTATATCATGATCTTATAGTTTGATCGTATGGTACAACATCGTATATTGCTGTAATACGATACGGCTTCATACATTGTTAGGTATGAAGATAGTAGACATATGCATTGCATTCGCAGTAATCGAAGATTAGTCATGTGAAAGTTTTATATATCAAAGTTGTCGTGGAAGTTAATATGAGAAATGATGCTTCTCAAAAATTCATATGCAATGTGGTTTAAATTGTGAATTTGAAGAGAATATAAAGTTATATATGAACTTTGCATTGCATAGCATTCACATGCACCATATTGTATCGCAGAAGCTTTTCCATTGATTTTTTGTTGTGATGGATTGTATACAGTTATTAAAGTAATACTATTACTTGCAGGTGATATGTGGTTATAAATGGATGATCTTAGTGAAGTTGGTATACATTATTCTATGTGATTTTAATTTTATCGATGATGTCCTTGCTGAAGTTATCCTCACTCCATACTTATTAAGTATTTGAAGTTATGATTTTTGCTTATGTTGTTCATATCATGTCATATATAATGAGTGGTACTTCTAGCATCTCATATTGTAGTTGTTTTATAATGATCACCTAATGCTTATATATGAAGAAGTGATTATTTACTTTTATGTATAATGAATCTGCTAAATAATGATTATACCATGTATTATCTTTTATACATCGTTGAAGTATTAAATTAATATTTTAATAGCATGAAGGGAAAGATTTAGCAACACGTAGTACCCACTTTTACCATCACCATTGTGATCTAATAAAATATTAGAGGTTGAATTTTTTTCAACTTATTTAAAATAAACTTAGTGATGTTAAACCTATGATTTAGTTGCTTAATTTAACTTATTCATATTGTTCAGAATACTATCATATTCTTATCATGCTTTTATATTTTTTCTTTCATGTTACTCTAATTTTCTAAATATATGACATTCTTATAACGTAGTTAAATGACAACTTAAGGTTTCGTGGTTCCTGGTGTGTTACATGACCTGCCACAGTCCGTTCCAACCGAGGGGCAGGTGTACCAACGGAGGGCACCAGCAACAAAGGAGAGCAGACAGCAGAGGTCGAACACTTGCAACAACAAAGGGGGCAGGGTGGTTACACTAGAAAGGCCTTTCAGCTTAATGGTAAAATACAACAATAACTTGTGAAAGAATTATGTATACCCTATATAGTCCGCTACCCTCTACTAACCAAAATCCAATCCCATGCGCAATCCCTCCATCCCTCAGGGCTCAGGCATTACATTATGTGACAACAGAAATATTAACACAAAAGAATGAGAATGAGTACAGTTCGACCATCTTGTTTATGCCGCCTTATATACAACAAACTCTTTGCTGCGATGAGGAAACAAAAAGATCTCTGTGTAACTGTGTTCTTCACAGATTTCAGGTTCAGATCATTCTTAAACCTTTTGTTCACCAGACGGTGCATCCTGGGAGCAATTCATTTTGGCAGAAAGAAACATTATTATAGTGAGAACAAGTGATCATCGCACTGCATGTTATTACATAGAAGTAGTTCGCAAAAAACACAAAAAAAGTAAACATCATATTCGCAAATGTCATATGATGCTCTAGGTACCATGTTGAAATTCATACCAAAGCATGTAACTGACAGATAAGCTAGGAAAAAAGAGTAACTTACATCAAGGTGAATCTCCACAGGGAACAAATTTATGGCGCCAGGATTGAAAGAGAACCTGGTGAGAAGTGAATACACAAAACAGTTAGGACAAATCAGTGTGAGTTGAAGTTGGAGGTATCAGAACAAAACTCCAGTACAACATAGAGCCTCCGCAAACAGGCATGAACCAAGACACTTCTCTAGAAATGATGTCTCAGAAAGTGATTAAAAAATGTCTACATGGCCATCAAAGACTAGATCACTAGACAGAATTCCAGCATCATGTCTGATTTACATGTGATACATTTAGAGGGGCTGAACTAAATTGCACCAAACATGTGAAAGCTTATGACTAGCTTGTGAGCCAAGATGCCATGAATCAAAATCAATATATTTTCTAGATGGGTAGATAACATTTCTCTCGTATCACCTGCTGCATGTCTAAGACTTTGCTATTAATATTACTTGCATATTGCTAACGATCAATCTCATAAGAGAAGCATAGACAGAACAGCAAATGATTACCCCCATGATAGAACAAGGCGCCATGCATATGGAATAAAGAATTCCTCAGGGTGACTTTCTTGCTCATATGTAAATCTTAATTGGGTAAACATCTGAAAAAATAAATCATTGTATATTGTCAGCCAATCTTATTACCAGAAGATCTTATAATCATAAATATGTAAATTTAGGCCAAACAACAAGAATGATGAAATGGTTACCTTCATCCCTTCTCCACGCCATGAACGGCAGTTTTTGTTAATGACTTCAAGCACCTTATCCACAGACCATTCCCCATCTAATTGTTGCATGTCCATTCGACTATTGAAGAAATCCAATACCTATCAGACACATACCATGAAATATGATGATAATCTGGACAATAGATACTTTAGTTGAATTTTTCTGTGTTGTACTTCTGAAAGTTCATGATAGATAAACAGTAACACATACTGTATATATGTTCTCAAGCAATTCATTGAAACGTGGATGGTTCTTGAATGGCTCAAAAACCTCTTGCCGATGCAATATAGCATACACAACCTGTATAAAAAATGTTGGAATCAGTGCTATTCGTCCTATCAGGTAAAATGAATTGCAGGCTAGCACATACCTCAGGGTTTCTGGGCAATGCATATGTAAGGATTGCATTGATGATTTCCAGAACAATTCTTAAGAAGTCAGTATATATGTGAAGCTCTGTGGACTGCAAAAATAAACCATTATTTAGGGGGGGGGGGGGGGGGGAAGGGAAACATAAGCAAGGATGCTGATAACATTATGACACAAAAAAATGTAGAGTACCGTATCATCTGCGATGCTGTCTGCTTCCATCTGATCAGATATAACTTTGAGAGCCTTGTCATTTTTTAACTCGGCTAATTTGGCATACCTAGTGCATTGTACGTAAAAGCAGAAGACAAGTTACTTTAAGTGTAATCCATAGTTACAGACTTACACTCAAGCAAGGTAAACAAATCTGGGGAAATAGGTAGAGCTAGCGTACTTGCGAGAAAGCATGTCAAAGAGGCTAACCAGCCTTTGAGATGCATATGCGCTCAGCCTATGCACATGAGGAGCCATATTTGCTAGAATTGCGAGACAGTTTGTGTGAAGGTAGACATCCTGCAGGTGTAGGTAAGCTTAACATTAAATAGTCAAAAATTAGATATAGTGTTAGGTACATACTGTAGCATCTGATAGCATGAAAATTCAAAAAGAAATTTCCAATATGGTATAATCAAGAACAGTGTTCCAACTTTCCTGTAGGAAACAACAAAGATTATGATAGCATGAAAATTCAAAAAGAAATTTCCAATATGGTATAATCAAGAACAGTATTTCAACTTTCCTGTAGGAAACAACAAAGATTATGATACCTACCCGCAACTTGGAGAGGTTGTACTTGATGGTCCGGATCAATATTACAACCATCAAAGATCCCAGAGTTGCTTGATGGATGAGGCGCTCATGGTACCAAGGAACAGCAGGAATCACCTGGAATTGTGCATTAATTCATTAATAATTTTGCAATAAATAAATTAGAAGTTAATTAGATTGCTTACCAATTTGTGCACACTAGCATTAAAGGTTGAATCTTGACTGAGGATCAGGAGAATTATCAACAACATGTAGATCTGATTCGAAGTCTTCCTTGATGCATTGTAGAGCATTTCCAAGATAGGCATCAGCTGTTAACAAAATTGACAAAGTAAATTAGCATGCATCAAGTAAAAGCTATATTAGAGAATGAGCGGTTATTATGTAATTAGATATAGAATTCAGTTTTCAACCTTTTATGCAGATAGACACATCAACCCATAGATGTATGTGTGTCTTATTTAACAAACTAAAATATCTGTCTTATTACCAAACTGAATAAGCCAGTTCATGAAGTTAAAGAGATGAAACCAAAAACAAGGCCAATGCGCAAATGCTACTAATCAAAATCATAATGAATGCTAATATACTCTCTCATTGGAAAGGAAACAATTTCAGAACTGCAGCTGTTTTATGAACCCAAAGCATATCCCAAATCTGCCCTAAATCTCCAGCAATAAGAGTTTAGAAATGTAGCTAACAAAACGTACCAAAGTATCCAAGTCTGTTCGAACCAGAAAGTACTCCTGAAAGTCACAGTTCCCATGGACCAAAGAATAGAGCAACAGAACCGAGCTCTCATCATTTAAGCATCTGTAAGGATAGTGGAAACTAATGAAATACACTGCCAATAAGCTTTTTCTAGTAAAAAGCAACTTAAATGTGCATCTTGGAACATGATTAACAGATATTATGATCGATCTAAATAATAACAGGCACTCGATAACGAGCCCCGAAGAATGACAAAACATAAATGAAAAATATTAGTTGCCAACTATTGAGAAGTGCAGTCTCATTTTTAACCTTCAAAAGCTGATATACAATGCTGTCAGGAGATCACTCTTTAATTTTATTCATAATCCACAGATGACCAAAACTATCACTATGGTCTATGTTTTCATTTCCAAGGAAAAATGGAACATTGCCATTACTTCATTTGAGAATGGCACACAAAGATTTGGCAATTTGGTACGGACCTAATAAATAAAAATATGAGGATATCCCTAAACATCAGCAGATGAGGCATTACTTACATGCCAAGAGCATCAAATAGTGCTGCAAAAGACAACCTGACAACAGGTCCATGTTGAGCATTTCCTTCAACATCAGCACGATCATCTGCAGCATAGTCCATTTGGGTAACTGTTAGAGATCGATATTAGTGCCATAGTTTCTCTGTAGTACTGGTGCATCTTACATTGAACGTCCTTAGCATTGTTTAAAGCCTTGCAATAAGGGTTCTCATGAAAAGCTGGTGCATCCTTGTCCTTGGTATTTGAATCCATTGCGTATATATTGTTGCTCGGAATGGAATCAATTATTGAAATGCACTTCCGGTAGTGGATCATAATAAGCAGAACAAGTAAACTTTTATCTGCCAATTGACTTGTTGCACCCTCAGGAGTTGAGCTTACAAGGTAGTTGAACGTATAATAAGGCAGTAAGACAAAATTTGCTGCAGAATCAGATAAATGAGTTACAGATTTTCCATAATTGAAACACTTTTCTTAGTAGGGACAGGGGCATATAAGGATGGCTCAATAGCTGAAATGTATAGCATCATCTGACATAAAAATGGGCATTATAATTTTTAACCAGCATACAATTGCAACTTAGAAACAATGGTTGGACAAGATGATTATTGTAGAGCATAGGCGGAATATAAATTAAATCATCATGAGAAGTACGAAAAAAAGACCATTAGCATATTCTAAACAAGTAGCTGAACTTAGAAGGCGGCATATCTTCCTTAGGGCACTGACATGAAAAAAATCATGAAGATAGTGTAGTAACTCAGACTTAGACACAATTTTATGCTAAAGGAAATGATCCGCATTACCAGCTGCTGAGCCAACTCGCTGCAGAACACCAGGCCTACCATCATCAGAGAGAACAGGGTGCGAACCATGTAGAGGAATCTTTGGCCGTGTTACAAAATTAAGCAACAACGTTTGCACCACCGAGGCCACTATGGAGCTGTCCTGCAGAAGAAACATGTTGCATGGAGATACGCTCCAAACTTTATCTCAAGAATTTCTGGAAATAAATTGGCATACGTGATGCATCATTAGATTTCAGTTTTACCTGAAGCATAGCTGCATCAATGAAAGGATGCACATCTTTTGGTTCAGGAGATGGTCCAGAACATAACTGAGTCGACATAAGAACTAGCATCAAGTTCAGAAGTTCATGATGTAGGTAGCATGACTCCGGACTTAACAGGACAAAAAAAAAACAGTTAGATCAAATGAAAAAAAAACATACAGATGAAAAAAAACACTTGAAACTAGAAAAGTTTATTATATAAAAGTCATCAATTGAGATACCTTACATCTACACTACCAATGTAGTTCAGCACACCTCTCATCAGAAAATACTCCACGGTGTGTTCTTTAAAGTTCAAGTAAACACCAAAAAATCATCAGAATTCCATCCAAGTCACTTATATAATAATATATATAGTCGTTTGCAGAATAAGTATGCTTTGCAACAGAATGGACATACAGAAACTATTGGATTTGGATAATGAGATACCTGCAGGAAAATTTTCCATCCCCTTCTCATTCTTGTCAATGTCAAGACATAGCTCTTGCCAATTATCAGTTTTCGCATTTTCAATGATGAATTTGAGAAATATGGATGATATATATGCAGCATTGATAGCCTTCCGATATACAACACAAGATACCGAAGTTGTTGAAGTGCACTCTTGCAAGCACCAAACCAAATGGATCAAAATCTTTGCGAGATGATTTGTTTGGAAGTTGTTCTGGGCTGCACATGCACAAAACTAAGACCCATAAGCATAAGATAATTATGAGTTAAACAAATTTGAAAAACCAATCATGTAAAAAGAAGCCAAAATATTCGGAGCATCAAGTTTACCACTGATATAATCTAGTCAAATATCTTACATAATGCAAGTGGCTTCAGTTACATGACAAATTCACTTTCAGCATGTCCTGACATTACAGTAAGCTGAATAAAATAAGAATTTTAGTTATAAATATAGGACACTCTTAATCACTTATTCATCGACACAAGTCCACAACTAAACCAAAGTCCTTTCCATGGAAATTCACATATCACACCTGAGCTACCACTTTAAGATATAAAATTGCAATTTTGTCCCGTCAAAGAATTCTAGCCTTTTCATTGCAATTCTTCTAATACTGTGTCGATGCCAATGTTGCCAAACAGCATGATCTTTTATAGTTAAATTGTTAGTACTCTGTGGAGCAGAGTCCTCACTGGAACTCGAATCAATGAGCAATTCTAGATGACTTGCACAAGCAAAACTTAACCATCAAATGAACATACACTGTTAATCAAGAATCACGTAATAACCAAAGGATCAATCGATGCTCCATTCATCATTGTTACTGTTGAAGGTGCTTTTCATATAGATGAACACTTCTGCATTTGACATCACATCTTCAATGATACAAACAGAAATGCATGCATCTTTCATCCAAAAGAAAGGGAGGTTGCTCTAGTGCAACCATCTAAACCCCAAACAGCATTCGGATATTTCAGTATGTTCCACCATCCAAACATCATAATGAGAAAGGATGCTCAACCATAGTCCCACTTTATCACCAACCAAAGGCTTCACAAGCCAGAAATCCAAAATCCTCTGAGCCTCGCAACATAAGTTGGACAAGAATATAGGACCATCCACTGTCCTAACTATCGAACGGTTTACTCTTTTATATAATATTACAGTCCAGAAATAAATTCATTGCCATTCTGGCAAACCCAAGACCACAATGACTGGAAGTGTCTATAACTGCATTCTGAATTCTACCATATCACATTCACTTAATATGTCGTTACCTTTAATCTAACAGTATTATCCAACTAGAAGAGTTTGAAACATTATCACCAATTGCAACACATAGTCCAATGCACTGGCACATCAACAAGGTCTCTAATTACTGACAACATACAGCACAAAAGCTGGCCCCAAGCGCCCAATCCACACACATTTGAAGCCATGAACTCCCAATCAATTTAATAAACTCACAGCATGCCCATAAAATTAGAGCTAGTGCCTAATGCCTTCACATTCCAATCAGTAAAATCATCACTTTTCTTCCACTTGAGTGTTCAGCTCACCAAAGTAGTCCAAGTAAACCAAACCCAGTCACCTAGACGCAAAGAAACCCAGAATTACCAACGTGATTACCAGCCATTTTGCAACCAAACTAATGTCAATCAGCTGAGACTCGCAGTCCATACGAACATATGTCTCGCCGATTCCAGCATGCACGCACGAAATTCACCAGAACCGCAGCTAAAGCCCCCAGAATCCCCATCTTAAACACCAGTAAACCCCGCTTTTTATCCGCAGAAATCAACACTTAGAACCTCCCAACGACGCAATCAGCGCAGTGAAAATGCTGCACCCCCCCCCCCCCCCCACCTCAATGTAGCTCTGAACCTCAAAGGTGAACCCACCGCGGTGTGCTCACCGAGCCCGCACGCAGAAACCACAGATCAAAACACGAATAGTAGGGCGAGAAAGAATGAACCACGCAACATCGAAAGGAAGCGATCAGCGCAACCGCAGGAGGGGAGGGGCCCAGATCTCGAGCGGCATGCTCACCGAACGCGTGGCACGCCTGCAGCACGCGGTCGCGCGGCCACTGCAGGGTGAGGGGCAGCTCGAGGAGCTGCTTCCAGAACTCGGAGGAGATCGGGTACGCCTTCTCGCCGACCAGCGCCGCGAACATCTGCTCCGCCGCGCCGGGCGGCGGCGGCGCGCCTGCAGCGCCCAGCCTCGGCGTCGATGGCGCCGCGCCCATCGGATCTGAGGCGGAGGCGCCGGGCGCGTGGGGGGAGACTCCCGTGCCCACTAGGTTTTGACGCGAGCGAGGATTGGGCGAGGGAAAATGACCTAGTGGAGTCGAGACGAAGCGACGGTTTTAAACGGGCGGAAGCAAGGGAGCGTGGAGACTTCGGGCGGAAGGGAGGGAGGAGGAGCGACCGGAGTTGGGTTTGGGTGGGTTTTGATCGGATTACGGAATGACCAAATTGTCCCTGGCTCCAGAGGCGCGCGTCTTGGGGAAGGAGAAGGCATCAGGGGGCGAGGATGGTCTTTGGGCGGGGGTGTCGTTGTTGCGGGGCTGCCTGCCGTCGGTGGAGGTGTTGAAGTCGGGGGCGTGATCGCGGACTGCCGAGGATGAGGACGGCCGTGATGCCGATGATGACTTGTTCGCTCCGTTTGGCTCTTTTGTTTCTTTGCACGGGTGTCCGGCTGGACGACACTTCGAGAAATCGAACATTTCTCGAAGCCAAATCCAACCTACGTTTTTATATGTCGATTAAGAAAAGGTTGAGTAAACCGTTCAAAGTTCCTTTGGAGAAAAGCCTGAGTAAATCACACTAGTTTCTAATAAAAAGCTTCTTACCTTTGAGCTTTCTCGATGATTCGTGCACCATTAGGTGACATGGTCATTTTCTGATTCGTGCACTGTATCTTACCTTAGATTTATGTTTGTAAGTATCAAGACCAGAGTTGTTAGGTAGCGCATCTGTTGACGATAAGTCTACTAGATAGAGACGGACAGAGAAGATGTTGCAGTGGAAGTGGAAAAAGACCACACAACACTAGAAGTAGCATCCAATGAAAAAAAATAAGCTTAGCTTTTGATATATGAAAGAAAAAGAAAAACTTAGATGAATGCATTCTTGAATTTGCTGCAGGAGCATGACTATCTATCGAACGGCCCATCGGCGATGCTAGTCGTGTTGCGACCTCCGTGGAGGCACGTAAAATGCACTAAGCGATATAGGACAACATGTACAGCGTTGCTGCTTGACGTGGCCACCGACGCTTCGGCAGAAGGGAACACGCCCCTGAAAACTCGCCCCACCCTAGCCCACTGTCACGAACTCACGATATCGCCTATGTATGTGTGTATATATGTCTCAGTAACAACTCTGATGAAGTCCGACCACACACACCTACACATGAGCAAGCTCGGCGTCATCCATCTTGTTCCCCCTATTCTCCCCTCTCCCGCAAGAAGAAAGAAGCCTAAATACTACTCTCCTTTCTCGCTGATTACAAGCCTCATGGGCCAAGCGATTAGCGGATCCATTCTGGACTGATAACTCTTGTGTTGGGCTTCTGGAACCTCTTCGGTCTATTGGCTCTGGTTGGCCCATTTTCGCCTGCTTCACTTGGACTAAACCTAGCTCATCTGCTTCACCAAAACCGTGCCTGGCTCTGGTGTCTCATTCCTCTGCTGCTGCTCTTATGTTGATGTCCAATAACCCACTCCTGACAATCTCCCTTCCTTGAATACCAGCTTGTCCCCAAGTCGATGCCGCTAGAAACTCTTAGCAAAGTAGATGTTCATCCTCCCAAGTGGCCATCGAGTCTAACCACCCCGTCCAGCGAACCAGGATCTGTGAGATAATGCGGGAGCCAACTTTATGTGAACGAAAAGCAAGAATAGATTCAGGTACCTGGTACTGGTGAGATTGTGCAGTGAGTTGGAGACTGGCAGGAACCTAAGAGCCAATAGCCTTTTTCAATTAGGACACATGAAAGATAGGGTGCACATTGCTAGAAGGTGGCAACCGTAAGCGATAAGCTACTGGTCCATTTTTTGCTTGGATCTGATAAGGACCAAAGTATCAAAATGATAACTTGTGATTGGCTCGGCTAGCTACAGAGGATTGCACATATGGTTGAAGTTTCAAATAGACCATATCACCAACTGAAAAGGTCCACTCAGTTCTCTTTTTGTCAGTTTGCATCTTCATGCGATTTTGGACTCTTAACAAGTGATGCTACAACAATCTTGTCATTAGGTCTCTTTCCTTGAGCCAAAGCTGCATATCAGGTATTGCACAAGCTTCAACTCTATCAATGCACATGTGCCTAGGTTCTTGCCCATAAAGAACCT
Organism: Phragmites australis; assembly: GCF_958298935.1. Lineage (NCBI taxonomy): Eukaryota > Viridiplantae > Streptophyta > Magnoliopsida > Poales > Poaceae > Phragmites > Phragmites australis. The sequence continues at coordinate 40,472,858 of NC_084922.1, read as the reverse complement.
GAAATGGAGTCTTGCCAAGAGTAGAGTAGTAGCTTGTATTGTACCAAAATTCTGCCAAAGGTAACCACTAAGACAATTTGTGATGGCAAGCATGAAGAAAACACCTCAAAAATGTTTCCAAACATTAATTTACTCGTTCTGTTTGACCATCTGTTTGAGGGTGATATGTTGTGCTCATATGCAATTTGGTGTCAGTGAGCCTAAACAGTTCATGTCATAGGAAACTTGTAAAGATTTTATCTCTATATGAGATTATCACTTGAGGGAGACCATGCAATTTATAAACATGACTGATGAAAGCAATAGCAACTTTGAGAGCAGTGAAGGGATGAGCTAAGGCAATAAAGTGAGAATACTTGGATAATTTATCAACAACTACCATAATGCAATTGAAGTGAGAAGATGAAAGAAGACATTCAATAAAGTCCAAGGACATAATTTGCCAAGCGTGATCTGGTACTGGAAGGGGCTGCAATAACCCAGGGTATGCCACTCTTTCATACTTGGCTTGCTGGCAGATTACATATTGGCTGACAAAGGTTCTGATCATTCTTTTCATTCCGGGCCAAACAAACAAGGATTTGATTCTCTGATAAAACCGGAAGTAGATAACCTTTGATCATCCAGGTTAACTAAGCTCTTATGGTCAGTGTAAATTATGAATTCTGACTGCTGTAAGTACGAACGCAAATAGTCGACAGCAAATAGGATAGCCAAACATTCCTTTTCATAAGTGGAAAGCCCTTGGTTTCTAGGACCAAGTGCCTTGCTGATGAAAGCCACTGGATGTCCGTTTTGTTGCAAAATCGCTCCTATTCCTTTATATGAAACATTTGTCTCTATGGTGAATTGTTGGTTGAAATCTGGCAGCACTAATACATGAGCAGTAACCAAAGCATGTTCAATGCTTGAAATGCTTCTTGAGCTTCTGAAGTCCATATAAATATTTCTCCCTTCCTTAGCAAATTGGTTAGGGGCTTACTGATAAGGCTAAAACCCTTTACGAATTTCCTTTAATAACCAGCTAATTCCAAAATGCTTCTCAATTCTTTGACATTTACAGGAGAAGGCCAGTTCTGAATGCTTTCTATCTTTGATTGATCTGTGGCTACCCCATTAGCACTGATAACATGTCCAAGGTAGTTAAGTTGTTTTTGGCCAAAAGAGAATTTAGATAGCTTAACCTTGAACTGTTGGTTCCTCAACATTTCAAGGACTTGCTCTATATGTGATAGATGTTCTTTCCAATTTTTGCTATACACAAGAATATGTCCATAAATACAATGACATATTTCCTGAGAAAGTATGCCAAAGAGGCATTCATAACACTTTGGAATGTCCCTGGGGCACCTGTCAGGCCATAGTGCATTACCCTACATTGGTACTGACCATTGTGTGTTAGAAAGGAAGTCTTGTACTGATCTTGGGAAACAATCAATATTTGGTGAAACTTAGCCCTAAGTGCTAAAGATGTGAACCATCTAGCTCCTGCCAACTCATCTAATAGCTCATCAATTATTGGAAGGGGATATTTGCCTTTGATTGTCAAAACATTAAGTCTCATGTAATCTACACAGAGCCTCCAATCCCCCCTCCCCCCACCTTTCTTCTTAACTATTAAGGCTAGTGAAGCAAAAGGACTCGAGCTGGCTTGAATCATACCTTTTTGTAACAACTCTTTGATTTGCCTCTCAATTTCATCCTTTTGGGTTGGATTATATCTATATGGTCTCATCTTGAAGGGTATCTGTCAGAGGGTGAACTGCTCAAGCAGGGATCCGGAGGGACCCCCTTTGAGATTCGGCTGGGGGGATGATTCTGAATCTGTTTTGCGGGAGAAATAAATGGGCGTAAATGTGATAGAAGGTGGAATGGAATGATCGGATGCAAAATACAGTAAATACACTGGAGGTTTTTAGACAGGTTCGGACCGCACTGAGCGTAATACCCTACTCCTGTGTGGATGCTATAAATGCACTGAGAATGTCTCTCAGGGATATTGCTGGTTACAAGAATATTTGTCTATCCTAGAGCTTCGGGCTCCTTGTTCTTCGGTGATCTCAACTTCTGTGCTTGTCCAAGAGTGTTCTCTCTTCTCTTCTTTTTCTTGTCTCCGAGTCCCTTTTTCTGTGCCGACCGGCCCTTCCTTAAATACTTCACCGGCGGTAGCGTGCCCAGAAAGGGAGGGCACGAGCTCCAAGGCGTCATAAATGGAAAGCAACCATCATGGGCTGCTGCGCGAAGTGACCGGGGGGGTTGAAAACGCACCCCCATCCGGTCTCGTTCATCATGATGTCATTCTGCAACGGGCGCCGCGGAGAGGGCCCACCGGGCAGCCACCGAACGGCCCGACGTGCCTGCTCGGTCTTGTACACCTGACACAGCAGGGCGACAGGCGGAGCACCTTGGGCCTCGCGATGTTATCCCAAGGCGCTCCGGATGACGCGGGATGGGACCCGTGCATTAAATGTCCCCATGCCTCCCTGCCAGGCCGTGGCAGGGACTGACACCAAGCGTGGCAGGAGTAGTTGGAAGTGACAGGCCATGCGCCCTCTTAAATGCGGCATCAGACCTTTCACTGGTTGACACCTCACCTTTGGACCTCTGTGGGGGCCACCGGCAAAGGACTTCTTAGGCCGTCGGGGAACCGAGTGCTCGGGGGTCACTGTTTATAGCCCCGAGCACTCTCTCCCGGATATGCCCTTTCTCCATTCTCAGGGAACCGAGTGCTCGGGGGCCACTGTTCACAGTCCCGAGCACTCTCTCCCGGAATTGACTGTTCATGTCCTCCCGTGAACAGCGGCCCCCGAGCACTCTCTCCCAGAACTAACTTCCTTGGGTCCTCGGGGTACTCGGGTGCTCGGGGGCCACTGCTCGTAGCCCGAGCACACCCTTTCCGGTACTCGGCTTTTCTGGTTGTCGGGGGACTTGGGTGCTCGGGGACCACTGTTCACGGCCCCGAGCACTCTCTTCCCGGCACTTGGTCTTCTCGGATCATCGGGGAACTCGGGTACTCGGGGACCACTGTTCATGGCCCCGAGCAACCTCTCCCGGGACTTAGTCTTCTCATACCTCGCAGAGATGATCTCCGCGGGAGGGCGCCACGTGGCAAATTGCTGATCTGGCCTCGGGACTCGGGGGCCCCTGGTTCCTGTGTCACCGATAGCAGCCCCCGGGCCCATTGGCAGGCAATGGCCTAGAGACTGCGGATGGGACCCTCGTCTTAATCGAGGCCGATCCCAGCACCGATGCCAAGTGGCATGTTTTTAGGCGCTGGCCTCTCTGGCCCAGGCTTCTGGTACGGCCCAGCGAGGAGCTGAACGGACGCGCGTCCAGCTGACTCCCGAGGCACATGACAACGAGGCAGGCGGTGCGCGTGGTAACTGCGCAGATCAAGGGTAGTGCGCCTAACGACTGCTGACAACCGTGCAGACCGAGGGAGATTCGCCTAGCGCTCGCGCCGGTCAAGGAAATTCGTCTCGCCGAGCGCGCCGCGGCAGGCGTCGTTTGAAATCCCTATGATATAAAAGGAGAAGGGGAGCGAACTGTTGCCCCTTTGCGCCATTTTCACAATCAAGCCTTCTTGCCTTCTTCTTCTTTCTTGCGCTCCAGAGCTTTCGTCCTCCCTTAGGCCAGCAGCGCACTCCCGTTCCAGCACACTTCCCACCCCGAAACAATGCCGAGGGCAGGAAGCAGCCGCAGTGACAAGGGGCCCGATAGCATACTGCCGGAGTCGAGGATTGTCAACGAAGAGGGGGTGGACAAGGTCCGCAAGTTGATGGTGCCCAAAGGCCAGGGGGAGGCCTTGGTGGTGAGGCCAGCGAGCTTCCCACCCGTCACGGACCGACTGGAGCCGCCATTCTCGACGTTCTTCCTCCAAGTCTTGGACACGTTCGGGATCCAGCTGGCGCACCTCAGCCCGAACTCAGTGGTCATCTTGGCCATCTTCGGGCATTTCTGCGAGATGTTCATGGGGGTGCCGCCGTCGGTGGTGCTGTTCTGCCACTTCTTCGTGCTGCGGCGGGCCGGGAAGAAGAGGGGCTCCTCCACCGCGGACGTCGCCAGCTGCTGCAACTTTCGGCTGCGGGACGGCTTGGCGGAGCTGTACATCCCCCAGGTACTGCGGAGTAAGTGGGACGACTGGCGGCGCAACTGGGTCTACGTCGATGTCAGCCCCCACGACCGCCTCACGCTGCCGGAGGTGGTGGCGGAGCCCCAGAGGTCAATCTGGGAGGCGGCTCTGGCGGAGGACGAGCGGATGCGGCCAGTCCTGAACCGCATCGACTACCTGAGCCAGGCAGGATTGACGTCGGTGATGGTGGTGGCAGACTACCTGCGCCGCCGCCTGGCACCACTGCGGGAGCGGGTGCGCCCCAGCTCGATGTGCACGGGCCCCCAGGACATCACCAGGACCCGAATCGGCGAGGACGGGGACCTTGATGAGGCGGCGCTGGCGGGCCTGCTCCGGGTGGTGACCGGCGTGGAAGACTTGACCCGGGCGGTGCTTCCCCGGGAGCAGTTGGCGCTCTGCGCAAATTCGGGCCGAGTGGCGCTGCAAGCGACGCTGCCCGAGTTCGACGCCCAGGGTTTGGTCGACCGGTCGGGGCGCCGGAACCCCGGGACCATCCAGATCCTCGGGGTGGACGAGGAGACGGGAGGCGCCCGAAGGACCGACGGCTTGGACGCCGCAGGTGGCAGGCCGCCAGTAGGCGGCAGGGAGGCCTCGGGCGACCGGACGCAGATGGGCGGCAGGGGTGCCGCGGGCGGCAGGCCATAGGCCGGCCGTGGGGCAGCGGAGCGGCGGCCCCTGGGGACAAGGGAAAGCGCCCCCGGACGTTCGTGCCTCAACCGTCGTCCTCGTCGTCGCCGTCGCCTCCACGGCAGCGGCCGTCGGCAGGCGGCGCGAAGAAGGGAGGCCGGGGCAGCCAGTCATCTAGCGCGGAATCCGCGACGGAGGCGAGGTCCAGGGCGCAGGAGCCCGAAGACCAAGGCCGGCGCGGCGGCTCTATAGCGAGTGCCCAAGCCGACCCGCCGCCGGAGACGGGCTCCACGGCGGCCCCTCAGTGGCCCTAGGGACAGAGCCCCCCGCCGAAGAGGAGGAGGGCAGACTCCGAGCCGAAGCCGCAGGGCCTAGAGTTCAACATCCCAGAGTCCTGGTGGCAATACCGCAGACCAAAGTCTGCGTGAGTATTTTCCTTTTCCTGAGCGCACTTCGCCCGGGGTAAGTTAGGGGACTAACCTTTGTTTGCTTTCAGGCTGCCCAAAGATGCCGCCGGGGACCAAAGGCGACCGGAAGTGCCAAGGCCGGCTCCCGCCCCTGAGCTGAGCGCGCCTGAGCCAAGCGCGCCGGTCGAGCCGGAGCCGCAGGCGCCGCCGTGCCCTGAGCCGAGTGCAGCGGCCGCGCCGGAGCAGCCGGCGCCGGCCGAGCCCGCCCCGAGCACTTCGAGGGCGGGGCAAATGGCCGCAGCGAGGGCGGCATCGGCATGGTAGCAATCGGGGACCCCGAGCGCCTCTGCAGAGAGGGCTCGCAGAGGACCCAGTGCCCGGCCGTTGTCCAGCCAGGCCACAGAACCCCTCTCGGACGTGCTAGGAAGCGCCCCAGAGGTGATCGAGCGGCTGGAAGCGACCGTGGCGGGGGAGCGGGCGCAGCTCGAGGCCGACCGTACCACCCTCGTCGAGGAGAGGGGGCGTTTGGAGGAGGTCGGTCGGCTTTTAGAGGCCCGCATTGCCTCGGAGTGATGCGTGCAGTGGCCGAGGAGCGGGAGGCCCTGGAGGAGGTGCGCGAGGAGGCCGTCGCCGTGCAGGAGGAGGCCGCCCGCTTAGGGGAGATATCGCGGTGGCAGGCTGCAGAGCTGCTTGCCAGGGAGCAGCTGGTACGTGCTCGGGAGGAGGCCATCGTGCCACGCGAGAAGGCTGTGGAGACCTCCCGGGCAGACTTAGCCCGTCGGAACGACGAGCTCGAGCGGAGTCGCGCCGAAGTCCTCCGTCGGGAGGAGGAGGTGGCGGTCCGCGAGACTGACATCGAGATCACGGCGACGGCTCAGGACGCCCGGGAGGAGCAGCTTACCCTGCGCGAGGAGGAGACTGCCACGGCGTCGGCGGCCCTAACTTCTCGGGAGGAGCTGACCTCCCGGGAGCGGGCCCTTACTGCCCTTGCTGACCAGGTGAAGCGGGGCCAAGCCCCGACGACCAACGGCGTGCCGACCAGCGCGGCCGAGGGGATTAGCCTCGAGGAGCGGCTGCAGATCGCGAAGGACGAGCTCGAGACCGTCGTCGCCGAGCGGGCCAAGGTCAAGCTGATGATTCGATACATTCTTCGGCAAGCACGGAGGTCCGTGAGGGTGGCCGGGCTCGGGCGAGTTAACATGGGCGAGAAGGGGATGGATCAAGAGACCATCGGCCACATCGCCCTCGGCTTCGAGGAGATCAGCCGGCGACTAAAGGCTCTTCCCCGGGCTATGCAGGAGTTAGCCTCCCGGGAAGGGCGCGCTTTGGCCCAAGCGGTGGCCGAGCACGACCTGGCCTGTTATCGGAGCCGGGACCCCAACTTCTCGCAGGAGCCAGCCCGGCAGGGGGTGGTCGAGGCTGAGGAAGAGGCCGCCTGGGAGGCTGTCCGAGGCGTCGCCGCCGAGGTGGCGGTTTGCTTCACACGGGAGCCGCTGCTGGTACCGAGCAGTGGCAGCAGCAGCGAAGACTCCTCGCCGCCTCCGGAGCCTGCCGACCTAGATTAGGCTTTTGTCTTTTGTTTTCTTTTGACTTGTTGTAAATATGGGAGTGATCCGTCTGAATAGCTCTTCTTTTTTGAATATAATGGAAGCATTTGTTTGGGATCGCAACTCTGACGTTTGTCTTAATGCTTGATGAAGTCTTTTCTCTTTTCACTTGATGTCCCGATGAGTACTTAGCCGGACCGAGCCCGACCTTCCCCCCCCCCCTGAGAACGAAGTCGCCCCGACCACTCCGCGTCCGAGTAGTGGGATCAATCCGCGCATTCAGCCCCCGAGCCCTCGCGAGTCTGCAGCGGCTAAGTCAAGAGACAAAGGCACGAACTTCCTTTCTCGGGAGATAGGTCGATCCAGCACGGAGCACGCCACGACCAGTGAATGCTTTTCCACTTTGCGACCACTCAAACAAGCAGACCGGAGACACGTGCGAGCAGAAATGCGACCAAGAGTCCCCACGGTTTGGTGGTGCCTGGGCTAGGACGGAAGGGACTGAGCACCGACAGCCCGCCCCCAGGGTCTAGGCTCCCAACCGCTCTTTGCTCAAGCGGTAGGATTACCCGAGAACCTCAGAGGCTCGGTAGTGCCCGGGGTACTGCCAAGCGGGCCGAACACCACGACCACCATGAAGGACTTCGGTCAGGCATTGCCGTTCGTACGGTACACCTGTCTACTGTCCGTTCTGTCGTTTTGAAAAAAGCGAGCACGTGGGCAGGGTTTTGTGCGCAAGGACACCATCTCACCGAACAGATTAGAATGCGAGGGTCCCGAGGATAGCTCGAGAACATTAGATTGCTGAATAAGTAAGAATGTAAATTCGTATAACTTTAGCCACTCACCGGACAGCTGTCAGCCTTTCGGTCGACCGATCCAAGAGGGGTATGTGCTCCGAGCTCGGGGTGCCCGGGAACTTGGTTCCCTTGGACGAAGCGCCCGAGCACTAGAAAGCATGAGGGAGAGCCAGGGGCCAGGCGGTCCCGACCACTCGTGCCCGAGCGGTAGGACTACCCGAGGACCCCCTAGGCTTGAGCAGCGCCCTGGGCACGGAGGCCCTCGTGGTCAGGCTGCTTTTGTTCCCGATTGTTGATCTGTAAGCTTTGGGAAATAGGAAAAGATTCTTTGTTTGGTGCGTTCTGTTAGTGCGGTACTCATTATAGACTGCTATCGTTTTTGACCCGAGACCTCTCGAATACCCGGACCGACGAAGTATACAAACAGAGGCATAACCCAGAGGTCCTATGGTTCGGTGGCGCCCGAGAAGGACTGATCAGACCGAGCACCGACAGCCCGCCCCTAGGGTCTAGGCTCCCGACCACTCTTTGCTCAAGTGGTAGGATTACCCGAGAACCCCAGAGGCTCGGTGATGCTCGGGGTGCTGCCATGACACCGAACACCACAGCCTACCACAACAGACTTAGGTCAGCGGTAACTGCCTGCGCGCATACCGATCGGGATTCTTTTATCAACGGGAAAAATGAGAGAGCATGTTTTTCTCGCACAATCGAGCATCTCACTAGACAGATTAAACATATGGATTCCAGAGAGAAAATAAAATTTGAAATAAGAACTGGACAATGATAATATATATTGACAATTTTGTACAAGATTGGGTGACTTGACTTACATGGTTGGTGGTAGCCCCCGGCCAACTTGGGCGGGGGGGGGGGGACCCCTGGTCTGGTTGGCCCGAGCACAAACATGCCCATCTAAGGATAGAACTTGCGCAAATGCTCGATGTTCCACACGTTTGGGAGCGGCTGCCCATCCTCCGCAACCAGCCAAAAAGAGCTTTCTCGCGGGACACCGATCACGGTAAAGGGGCCTTCCCACATAGGGGACAATTTATTCCTTCCTTCGCGCGATTGAACGCGTTGGAGAACTAGATCCCCAACCTCGAGAGACCGGGCCTGGATGTGACGCTGATGATAGCACTGCAGGTTTTGCTGGTATCGGGCTACTCGGACGGCGGCACGCCACGCCGCTAGCGCTCTTCCAAGTAGTCGACGTCGTCACGCCTTCGCTGTTCCTGTTCACCTTCGGAATAGGCATGCACCCAAGGGGAGCCAAGAGTGAGCTCAGAGGGGAGGACCGCCTCAGTGCCATACACGAGGAAGAATGTCGTCTCCCCAGTGGCGCGGCTTGGCGTGGTCCGATTGGCCCACAGCACAGCAGGTAGCTCATCGATCCATCCTTTCCCGTGCTTTGCGAGCACGTCGTAGGTCCGGGTTTTGAGCCCCTTCAGTATCTCAACATTGGCATGCTCAACCTGCCTATTGCTCCGAGGATGAGCGACGGAGGCGAAGCAGAGCTTGATGCCGAGGTCCTCGCAGTAGTCCCCGAACAGGGCACTTGTGAACTGAGTGCCATTATCGGTGATGATCCTGTTCGGGACGCCGAAGTGACTTGTGATACCGCGGATGAACTGAAGCGCCATGTTCTTGGTAACCTTGATGACTGGAACCGCCTCCGACCACTTCTGAACTTGTCGATAGCGACGTAGAGGTACTCATAGCCCCGATTGCTCGGGGGAATGGACCCAGGATGTCCAGCCCCCAGACCGCGAAGGGCCATGACAGGGGGATGGTGTGAAGAGCCTGAGCTGGCTGGTGAATCTACTTTGCGTAGAACTGGCATGCCCTGTAGCGCCGAACCAACTCGGAAGCATCCTGGAGAGCTGTAGGCCAGTAGAAACCTTGCTGGAAGGCCTTCCCGACCAACGTGCGCAACGATGCATGGCCACCGCAATTGCCCTCGTGGATCTCAGTGAGAAGCTCACCGCCTTCTGCCCGGGTGATGCATTTCAGGAGGACACTGTCCGTGCCGCGCCGATAGAGACCCCCGTCTACTATGGTATAGTGTTTGGACTGTCGTGCAATCCTCTCGGCAGAGGCATCATCCTCAGGAAGAAAATTTTCTTTTAAGTACCCTCGGATCTCGTCCTTCTATAAGGCATCTTGAGAACCGCCAGCAAGCGCAGCGCACTCACCGGGTGGCGGCACCCTGACGGGGCTCCCCACTGAGGGCGCTGCCTGGGTCCCCTCAACTAGGCTCGAGGGTTCCCCTTCATCCTGGTCGGCAGGCAGGACGGAAGGCCGTGTGAGCCTTTCTTCAAAGGCTCCGACAGGAACGCGCGCACAGGAAGAGGCCAGGCGAGAAAGGTCATCGGTCAGAGCGTTGTCGCGGTAAGATATGTACCGCAGCTCCAGGCCGTCGAAGTGCCTCTCCAACCTCCTGACTTCCGCCACGTATGCCGCCATTTGAGGATCCGTGCACTGGTACTCTTTCGACACCTAGTTGACCACCAGCTGGGAGTCTCTCTTGACCAGGAGGCGACGAATCCCGAGGCCCACCGCAGCCCGGAGGCCGGCGATGAGGCCCTCATATTCCGCCATGTTATTGGTTGCTCGGAACTGCAGCTGCACGACGTACCGGAGTTCTTCTCATGTTGGGGAGGTGAGAATCACTCCGGCCCCTGCGCCTTTCAGCGTTAGGGAACCGTCGAAGTGCATAACCCAGTACCCAGGCGTATTGTACCCGGGATATGCGGAAATCTCTTCTTGGTCGATCTCGGGGACGGTCGTCCACTCTGCCACAAAGTCAAAGAGCGCCTGGCTTTTGATCGCCTGACGGCTGACAAAGTGCAGATCAAACTCTGCCAGCTCCTCCGCCCACTTGACGATGCGCCCAGTGCCTTCTCGGTTCCGGAGGATTGGCCCCAGCGGATACGTAGTAACCACCGAGACCTTGTGCGTCTGGAAGTAGTGGCGCAGCTTCCGGGAAGTGACGAGCACGACATAGAGTAGCTTTTGAGCTTGAGGATATCTTGTCTTGGCATCTCGGAGGACTTCGCTGACGAAGTACACTGGTCACTATACACGACGGGCCTGGACTGCGGCTTCACCCGAGGGCTTATCATAGCCCCCGAGCTCAGCGGTGTGGTCGTGGTTGGCCGAGTGCTCGGGCTCGACTCCCTGGTCGGGAGGAGCCGCAAGAACTGGAGACTGCCCGGGGGCGGCCAGGAGCTGGGACCCAGCACCTTGCCCTGAGCACTCATCACGTAGAGCAGCAAAGGCTCTCCCTCGGAGGGGGCCACCAGTACGGGAGGCGAGGTGAGATACTTTCTCAAGTCGCGGAAGGCCTGCTCGGCCTCCGGCGCCCAGTCGAAATGACCGGTCTTCTTCAGGAGTTTGAAGAGGGGGAGTCCTCGCTCCCCGAGCTTGGAGATGAAGCGCCCGAGGGCCACCATGCAGCCGACGAGACGCTGAACTTCCTTGAGTCGAGCCGGGGGTCGCATCTGCTCGATGGCCCGGATCTTTTCTGGGTTGGCCTCGATTCCTCGGCTAGGGACCAAGAAACCGAGGAGCTTGCCTGCAGGTACCCCGAAGACACACTTCTCGGGGTTGAGCTTCAAGCGGGTAGTGTGAAGACTGTTGAAAGTCTTGGCCAGATCTTCAAGCAGGGTGGCACAGTCTCGGGATTTGACCACGAGATCGTCGATGTAAGCCTCGACGTTGTGGCCAACCTGCGAATCAAGGGTAATGCGCACAGCGCGCTGGAAAGACGACCCAGCGTTGCGCAAACCAAATGGCATTGATACATAACAATAAGTCCCCACCGGAGTGGTGAAATAAGTATTTTCTTCATCCTATATGGCCATGCGAATTTGGTAATAACCAGAGTTTGCATCTAGAAAACATAAAAGATCGCACCCTGCGGTTGAATCTACAATCTGATCTATACGGGGTAAAGGAAAATGATCTTTTGGGCAAGCCTTGTTTAAGTCGGTGTAGTCGACGCACATATGGAGCTTGATGTTGGCCTTCGGGACAATGACTGGGTTTGCCAGCCACTCGGGGTGGAGGACTTCTCGGATGAAGCCGGTGTCAAGGAGCTTACTTACTTGCTCCCGGATGAACTCCTGGCGCTCGGGCACCTGCCGCCAGACTTTTTGCCTCACCGGCCGTGCGTCCGGGCGCACGGCGAGGTGGTGCTCGATCACCGCCCTAGGGATCCCGGGCATATCTGACGGCTGTCATGCAAACACGTCGACGTTGGTCCGGAGGAAGGCGACGAGCGCGCTTTCCTATTTGCCGCCCAGGTCACTGTCGATTCGAACGACCTGGGAAGCGTATTCGCCCACCACGACTTCCTTCGTAGGAACGGAGGTGTCGGCAGCGAGTCAGAGTTTGGATAAAGAGGGTCCCGGGCCCCCTGGATGACCTTCGACCTTGGCCCGGGCTAAGACCAAGGCCGAGTATAGCTGCTCGGCGCAAAAGAAGGCGCTGCCGGTCTCAGCGGGCACGGAGATGGGGCCTGCAGGGCCCAGCATCTTGACCGTGAGGTATGCGTAGCGGGTGACCACCATGAACCAAGCGAGCGCTGGGCGCCCGAGGATGGCGTTGTAGGGGAGGGGGGTTCCACGACATCGAAGATGACGTCCTCTGTCCGGAAGTTATCCCGGCTCCCGAATGTCACGGGTAGCTCGACCTGCCCGAGGGGCAGGGAGTGCCCGGGTGTCACCCCGTAGAAAGGGAGCAACGACATTAGGTGCCTAGAAGGCACTTGCAGCTTCTCGAAGACCTCTCGAGAAAGGAGGTTCAGGCCTGCACCCCCGTCGATCAGCACTCTGCTGACCTTTACGTTGCAGATGGTGCGGGACACTACCAGGGGTAGTCGCCCCACGCCTGCAATACTTGCGAGGTGGTTGGCAAGGCTGAACGTGATTGGGGAGTCCGACCATTTCAAGGGCGTTTACGCGCCTCCATCGATGAAAGCGACGGTGTGCTCAAGCTCCTGAAAGCCGAGTTCTTGGTTATCGGGGGCGGCTCTGTCGTCGCTGCCCCTGCGGGGCTCTTCGCGGTCCCTCTGGCGCCGCTTGATGATACCTTTGACCGTGCGGCACTCCATGAGGTCATGCCACTCGGTCTGGTGGATCTGGCACCACTTCCCCAGCTCGGGCCTCGCAGGAGCGGGGGCCCTTGCGGGAGCAGGAGCCCTCGCGGGAGCCGGAGCCCTCGGAGGGGCCGTAGCTCTTGCGGGTGCGGGCCTTCTGTCGGCGGCCGCCCGGCGCGCTAGCCAGCGGTCAGGCTCCTGGGCTGGCCCATGGGCAGGGCCCTGGGCCGGCACGACAGGGACAGCCTCGCACCTCCTTCTCTTTTTCTTTTCCCGCCTGTCAGAGCTGGAAGGACCTGGTTGATCGACGGCGGGATGCTCAGGGCGTGGAACATGCCACGTCCGAGCCTCCACCGCCTTGGCGCACTTATTGGCTAACGCGAAGAGTTCTGCGGTGGTTTCGACTTCGTGCGTGCCCAGCTTTTCGAGCATCCGCTCGTCGCGGACACCTTACCAGAACTCGACAATGATGGCGTGGGGGGTTATCCGCGGGATGGTGTTGCGGACCTAGCTGAAGCGCTGTATGAAGCGCCGTAACGTCTCCCCCTCCTGCTGCTTGACGGCGTGAAGGTCGCAGTCCAGGCCGGGGCGCGTGAACGTGCCCTGAAAGTTTGCCATAAACTGGTGGCAGATGTCATCCCAGGAGCCAATGGATCCTGGGGGTAAGTTCATAAGCCAAGAACGAGCAGAGCCCCTCAAGGCTACATGAAAATAATTGGCCATCACCTTTTCACTGCCGCCAGCCGCTTGGACAGCGGTGGTGTAGATTTGGAGGAACTCGACGGGGTCAATGGACCCGTCGTACTTCTTCGGCAGTTCTGGCCGGAACTTGGTGGGCCATTTGACCCGGCGTAGCTGGCTGGTGAAGGCGCGGCAGCCTGTGCCGTACCCTGTTGCGCGGGCAGCGCCCTTGGGCGGTGAACGCCGGCGAGCCGGGGAGCCCCGGCGGTCATGGGCTGGCACGAAGGAGGCCTGGTCCTCAGCTTCGGCCTCATGCCGGGACTCTCGTTGGCTCTCAAGGGTAACACACGCATCTTCGACGGCCCTCTGCTCATTGAGGTGCAAGCGTAGGTCCTAAGCTCCGGTAGTGGCCAAGGGGGCGGCACTCCGCTTGGAGGCCCCCTGGCCGGTTCGGCCACCACCCGAGGATGGACCGGCCTTGGTTGCACCGCGGTGGGAGGTAGCGCGGGAGCTCTCGGCTAGCACCTAACAGTGAGCCGTGCCCACCAGAGCGGCCACCTCCTGGAGCCAGCGACCTTCTGGGGTTTCCCCCACCGCCTGGACTGGCGGGTGCCTGAGGAGAGCTTGCGCCGCAAGCAGCGCGCTCCCAGGACTGGCATCGCCGAAGGCGAGCCTACGCCGCAAAGGCGCTCGGCGCTGTCCAGACGTGGACCTCGCGGCAGGAGTTTCTACCGCTTGCTGAGGGTTAGGCGGTGCGCTTGCAAAGGCAGCGACGGCCCTGCTGGGCCCAGCACCATGGTCCCCGTGAGAGGGGAGTGCCATGCGGGCGGACCGTGGCTGCTGCTGAGGAGCATCAGCGACTGGGGCCTCCTGCGCGAGGGGCTCCATTTCCTCACTGGAGCTGGAGCCGGTGCGTCGGAGACGATGGCCACCTGCCATTTTTTCTGCAGGAAAACAAGACAAATTCAGGGATGCAACCCCTCTACCTGGCGCGCCAGCTGTCGAAGGGTGAACTCCTCAAGCAGGGATCCGGAGGGATCCCCTTTGAGATTCGGCCAGAGGGATGATTCTGAATCTGTTTTGCGGGAGAAATAAATGGGCGTAAATGCGATGGCAGGTGGAATGGAATGACCGGATGCAGAATGCAGTAAATGCACTTGAGGTTTTTAGACAGGTTCGGGCCGCACTGAGCGTAATATCCTACTCCTGTGTGGATGTTATAAATGCACTGAGAATGTCTCTTAGGGATGTTGCTGGTTACAAGAATATTTGTCTATCCTAGAGCTTCGGGCTCCTTGTTCTTCGGTGATCTCAGCTTCTGTGCTTGTCCAAGAGTGTTCTCTCTTCTCTTCTTTTTCTTATCTCTGAGTCCCTTTTTCTGTGTCGACCGGCCCTTCCTTAAATACTTCACCGGCGGTAGCGTGCCCAGAAAGGGAGGGCACAAGCTCCAAGGCGCTATAAATGGAAAGCAACTATCATGGGCTGCCACATGAAGTGATGGGGGGGTTGAAAACGCGCCCCCGTCCGGTCTCGTTCGTCATGATGTCGTTCTGCAACGGGCACCGCGGAGAGGGCCCACCGGACAGCCACCGAACGACCTAGCGTGCCCGCTCGGTCTTGTACGCCTGACACAGTAGGGCAGCAGGCGGGGTGTCTTGGGCCTCGCAATGTTATCCCGAGGCGCGCCGGATGACGCGGGATGGGACCCGTGCATTAAATGTCCCCATGCCTCCCTATCACGCCGTGGCAGGGACTGACACCGAGCGTGGCAGGAGCAGTTGGAAGTGACAGGCCACGCGCCCTCTTAAATGCGGCATCGGGCCTTTCACTGGTTGACACCTCACCGCTGGACCTCTGTGGGGGCCACCAGCGAAGGACTTCTTAGGCCGTTGGGGAACCGAGTGCTTGGGGGTCACTGTTCACAGCCCCGAGCACTCTCTCCCAGATATGCCCTTTCTCGGTCCTCAGGGAACCGAGTGCTCGGGGGCCACTGTTCACGGTCCCGAGCACTCTCTCCCGGAATTGACTGTTCATGTCATCGGGGAACCGAGTGCTCGGGGGTCGCTGTTCACGGCCCTGAGCACTCTCTCTCGGAACTAACTTCCTTGGGTCCTCAGGGTACTCGGGTGCTCGGGGGCCACTGCTCGCAGCCCGAGCACACCCTTCCTGGTACTCGGCTTTTCTGGTCGTCGGGGGACTTGGGTGCTCGGGGGCCACTGTTCACGGCCCCGAGCACTCTCTTCTCGGCACTTGGTCTTCTTGGATCATCGGGAAACTCGGGTACTCGGGGACCACTGTTCATGGCCCCAAGCACCCTCTCCCGGGACTTAGTCTTCTCGTACCTCGTGGAGATGATCCCCGCGGGAGGGCGCCGTGTGGCAAACTGCTGATCTGGCCTCAGGACTCGAGGACCCTTGGTTCCTGTGTCACCGACAGTATCGCTACAAAGATTAAAGGAATTGTGTGGTCAAATGTTCTAGTAGGAGGTAACCCATTTGGCTCTTCAAAGACATCTGCAAACTTGTGTATAAGTTTCTTAATCTCTTCATGGCAATCAACCTTGCACATATCAGGTTCTGTGGAATATAATTGGACTACACACTAGATTTCATCTTTTTGCTCAAGTTTCAGTAAGCCATTTCTATCAATTGAGTAGCACAACAATGAACTGAAATATACTCCCTGAAGCTTAATGTCAGATCCACAATAATTGAAAGACACCCACTTATCAACCCAATCTATCTTCATAGGACCATGCATTTCCAAGCAATCCATGCCGAGAATGATATCATAGCAATGAAGAGGAAAAATCTTAAGAGTGGTTGAAAATGATATACCTTGTACCCACCATTCGCAGTCAGGGATTTCATGGGTGCATAGGGCAAGCCCCCCCATTGGCTACCTTCACCTTCAATGGAATTGCTAATTCCTTCCATCCAGTAATCTTAACTACTAGTGCTTCACTGATGAAACTATTAGAACTCCCGGAGTCAATGAGCATTATAACTTTTGAATCTTGCAGTTGGCCCAATAATCTCATGATCCTCTTAGAATCTACACCGGACACTGCTTGAGCTGAAATAGCCATGAGGTCTTCTCAGAAATCAGAATCACCAATAGAATTAGGTTCCATTGTGTTCTGTCCAGTGTCAGAAACCATCTGCCGCAACTCTTCTACAAAATGTAAAGGAATTGTAGAATAACATGTGTGCTGAGGCCCCCCATTTTGCTTCACACTTGAAGCATAACCCCTTGGCTCTTCTATAAGTCTTGAGAGCTGCCAATTTATCCTCTTCATTTCTGCTTCTTTGTGCTTCTACTATTCTTTAATCATCAACCAGGTTGTGATGAGAAGTCTTTGCACTCATTGGAGCAGCACTTTTGTTAATATTCCTCAAGAAGGAATTACCATCATTTCACTTGATATCTCTCCTCTGAA
Organism: Phragmites australis; assembly: GCF_958298935.1. Lineage (NCBI taxonomy): Eukaryota > Viridiplantae > Streptophyta > Magnoliopsida > Poales > Poaceae > Phragmites > Phragmites australis. The sequence goes on along the minus strand of NC_084922.1, from coordinate 40,456,124 downwards.
CTCCCAATGTCACTTCCTCTTGAAAAATAGCAAGAGAGCCCGCAATATCCAAGACATGTGGCCTATGAATCAAAACAACTACTCTAATATCCTCTTTGATTTCATCTATGAATCTATTAGTAATGACTACAGAACTAAAGCCAGGGTCATGAGCAGGTATTTGGTGGACTATCTCGTCAAGTTTTTCTATGCACTCTATAACTGAGTTAAGTTGTTTCATATGGAAAAATCGACGAATAAGTTCATTATCCTGCTCATGTTCAAAATGAGCTCCTATAGCGTGACACAACTCCCTCCAATTCATCCTAGAAATTTGTGACTCTACTGATTGATGCCAGAATGTAGCAGATCCCTCAAAATGCATGATAGCAAATTTGACCCACACTGACTTGGGAACTTCACATAGTTCAAAATACATTTCACATTTTCTAATCCAAATCTTAGGACTAAAACCATTAAATTGGGGAAACTCTTGTTTGGGAAATAGAGATCATAAGCCGCTAGCACTTGCCAATTCAGTGTGCCTAGCTGAATTAAGAGCACCAAAGGGTATAGGAGAGTTGTGGAAACCTCTCGCACTTGTGACCATGGTGGGTATCAGGGTGGTGATAATCCCTCAACCCACATCCCGGTAGCAGTGATCGGAGTTGTGGCCGTCTGGCCTGAGCGTCTGAAGGTGCATCTAGCCCCTAAGTATGGTTTTGGTAACTAATGATAATATATATAGACTAACAATTGTGTTAAGAATTATTAGTAGGTTGTTCCATAGGTTATGTATATGGAGGATTGAGCATGCATTCATTAAGGAATGCCATGTGATCAAGAGAAATACATCGAGATGAATGAGCTCTAAGTGATGCTCGGATAAGTGATGAAATATATGTGGACTAAAAATTATATTGAGAATTATTAGCAGGTTATTCCATAGGAGATGCATAAGTGATAAAGTATTGATTCATTGAGGAATGCAATAAGATCAAAGAGATACATCGAAGTCATTGAGCTCTAAGTGATGCTCATGTGATGAAGAAGAAGCTAGAGAGGAAGAGACCTCAGAGTTTGAGGATGGTCTTAAGAAAACTGAAAATTAGCGTGAAGACCAAAGTTACTTGTGAAGATCAAGTAACTAAAGTTATGGATTGTCAATTGATTTTTATGGACTAACCCATGTGCTATGTGCTTGAGAGTAAGTTGGAGTTAGGTTCTATATGAAGGAAAATATTGAACTGAGATATTCAATGTGCCGAGTTGAAAGATCAAGATCAATACAAGCTTAGTGGATAAGTTATGTGCTTGATGCTTGTGGTTCATATCTCGGTGGTGAACCGGATGAAGATATTGTGAAAAGAAAATTCTTCCATGCTTGGTGCATGAGACGCAATCAAGTGAACTTCATTAAGCTTTTGGAAGATCAAGAGAGGATCGAGATGGGAAGCGAGGATGAACATTGTTATCAAGATCAAGTGAAGAGTTGATGACAAGCCTAGAAGAAATATCGGGACTTGGATGATGTGTTCGTCAAGTCCAAAGGGATGGCTAGTTCAAGGCAAAGATATAAAATATATGGTATTTTCTTTTATCGATCAATGGTAATTAGAGAAGAAAATTGACCGTATTGATAGGATAAATGACATACTATTAAGAGGGGTCTTGACGATTGCTTGAGTTTTTATCATGTGTTGATAAGCTCAATCCTATATGTGTATACTTTCTTTGGTAGGATGCTATAGTTTATAAATGGGTTTTGCAAATAGCTGAAGTTTATGTTCCAACTCCGTATGGCATGTCACTAAGTTTGCAAAGGTATTTTTCAAGTTGTCATAGTGAATGCTTTAACCCTTGGTCGTATGGAACCTTTAGGTTGCAAATTTGTTTTGCAAAAGATTAAGATTCATGTAGTTTTTATTATATGTATCTTTTGACTATGTATTAGGTTTGATCCAATGCGTTTGAGATCAATAAATTAGTTGGGATGTGTAGCTCTCTGAATAAGCTTTTCGTAGAGTCTAAGATCACATAAATCGGACATCGGGTTCAAAAGTTATCGTTGTTTCTTTGAGTGTCGGTATTGCTGTTCTGGGAATGGTGGTTCGACCGCCAAGAATTCCGATCTAACCACCAGGGTGGCGGTCTGACCACCAAGATGAGCGGTCTAACTCCTGGAACTAATAGAGAACTCTTATCTCTCTAGATCGGGTGGTGATCCGACCGCTAAGGAGGCCGGTCTGATCACCGAAGCTTGTAGAGAACCTCTATTTTCCTGGAGAGGATGACGGTCCAACCGCCAAGAGGGTCAATCTGAACGTTGAAAAGGTGAAAAGGTTGCAACAGTTAGTTTTAGAGTCATTGGTACAGTGGCGGTCCGACTGCCAGGTGAACTACGATCTGATAGCAAGATGCGCAGAGATGTCAGCTTTTGGTATAACAACTAGTTTGGGTGGTGTAGCCTATATATACCCCTTTTACAGTGACTTGGAGTATCACTCCTACCCCATTGAGCATACTTGAGCTAAGTGAAATCCTCTCCACATATTTGTTCATGTGTTGCATATAGATAGGGTTGTGAGGCAAGAATTAAGTGCATTTGCATTAGTGATTGAGCTTTATGCACTTGGTGAGAGTCGAGTTTGTCTTGACTTGTTACTCTTAGGTTTTAACAACACCTAGACGATGTGGTGGCATTGTGATCTGGTGATCTTCTCAAAGAATCTTGTGAGAAGGTTCGGTGTGATTGTGAGAGGCTTTGTGCACGTCTTGCCGGAGTGGTAAAGTGCAACTCTAGTAGAATTGAGATAGTGAGTGGTTCATTGGATTAATCTGTCTCAAGATCAAGTTGCTCGTGGTGAGCCTCTTCTCGTGGTGAGAATTGCATACTTGATAGATGAGCGGTTAAAGGCTTGAACTCACCTCAACGTGGATTAGAGGAGACCGACAAGTCTCCGAGACCTCGGTAAAAAATACGGTGTCTTTTTTTTATTTGTATACTTAAGCTTATTTACATTGTACAATTTACACTCCTAAAATTATAATTGTTTACATACCACACCAGGTTGCAAACCTTGACAAACATAGAACTGATCACTTTGTTGAGATATAGATTTTAGGGGTTTTATATGTGTTGTAATCGATCTTTTAATTCTGTATTAGAATTGGTTATATCTTGTAGAATTTTTAGAACCGTCTATTCACCTCCCTCTAGTTGACCTCCTTGATCCTACAAGTGGTATCAGAGTTCGGTCTCTCTTTTTAGTGGACTTAATCATCCCTAGAGAAAAAAGATGACAACTAGTTGTATAGAATACCCCTGTGAGACACCTTTATTTGATGGCACTAATTATACTTATTGAAGAACACACATAATTTCTTATTTTAAAGTCATGAGTCTGAAGATATGATGGATCGTAGTTGTAGGTTTTTCTTATGCTTTGGAAAACCATGCTCCAACAAAAAGGCAAGAGAAATGCCTACATATAGATGCTATACCTACTAATGCTTTATTTAGTATTTTGAGTGTAGATATGTTCTATGAGATATGAAATTTAAAAATTGCTCATGACATGTGGATCAAATTGTAAGAAAAATATGATGGAACCAACATGACAAATTATAATTACATTGATAAGTTAATGATTATGAATGTTTCTTCTATCTCAAGCTCTAACAATGAAGATGATTGTTCTTCTTCATGTGCCTATGTTGATGAGCTTTCGACTTCATCTACATTACTATATTGTTTTATGGTCAAAGGTGATAAGAAGGTAAAAATTATTTATGATGATGATGATCATGAATACTCTTATGATCATCTTGTTGAGATGCTTGAAGGCATGGACGAATATATTTTCCAAGATAAATCTAAAATGAGAAATTTAAAGAAGAAAAATGTTTCTTTGAAAGACTTATGTGAGGAGCTATTGCGGTCTCATGATGAGCTTAAGGAATCTTACGAGAAGCTAAAATTATCTCATGAGATTCTTAGTGAAACTCATGAGAAGCTCAAAAAAGCTTATGGTTCTCTTGTGGCCAATGTATCCGAAAATGTTAAAATAGACATAGGAATTACATGTGATTTAATTGATGACATACCATGTGTATCTAGTTCATGCATTGCATCTAAGGTTGACATGTCCATTTCTTGTGATGAATTACTAGATATACCTTGTAGCTCAAATTTGATGCTAGTTCTTCCTCTATGCTTGTTGATACTAAACTTGCAGAGGGGAATAAAGAGCTAAAAGATGAGATCAAGAAATTAAAGAAGAAACAAGAAGGATGCTACAACTCGAAGACCACGCTTGATGATATCTTGAATTATCAAAAAAGCATAGATGATAAAAATAGACTTGATTTCCATGCCAAGAAAAAGGAGAACAACTGAACAAGACATAATAGAAGGCATCAAAAGAAATATCAAGATACAGAAGATGAGCAAGAAGAAAGAAAAGAAAGATCTCACTCACATCTTGTGCTTTATGCAAGGAAATGAGACACTTTGCCTCAAGTTGTCCTAGCAAGCTTGATGAGAAGTTAAAGACATCAAAGAGGCAAATTAGCAAGAAGGAAGGCGATGTGACTAGAAGTAAAAATATAATTTGTTATAATTATCGAGAGAAATGACACATTGGTAAGAATTGCCTAAATGGTAATACTCCTAAATCTATTCTTTTCAATTATCATTATTCACTTAGAAAGGCTAGAAATGGTATCATAATTGCTAAGGTTATTAGTTCACATAAACTTCATGCAAAGATCATTTGAGTGTCTAAATCTCTTGTGACTAACATTCAAGGACCCAACATGGTTTAAATACCACAAAGTTCTTGGATTATTTAATAGGTACTTGAAGAGGTATTAGAGGCTTGACTCGTTTGTGAAGAAGTAATTTCATACCTTATACCAAAATGAGTCAAGTTTCAAGATGAACTTTCTACATTACGAATCAATGTCATCTCAGTAACAAGTATTTACATTGCTTAGTTATGCATAATATTATTATTTGTTGCTTTCTTATGTATCATGTTATATTTTAGCTTTTAGAGCATATTTATTTTGGTTAAAAACACTCAAATTTTTTGCTAGTTGAATCGCATGGTTCTTCATCCAATTTTTATGGGGATCTTAAGATTAAACATGTTTATTTAATTAACAAATTAGATGCTATGCCTCTAGTAGATTTAGATATGTCATGTCCTAATTTTATTTCTATATCTAAAAATAAATTCACTATTTCCCCTATTGATGATGTTTGTGCTTCTAACTCTATTTCTTATATAACATCTTTGGAATAAAGAAAATGTTGATTTAATAGCTCAAATTGAAAAGGTAACTAGCAAGTATGTGGAACTAAAAAAAATCATAATAAAGTTTCATGCACTTATAAAAGTATTGTAACTTTTCATACCAAGCTAGAAATAGCTTATGAGGTAATTCTCTCAACGGTAAAATCATATAAACCTCATATGGACAATATTACACTTTCTTTGCATAATATAGATTTAACATGTGCTAGTCATATCGATTCATTTGATACGAAATTTATATCTAATGAAGAATTGCCGCTTGTTGCTCTAACAAAAACGTCTCCTCTAGTTCTACTTGCGAAATTAACCTTGTAGAGGAAATTAAAGAGCTCAAGGATCATATCAAGAACATATATAACAAGATGTCAATCAAATGATCATCAAATCAAGAAGCCTCAAGTAAAGAGGCTTAGCGGCAAAATATGCTATACGTGCCGTAAGAAGGGAAATTTATCCTCATCATGTCCTCAAAGTGGAAAGAAGGGCTTTGTTGACTTGGTTAAATTATTTGAAGATTTATCGTATTGCCAAAATTGCCAAGTTATGTGGAGAAAAACTATTATCATCTATCCAAGTCACTCTATAAGTAACACTCCATCACAATGTCTTTTAAGAGATAAGTATTCTTAAAATTTATATTTCCATTTTTGTGATAGATACATTGTCCAATGGGATTTTTTTTGGGACTTTTCACATATCGGAACTTCCGATTGAAAAATTGAAATATTCGATGGTCCAAGAAACCATTGAAGTTTTCTAGCCCTTTGCATGTGTAGATTTTGTATCTAGGCATGAATAAGAGCTTATGCTTTTTGCTTAGCTAGTATGATATCATGACTTACATACTCATATTTACATATGCTATTCGCATGATCAGGCCAAGTGGATGCAAAATTTTGAATTAAGACACAACATCTATGATTATATTTGATTTGATTTGCTAGTGGAGTTGTTAAAAATCATCCCATTAGAATTGTTTTTATATCTGAATCTTGCCTCAAGTTCACCAAAAAATTTCTGGAATATCTGTTTCGATCTGCTGGCTTTGGTTTGCCTGTTTCCGCCTGCTTTACTTGGACCATGCCTAGCTCCATCTACTTCACCAAAACCGCACCAAGCTCTGGTGTCTCGTTCCTTTGCTGTCGCTCTATTTTTTTTAATGTCTGACAACCCACTCCGACACCCACTTTCAGCTCAAGACCTCTAGCTTTGTCTGTCCTCGCGCGAGCAGCAAGATAAACCTTCACTATACCCCCTGGTGTCATAGAGTCGCACTCCTACTGACATTACTGGCCTCTCAAAACCTCTCAACTTCTATGTTCACGTAAGATTAGGAGTCAATTAATCTTACGAGGAACCGGCAGTGATTGATCGACATATAATTCTATTTTTATAATAGTGAGTTCATGTCGCGGGAGCAACCGCCGGTGCTAGCGGCGGCCTCGATCGGGAGCTACGGCCTACGGGGCGTATCTGGCGGACGGCTCCGAGTACAGGCACGCACGAAAGCCGCGTATCCCATCTGTTCGAGCATCTTGTCGTCCGTCTCGAAACTTTGAGATCTCAGACTTGTACCTTTGAGGCATCGCTTGCTTGATAACGTGCATGCGTTGATGCAGCAGAGATTACGGCAAATCGGTCACAAAGGAAGCGCTCAAGAACTTCCACCGGAGGCGGCTCCAGGTGCTTGCAGACGCGGGGCCGGACCTGATCGCCTTCGAAACGATCCCAAACAAGCTCGAGGCACAGGTAAACTTGGCGGATCGATCGGGGTGTGATCTCGTATTTCTTTGCACGAACTTTGTCGTGCTGACCTCAGGATGGTTGTCACCGTGAGAGCCTGCAGGCCTACGCTAGCTGAGCTTCTGGAGAACGACATACGGATCCCAGCCTGGTTCTCTTTCACTTCAAAGGATGGGATCAACGCGGCGAGCGGAGATTCTATCACCGAGTGCGCGGCCGCTGCTGATTCCTGCGAGAGGGTGGCTGCCGTCGGAGTAAACTGCACTGCTCCCAGGCCAATCCACGGGCTTGTCCTGTCGATCAAGAAGGTACGACATCGCACATTGCCGCTCTGCTAGTTCACGTTCTGTGTGCAGCATCAGCAGGACTAAAACATCGGAACGTGGCGTTTGCAGTCGTCGTGTACCCGATCAGCGGGGAGACCTACGTCGCCGAGACGAAAGAATGGGTACGGTGGCGCGTGCTCTAGCTAGCCCTGTCACGTAAATTCGTTTCATTTTGCTTCGGTTTTTGCCTATAGCATGCTGCATGCCTACGAAACCGTGGGCTCCTTCCGCAAGGTGCAGGGCTCGGCCGGCGCGTCGGGGACGAACTTCGTGTCGTACGTCGGCAAGTGGAGGCAGGCGGGCGCCGCGCTCATCGGAGGGGGCTGCAGGACGAGCCCGGCCACGGTGCGAGCGATCGCGGGGGCGCTGCGCGAGGACGACGCCATCGCCGAAAAACGATGATTTCCCTGCCGGGGCCGTGCTCTGACGTTTCGGCCTCTCGTTTGCCGGTGGAGGCTGGAGAGACTCGTCCTCACCGCGTGGTTTGTGCGTGACGCCTCACACTGTGACTTGAATGTTCACGTACGTCTGGTATTGGCTTCGAGTCCGGAAGGAGTGTAATCGGATGGAAGGACGCCATGCGTTACACGTCCTTGCATAGATGTTTTCTTCGGCAATAAAATGCAGGATCGATCGAGTGTTTCGTGTCATACGTAGTACTATTGCCGATGCGGCAAGTCCGATCCGAGTCTTGGCCTTTCTCCCAAGGCTAGTCAAATAGGCTGCAGAGACAGGATGACTGACACCACAAGGGCTGTGCTGGATTCACAGCCTCTTGCCAACAATGCTGCACGAAGAACGGAAAGCAAAAGGAGTGACGTACACACGTATCCAGATCTAGTGACAAAGTAAAGAAATTGAACTTTAGACGTCATCTTCATTTTGTCAAAGGGTACCATATGTTCACGCAGGTTCGAATACCGTCGCCAATAAACAGTTCATAAACTAAGGCACGAGCCAAAAGCCCAGAACTGTGGGCAAAAGAGCAACTAACGCGTCCAGTAGCAAAAGCACAATTGCCAGAGTATAACCTACTTTTTCCGTTGCAAACACTGTTCATAAATCAAAATTTCAGGTAGATTCATTAGAAGCTACACTGTGCTTGTGCATAAATCAACAAAAACCAGTTTTAAAATCCGGTGCATGTGTACCCTCTAGGAAAACTATAATGACAAGCTCAGTGACAGCTCTGAATGTCAGCTTCAAAGCTCTGCATTTCGCATCCCGTCGGTGATCCACATAAAACCGTACTTCTGGTGATCTAGTTATCTGAATCTACCGATCGCCACCCATGCCCCCAAACATTCCACTCATTTCCTTTGATCCCATCTGTTTCATCAGAGACTGCAAACCACCCATGCCACCTATCTGCTTTAGCATCTGCGGCGGAAGGACCTTGCTCATGTGCTGAACGTTCATGTTGCGGGACAGTGCACTCATCTCTCCTTTTTTTGGTATCTTGAGTCCCTTCATCTTGCTCCAGATCTTAGCAAGCCGCTTGTACTCTTCCAGCATGTCCATGACATCCCTGACAGGCCGGCCAGATCCCCGGGCAATCCGAATAATCCTTGATTCAGTCATCAGCTTTGGATTTGTGCTGTCAAGCTCTGAGAAGAAAATTTGATATGACGATAACAATTGTTGCAATATTACTCCAGTAATTAATATAGAGGAAGGAACTTGTCAACGGGGCTTACCTGCATCTGTCATGGAATCCATCATCGTCATGTACCGCTTAATCTTAGCCTGGCTTTCCTTCTCATGTCCTTTTGGCATCAATTCAGCGCTAAATCCAGGCAACATAGAGAAGACCTGCAAATAATCCAAAATTTAAGTTTTATTTGAGTGATGCACCCTGATCATGATGTTGACTGAACATTAATAATAAATATGTGATTTACTGTGTTAGTTTTGCACATATGTTAATGAAATTTCAAGGACTAAGTAGCTAACCTGGCCAATAGGACCCATTTTCAGAATGTTCTGGAACTGCTCATACATAAGTCTGAGAGTAAAGCTTCCTTCAGACAGTTTCTGCAGAAGCTCAGGCTGCTGATCGGTAGGTACTACTTCATGAATCTTGTCCATAAAGCCTGACCAGTCTCCCAATCCTGCCAAATACACAAAGTATGGTTAACCAAAGGTAACACACATATAAAACAGCGCACCTCATACTTTCACTGACCTAACAGACGACTAACAAATGGTTTCACATCAAAAACTTCAAACTCATCGATATGTTCTCCAGTTCCAATAAATATAACTGGACTTTTTGTTGCTGCGACCCTGAAAAGAAACAAGGATGTTAGGTACGCCAAGTTCCTCACATGTTCTGAATGTTACTGTGATATAGAAGTAGGTATTCAAGGATGGTATCCTAAATGCATGCACGAGCACAAGGAAAAGAACTTATTACAAAAACAGAATAAACTAAAGACAACATGAACGAAGATAGTGTTGTGTGCAAATTAGCTCCAGGCTCGAAGTATATCCTGAAAGTGAAACACGTGTGATATGTAGAAACTGTTTCAAGAATAGCATCCCACTATCTCATAAACCTATCCAACTCCAATACTTATTTAAAATGGTTGAGCTCTAATTATATCGTTTCTCAAGAATGAAACAATGCAGAATTATTTGTGGAGAACGTGCCCAGACTATAGCAAATTGAGAGCAGCTAGTCCAGATCTTTTACAGAAACAATGTTATTCATAGACTAGGAAAGAGGAAAAAGCACCGAGAGTGTATAGCAACAAAAGGAAGAGAATACTAACGCGCTAAGTGCGCCACCTCCTTTCGCGTGACCATCCATTTTTGTAACAATCACAGCACCAACAGAAACGCTTTGTTTAAATGCTTGTGCCTGATCAAATGCAGCCTGACCAATACTACTGTCCATAACAAATAGTACCAAATCTGGTTTCTGCAGAAAAGCACAAAGAATGAAGGTGAAATTTTGCTAGGTTCAGGGTATTGCTGAACTTGTTTGGGAATTTTGATTGTAGATACCGTTGCTTCTGAAACTTGACGCATTTCTTCAAACAGTGCAGCTTCTTGCTTGTGCCTTCCACTAGTATCTACAATGATGAGATCACAGTTTTCTTTCCTGAACCTCTCCACACCCTCAACAGCAATTTTCACTGGATCAGACTCCATGTAGCTGCAAAGAGACAGTTATAAAAACCAGAGATAACATTAACAAATAAATGAAGTTGAGAGAGTTAGAGCACCTTCCGTAAAAGGGGATCTTGGCCTTTGTTGCATTTTGTTTTAACTGATCAAAAGCACCAGCCCTAAACGTATCAGCGCAAACCAGTGCTGGTTTGAATCCTTTCCTCTGATGATAATATGCATATTTTGTACAAGTGGTAGTTTTACCAGAACCTGTACGAAAATGATGTTATCTTGTGAACATAATAACAAGAATGCAAGGGATAACATGATGAATTGCCCCATCAGGGTTCAATTTAAAAGATTTGCCCCATCTTTCCAGAATCCAGATAAACCAGATAGGCTAGTGCATCAGCATCACTAGCTGTGCAACCATGTTCAGCCTGAATGAAGAAACTATGATGCTTTCGTTTTTTGCCTCAAATCACTGCATCCATTTTTTCAAAAATGAAAAGGAAAAAGCCTCATGCTCCGCTAACATCGTGGTGATTCAAGAAGTGCCCTCAAGAAAATAGCTTGAAATTGACAATAGAGCTACAGGACTTCCAATAAGTGATCAATTATCTCTGATAAATTACATAACACGAGCAGTCAACGTTTAAACATCCTAACTATTTAAGTGATGTGAAATTCATAGGTGAACTTGTTAGATAAAAAGGCTATGTTTTTCCATAAAGGGCATACAAAAACCAACAATCAGTAATGAAGTGAGCATTTTGCTGAGGCTTTTGGCAAAGCTCTGAAACAACCTTTAAAATTATTTACTAGATTGATAATGAGCAAAAGAGCAAAACATCCCAATCCGATTAAACTATGATAAGACAAGTTTCGATCATTTAGGAGCACCTTGAGCAGCAAAAAAACTAGCAGGCCATCTTCGATTGGCAGATGTAAGCATACTGAATCTATCATAGCATGGGGCATAACGTATCAGCATGAACACTAACCTTGCAAACCAACGAACATGACTACGCTTGGCTTCCCCTTCTTAGGAGTGAAGGAAGGCTTCCCAGGATCCAACATGTTGCAGAGCTCCGTGAAGACGGCCTAAAGCAACCATAGATAACAATTGACGCGATCAGCAAGATGCACGATCTCCCCCAAATTACACTGAAATCCATGGAAGCTTTTGGGGTCCGGGGGCAGTGACTTGGGAGGAGGGGAATAAAGGGGGGCGGGCACGACCCTACCTGCTGCATGATGCGTCGCTTGTTGGTTCCTGCGGCGAGCGCCTCGAGGTTGACGATGCGCTTGATGTTGGCCTGCATGTCGCGGACCATCTTGAACTGGACGTCAGCCTGCAGGAGCGCGCGCGAGATCTCGTTGAGGCAGTCGTTGAGCACCTTCTCGTCGATCACCGTCGCGTTGCTCATCTGCGCGAGCGCGCGGGTGATGCTCCCGCCCAGCTGCGCGAGCACCATCTTGCCTGATTGGTGGGGTTCCGCCGGTCGCCGACCCCTTTCCCTTCCCTCGCCGGTGGTGACCTCCGCGGGTGGGGGTAGGAGAGGACTAGGGTTCCGATCGGGGGAGCGCCTGTCTCGCGTGAGAAAGGGATGGGGAGGGGATGACGCGGAGGAGGCGGTGGTGACGTGGCGGGATCGGGTTTCACGCGGAGTGAGAATGTGAGATCCGTTAAGGCCATCTTTCGTTCGTTTTTAATTCTCTTGCCGTTCTATTTTTTTATTTTTTATCTCCACTTTTTCTCGAGGTGATTCGTGAAAAAAAATTAAAATAAAAATAACCTTGAGAATACTTCGTGAAAGAAACCATAAAAGAAAAAATAAAAATCTATTTAGAAAAAAATATAACTCGTGAAAAAAATCCGATAGAGATGTTCTTAGCCTTCTCACGGTTCGACCTTTCTCCCTCGTCCGTCGATTGGATCAGGATAGGATGGATTAGCTTGATGGTCATTGATTGGATCAGGATAGGATGGATTAGCTTGATGGCATTGCTTAAATAGGTTGGATGGCTCTATACATCTTTGACGGCATCACATTACGTTTCATGGTGAAGGTCACCAAGCTAGAAACAAACATTACGAGACTCTGTGGTGAGTAACTTGCGACCATGAGGTGTTCAAGTGGCTCTCAGCCAAAAGAAAAAAACATCCCTCTTAGAATTTACCCATTACTCTGTAAAATATTATCCTAATGCCACGTTTGTTTTTGCTATGGATTATCACAATTAAAGCTTCTTCTCATCAAATTGTGGATTACAGAATTTTATAATATAACAATAATTATGGATTGTGAGAATCAACCTTTAAATTGTGACAATTTTCTTTTGCTTTTATTTTTAGGACTAGAATCCATAATCAAAATAAAAAAACAAATAGGGTCTAAATCGTCGGCTAAATATAATCGGATTGATAGCGTGAAATGGTTCCACTCTCCATATTAGCTCAGATGACACCACAAATTTATTTCAACATCCATATGACCATCCTAGCAGCTGAACTGAAAAAACAAAAGGAAAGAAGCAGACTGCTTTGATCTGCAAGGACATGCAAACCTTCACTCCTAGACACAATGCTGCTAAACCTGATAGAATCACTTCCACATCTTGTTCCACGAGGAGCAAGTCCAGCACATCACTGGACCAACTCTTCATCGTCTTGCCTATAGTCCATCGCATTGCAACTAGAAAAGTCCTTCCCCTGCCACCAAAAGGTTGTTATGATCTTCTGTGAATTGCAGTGAACATATGTTACACATGAATAAAATGTCCTAGTGCAAACAATTATACACCACCAGGGTTCTAGTTCCAGGTTTCAGGATCCCATCACCACTGGGATACTGGGTCCTGCCTAATTACCCGGCGGACACCAGCTAGACATTTTTCCTTTCATTTCTTCATATTTTTCTCAAACCGTTTGATTACCTAACTCTCTAATATCATTGATATATAGACTATCAAAACAATTAACATGTTCTCTAGAACCCAAAAGGTTTTTAAAATTCCAGTGCCCACAATTACACATCCATTCATAGACATAGAATGGAAAAGCCACATGGCCTAGAGGTAGAGCACAATATTGTGGTGTTTGAGCTGATGGATCCAGGTTCCCACTTTCCTTCTTAATACAAAGGTACACAGTTCCTCATGCATATTCTCGTTTCTTTCTATCCATAGACATTGAGCTGCTAGTCTTAAAGCAAAAAGCAGCATAGGTAAACAACTCTATTGAACTACAATGCTGCCTAGTTACTAATCTTGCAAGGAACTGACCATCTAGAACTCTATATGTTATATGAATTTTCATATAAATAAAACTTCTGAGATGCGAGCTGAACTTACTTAGCTCATCCAATGATTTGCTGACATCACTTTCCCCAGATTGTATCAATTTAATCCTGCCTGCACAGATTAATGGTTTCCGGACACGAAGCTTATATCAAGAGAAGAATGACAACGATTACAGTTGAAAAAAGCTTGCAAAATCTATAAAAATGGCAATGTCATCAATTCAGAAATGATAAGAGCACAATATATCAAGAGAAGTGGTGTACAACTAGGGTAAGATAATTAGCAGGAAATTTCATTTCCAAGAAATAATTCAGCTAGCCAGGTCTTAAATTAACTCATCTGAATCAAACTATTTTGCTAAAAATGATGCTACTGGGAAAAGGGGTCACCGAAGGAGAATTACATTTGAATTCAGATTAACGTACCATTGCGTCGCACACAGATTTCTGGTATGTTTTTCACTTGATCATTGATTCTGTCATTGTAGACTCTAGTCTCAATATCACCCTCAACATAAACTGAAGAGCTGAAATGAGGAACAGCGATAGCATTTTTATTTTCTCAGTAAAATTAAGACAATGAAACTGAACTAAATTTCTGACAATGTATCAATCAAGAGAGAAAAGCTGCATCTTATGCTCTAAAACCACATACTTCTTGACCAACTTTTGAACAGCATATGCACCAAGCTGCTCATTGTGAACAGCTATCCGATGCCACTGAGCTGGCGTTGGCAAGTTCTCAGCACCCAGTATCCTCTGGTCAAACATGCCACCTGTCCCAACAGTAAACACAGTTACCGTATGCCCATTTCTTAATATTTTCTGGACAGGCGCTTGTCCAACTTTACCACAAATGATTGCCTGGCAAGAATGAACCTAGTCAATAAGTATCAAATTATTTCACTGCAAACGAAAGTATGGATTATTGTTCAAATACCCGGTACACGCCGCGGAATTCTATATTCCTCCTAGGACCTGTAAAGTCGTCGTCACCTTCGCCACCCATGCCATTCTTCTCATCAACATCGGAAAATGATACAGTGGAGCTCCATGCTTGTGAATTTCTGTAAAAATCTACAAGAAAGAAACAATAATGTACTAGCCATATGTAAATATATTGCGAGCCTCTTCTAAGATGAAATGGAGAAGTACCCACCAGCTGAGCTTCTTTGCTGCGCTAAGAGCCACCTCAGGCTTAAGCCCTTCAGCAGTCTTGTACTCATGGTATGTCTACAAACATGGAGACAAGAGGTGAAATGACAACCAACTTAACACACGCACGCACAAAACAGTCTTTCTCATTGTCAAAGCTGCTCCCCGGTACCTCAGTTTGGTTTAATAAAACCCCTAGCAACTTGCGGCGATAATGAAAATTTGGATTAACCGCTCTCTCAGAAGATCCATTCAAGCAAGCTAGGGTTCCTTACCAACGGAAGAAATCAACCCCCACCCCCACGCCAATCCAATACCCGGTAGATGGGGGGGGGGGGGAGAGAGAAGGACGATGACGACCACGAGGGAGGATTTCCTTCGGGGTCAGTGGCGGCCTGGCGCGCTTCGGTGGCTGGAGGCGGGTTCGACGGCGCGGGTGCGGAGAAGAGGACGATGGTAGTGCTGGGCTTTGGGTTGACATGGTTCAGCCCCCTAGGCCGAAGCCCGAAATAATTCCAGTATTTTCGAAAGAAAAACTGTATTCCTCCACGAAATCTGCACATTAAAATTTTACTATAAATGCATTTATATTACATAAAAATTCGTAACGCGTAACATAGAGAGGAAAAATGGATTGGACCATATGAATTTAGCTGATGAAGATTTACATTAAAGACGCCGCAAAAAAGAAAAAAGATAGAGAACTCGACAGGATCGGGAAGTTGAGGCTAGATGGTTGTGTGAGGAGGCAGTGGAAGAGATTCTAAAAACAGCGTGGGAGATAGCCCAGCTGAATGGTGGCAGCTCCTTGGCTCAATAGACAGAGCAAATACATGCATCATTGCATGAATGGGATAGAAAGGTTTTGAAAGGTCCTAGAAATCGCCTGCGCAAGTTGCAGAAAGAGCTGGATGCGATAATGCCTGGACCATTGGCAGAAGAGACAATTTATAAACAAAAGGAGCTGCAAATCCAAATAGAAAATCTTTTGAAACGGGAAGAAATATACTAGGTTCAAAGAGGTCGTGCTAATTGGCTGCGGCATGGAGACCAGAATGCGGCCTTCTTCCACAATTTTGCTAGTACAAGAAAGAAAAAAATTATCAAAAAGTTGAAGGGTGATGATGGAGAGCGGGTGGAAGGTAATGAACTCTTGACTGCTCATGTCGCTAAATATTTTTCAAAATTATTCACTGCTGAAGTTGTGATGCCAGACCAGGAAGTTATTAATAAAGTTAAGCCATGTGTATCACAAGCTATGAATGAGGTCTTGCTGGCACCTTATACTAGGGAGGTGAAGAAAGCTCTTTTTAGCATAGGTGATTTGAAGGCTCCAGGCTCGGACGGCCTACATGCAGTGTTTTTAAGCGGTTTTGGCATATTATTGGTGAGGAATTGACAGATGAAGTTCTGGAAGCGATAAATAAGAGAACCATTCCAGATGAATGGAATAATACAAATATTGTTCTAATCCCGAAAGTTGATAGCCCCAAAAGGTAACACAGTTTCGACCTATAAGCCTTTGTAATGTTGTTTACAAAGTGATTTCAAAGATAATTGTAGCTAGACTCAAAACTATATTGCCAGATATTATTTCAGAAACTCAGAGGTCTTTTGTTCCGGGGCGTATGATCACGGATAACATCTTAATTGCTTATGAGAGCTATCATACTATTAAGAGAAAGAAGGAGGGAAAATTTGGTCTCTGTGCAATCAAGTCAGATATGCATAAAGCTTATGATAGAGTTGAATGGACTTTTTTGAGGAAAATTTTGGAACAGCTGGGCTTTGACATCTCTTGGGTAGAACTTATCATGACCTGTGTTTCTTCAGTTAAATACCAAGTGAAAGTCATTTCTCATCAATTAGAATGTATTATTCCAACTAGGGGATTGCGACAGGGTGGTCCTCTATCCCCATATTTGTTTCTACTATGTGCTGAAGGTCTAACAAGTCTTCTTAAGCATGCTGAGAAATTAGGTGATTTAATTGGTGTCAAGGTTTGCAGAAATGTGCCAATAGTCTCCCATCTCTTGTTTGCAAATGATTCTCTAATACTGATGAGAGCGGATGAACAGAATGCAGCTACGCTTCGTCTTGTTCTGGACTCTTATTGTGCAGCGTCAGGCCTGCTGGTTAGCGAAGAGAAGTCCAGTATTTTTTCAGTCCTTGTACAAGTGCTGATATGAGGGAACGAGTATGTCTTGAGCTTAACATCATGACGGAGGCTATTACAGATAAATATTTGGGGCTACCTCCGCTTGTTGGAGTGGGTCGTACATATTTTTTTAAGCACCTTCTTGATAGGGTGTGCGGTCGACTAAGTGGATGGGAGGAAAAAAAATTATTTTTTGGAGGTAAGGAGGTGTTACTCAAGGCAGTAGCCCAAACTATACCGTCGTATGCCATGTCGGTTTTTAAACTTCCCAAACAAGTATGTAAAGGGATCACAGATGCTACGTCCCATAATGGTGGGTGGATGATGACTAGCAGAAACATATGCACTGGTTTGCTTGGTGGAAAATGTGCATTCCGAAGAAACGAGGTGGTATGGGATTCCGGGATTTGTATTGTTTCAATCTTGCAATGTTAGCTAGATAGTGTTGGAGGCTTCTTGCAGAACCTGAAACTCTTTGTGCTACTGTGTTGCGTGCTAAATATTACCCTTCGGGAGACTTGCTAAATGCTCAGCTGAAGAAAGGAGCATCTTATACATGGCAGAGTTTGTGGGCTCGTATTCAAACTTTCAAGAAAGGCTGTATCTAGCGCGTAGGTGATGGCACAAGAATTAATATCTCGAATGATCCTTGGATCCCAAACAGCCCATCAAGGGAAATTATCACGCATAGGGGAGGCATTGTCTTAACAAAAGTTTCTGAATTGATTGATGAGGAGAACAGATGTTGGGATGAAGAGCTGGTATGAAACCTTTTTCTCCCAATTGATGCCCAACGTATATTGAACATTCCTTTAGCTGTCGAAATGATGAAGGATTTTGTGTCCTAGAATCAGACAAAGAATGGGATTTTTTCTGTGAGATCAGCCTATTATACTGAATGGGAATCTCATTATGGTAGGAGTATGGCGAGGGCGTCAGGTCAGGGAACATCATCAAATAATCCTGTTTGGAAGCAAGTCTGGTCGACGAGTGTCCCGGCAAAAATAAATAATAAAAAATTGTGTGGCGTCTACTGCATGGGACAGTTCCATGTTATGCTGTGCTCGCTAATCGTCACCTGATGACGTCGAGCCAATGTCCTATTTGTAAACTGGATTGCGAGGATATTATGCATGCGATTTTTCGATGCCCACGTGTGAAGGAAATTTGGAGCTATTTGGGCATGGAGAAAATAATTGATGATGCTGCTTTGGTTGACAGATCGGGATCGGTGGCACTTGAGCATCTACTTTGCTTGCCGACTCAAAATGCACAATCACTGGCACTCGAGCACCTATCTTGCTTTGATATGAAGGAGCTTGTTGCTACGGCCACTTACTACATCTGGTGGGAGAGACGGCAGGTAACGCATGGTGAGATGATCCAGATGCCAGTTCGCTCGGCTCAATCTATAGCGGCTATCGTGACCAATTACTGCAAGGTTCGGAAGCCCAACGCAAAGATCAAGCGACACAGATGGTGTAAGCCAAAGGAGGGTTTTGTTAAATTAAATGTAGATACTGCTTTTTCTCTTGATTTGGGATCAGGTTCCACTGGTGCTGAAATTCGCGATGATCAGGGGATGTTTGTCACTGCTAGTTGCCAGGGAATTGAGGTGGTGGCGGATGCACCTACAACAGAAGCTCTGGCACTACGTGATGGAACTCTTCTTAGCATGACAATTGAGCTGCAATAATATCACCGTCAATTCGGATTGTATGGAGGTGATTGATGTTATGAAGGAGGGGGGAAATTCTTTAGGTCCCGCTGCGGCTACATGAAGAATGTGTGTTTCTGTGTCGCAATTTTACAAATGTAATGTTTGATCATTGTCCTAGAGAGAGTAATATGATAGCACATACTTTAGTTTGTGAAGCGTAGGGTCCAAACTTGTGTGTTTGGAAAGAGGATCCTCTGGTTTTCATTCTCTCTTTGTTATCAGACGATGTAAGTTTTATATTGAATCAATAAAGCGCGCCATGAAGGCTTTCCCTAAAAAAAAAGGATCCGGGAAGTGACTGATTAGTCGACTGACTCCATTTACCAATTCACTCTCCTTTTTCACACTGAATTTAGTTTATTGCTTTGGTTTACAGGAAAACAGTTCGAAGGTGAATAAAACTAAGAACACATAAAGCTCGAACATTACTCTTCGGTTTCTAACTATCATGAGCAGCTTCTAAGCCCTTCTATTTCCAATTAGATCAACTGATCAAGTCATGCAAGTGTGCAACTGATCAGCCCGCCAGTGATGCATGGAGTAGCAACTAGTATTGTTTTGCTATTTATGGGTCAGAATTGGTTTGTATTGTTATTAAAAAAAAAAACTATCTCAACGTATTCGGACTGGGCAAATTTCATTGTTAAAAAAAATTATACAACATGCATCAGTCTTGTCCAGTACCGAATACAACTTCAAAATTTAGCCAGGAACAAAGAAAATCCGTCCAAGTTTACAAGCAACTTTAACTTGATTTTACTTACAAGGATCTCCGCATGCAATTGTTCTGTTCTTTATAACAACTCCAACTTATCAAAAATACAGGGGAGTGGCACAACTTACATGAGTGGCTGAAAGGGTTTTTCCTACTTCAAAAACAGCGAAGAATGAGCTATACACCTAATTACTACAGAAACAATCACCATATTTTCCCAGCAAAATGTTACATATACAACTCTATTCATAGATGCATGTGATAACACCT
The DNA here is from genome assembly GCF_958298935.1 of Phragmites australis. Taxonomy (NCBI): domain Eukaryota; kingdom Viridiplantae; phylum Streptophyta; class Magnoliopsida; order Poales; family Poaceae; genus Phragmites; species Phragmites australis. The sequence goes on along the minus strand of NC_084922.1, from coordinate 40,436,318 downwards.
AATTTAACTGTCACGATGGGTATACAGAATCAAATTTGTAAAAGGAGGGGGAAATACTAGCAAAACTAGACGTTTTTCATCCAATAAAAGAACATAAATGGGAGTTTCAGCATTAGTTGTTATGTCAGACGTTGTAGCCCTAGCTCTGAGGAAATGAGCCTGAGCAGCACTTGTACAAGCTCCCGCACCCTAGCTTCTCTGATGCATCACAAAGGACAATAACAATTAATATAAACTTCAGACTACAACAAGCAAAATTGGCATCATAAAAAGCCCAAAGCCAACTCTTAATCTAGTGTCTTTTTTAAAAAAAAAAAAAAAACAGTTATCTACTCCAGCATGTCCTTCTTATTTCAACCAATGTCCCGGCCACAACATCAAATTTAAGTAAAAAAACATCAGAAGGCACATAAAATAAAGTATTGGTAAGACAGGAAATTTTGATTGCTTCAAATCTGATGCTTAAAACGTATGTTTCATCTCTTTTGATTTTTTCTATTTTTTTAGTCTCCAAGTGAGCAGGATCATGCAAAATGTCTCGAATAGGAATATGGAAATAATATGTTTTCCCCAGAGATCCTAAGCAAAACCAGCACTTTAATTAACAAAAAGCAGCATTCAGGGAGGAACCGTGTTTAGAAGAACAGGTTGGCGCTGCCAGTGGTTAAATCCTAAGTTTACACAGTAAATTGGGCAACCGTTTCAATTCAAAATTTGGCAGGAAGCTCAAAGGACATGCCCTGGTTACTTGTGAGAAATTTGCAGCCTGAAGCTAATAATATACACTTTCAATTTTATAAAGGACTTATCCTAGCATTACCGTTATTAAAATGATTTATCCTAAACTTGTTTGGGATTTGTTCAAAACTTGTCAAGAACTGACTCCAAAGTAATGATGACCCCCAATATGGGAACAATGGATTGTTCAAAGCCATAAAAATGCTACGTTTGTTGACTGACTAACAGCAATAACCAGGAGATAGAACCATAGCTGTGCAAGTTTTTTTCCAACCAAGGAAAGAATATGCCCATGAGGTTTCTCTTTCTGTGAATTGCCGAGTCCCTAATATTCGATATCTGGTTATCTATGTACCCTTTTTAGTGCTTGTGGCAGTGAGAGGGTTTTGGTCTCCATCATGTCAGTTGTCACATGATCAGAGCTTTCTAATGCAGCATGGGGAAACACAAGGTGCTGGCTTTGATAAATGGCTACCTTGAAACAACAAGCTCAGAGAAAGTGGGAAGCAAAGACAATAAATGAGACCGTCCATGGGATTTGTTTTTCCCCAAAGCTTCTTTCAGATATGGCGGTATGTTGAGAGCATTAGCTGCATCGATGTCTATGATTAGTCTAGCAAGCTCTTGAAGAACACAAATTGTTTCTTCAATCCTCACACTAGGCAAAGGATGTTCTCCTGCAATCACCGATAATACAACAGATCAATGCAATTTTACAACTTACAAAAGGTAGCATATTCGTAATGTAATCATATAAATTTTGAAAGGTACCTAGGTCATTTTCATCGGCTAAAAACTGACCCAGTATAACCTCACATCGCTCCATAAGAATGGGAATAGAAACTTCGCTGGTTTCTGACACTGTAGCGCACGAGCTTGCCGACACTGTACAGCTGCAATCACAGAAACAAGGTAACATTTAGTTCTAAACTTACAGATCAGAAGACATTAACATTGTGAGGAACACAGAGTACAGAGTTTGCCCATATCTAATTGAGGCTGTCCCCACACAAAGGAGAAATGAAAAGTTAGATGCATGTAAGACTCCCATCCACCCAGTATCTTGTTGGACAGATCACCCACCATTCTCCAAATCCCTCACATGTTACTATGCAGGAAGCGTATTGCTTCTTCAAATGTGAGTCATGCTGCCAAATTATTTTGAAGATGATCTGCACATTGTATTTTACAATAGACTTGCACAATGCTTGCAAGCAAACAAATAAAAGAAAACTACTGTACCTGCATAAAGAAAACATCATCTGCAAACAGCTCAGTGAAAATCTGCTGCAGTGCAAAGGTAAAAGACCAACAGTTTGAAGAGGCAGGGATCCTGTTCGTGAGGCACAGCGATCAAGACAGTTCACAAGCCTTTGCAATACCTGAAAGAATGTGATCGGAGTAAATATGCAAACTAGATGTGAGATGGACACAAGTGAGCATTTACAAGGTCATGCTAAAACTGATTTCCAAGCCACCCGGCTATCAAGTGTCGCATACATCTGCAAAAGGTAAGCAAATACTTCTGATTGACTAACTAACCTCAACTGGAGCATCCTTCTGCAACTTCAGAACATCGTTTCCGAAGACAGTGAGGACACTCATCTCAAGGGTCTCATCAGCTGTAAGAGAGTCAGCTGAAGGAACATCTGATGACAACACACGTCCACAAGAACCGACAAGAAAGGTTTCATACACATCTGCGACCTCCTTCCAGAAACGAGCTCTAGAAAGTCTATATGAGTTCACATCACTTTTACAATTGGCATTGTCCTGCCTCACCTCATCTGTCACAACACGATTGAAGCATTCAGCAGAAATTCTCCAAAGGGTACCCCTTGGATTGTCTCTCCTTGTATTCATGCACCTAGGTAGGCAACTTCCAGAGTAAGCATCAAAGAAGACCACAATCATAATTTCACACACTCATTATCTAGAATATAGATGGTCTAAATGAAGCTTTCTGACATGAAAAATAACTAACAAGTATAAAAAAAAAGTTCTGCTGTTCTGTAATAAGCATAGAACCTTCTTGACGAGTGAATGCATTCTTACTTTTGCATTATGTTATCAGATAAAAAGCAATTTACCTTCCTAGACCTTGAATGACTTCCGGAGAGGCACTAAACCTTTCAGTTGGTGGGGCCTCCAGAAAAAGGTTGACAATGATTGGCACAAGCTTTTCTACAAACAGAATACCCCAGCCACAGCCCACCACACTATCCAGTTTTGAGCCACTGTCATTGAGATGACTTCGCTCAACTGTGACATAGTAAATTAGACATAAAATACTCCGGAAGAAACATACTTCCTCAAACTATGCAACATTGTATATAATATATCATAACATGTCTTACCAAAAGCACGCTTTGCGCCATTTACCAGTGCATCAGGATCCTGTTTGTGTATCTGTTTACTATTTTTCTGGAGGGGACCTTCGTGCCAGTTAAGATAGCATAATAACTCAAGGAGGAGAGGTGCCCACATCGAAGACAATGTAGTTGTTGGGTGTAGCATAGGAACGATTTCCAATATACCACGCTGTACAGCAGGGATGCTACCCTAAAGCATAGAAAAACTAATTGAGACAACAAATTTTAAGCAGGATCCACCCCAACCTAAAGTATGAAAGTTATCAGGATAGAAGCATTGAACAAGAAACATGTTCCAAGACTGTCTACAAGAAAATGAAGATTAAAGGCTTATTTAATGGTGTACTTTCATGCCCAGTGTTCACAAAACCAGAACCGTAGAATAAGAAACATGTTCCAAGATTATCTAGGAGAAAAATGAAGCTAAAGGCTTCTTTCATGGTGTTTTCTCATGCTCAATGTTCACAAAACCAGAACTACGGAATAAAAAAACATATTCTAAGACTATCTATGAGAAAATGAAGACCAAAAGCTTCTTTCAAGGTGTGCTATACTACCCAATGTTCACAGAATCAGGTTAGTGGGTCGTAGTTAGCTTTCCAGAAAGCAACAAGTAAAGCACGTGGTTCAGATAATTTACTGGAAAATTCTAGAGACCCTCCATGTCAGCCTCGCAATTAAGTATTATAAAGATATTAGAAGAAACTTATATGGTTATACTCCATATTCTAGCAAAATAATATTAATGAAAATATACATGCATTGCTATGTATTCGAGAAAAAAAAAGAAAATATCCATGCACGAGCATACCAGTTCACTATCATAATCAGTAGGATTCATGGTACTCTTAATCATCAGATGCATAATGGCCATGAGCCTTAGATACATGTCATCATTAAATAGAGAATGTGCTTGGACATAAAGATCGCCTGCATGAATGAAACACAATTAATAGCTCATTACAACATCTAGTGCTTCGAAGAAAACAACAAAAAAAATGTAAATTACCAAGACCATGGAGGACCTCTTGCTTCACTTTATCAGTTGAGTCATTCTTAAAATTTGGTGAAGTTTGAAGAACAAGTTCATAAATATTGAGAACAGATTTGACATAGGAAGATTCAAGATTGCCCTGAAAAAATATTCATGAAAGTATGAAACATGTATTTCTGATGCTTTTCTTATCTAAATAATATCTGAATTATACAACCAGTCCAATGCATGCCATTTCAATGACAGTAATAATAAATCTTTTTCCAAGTAAAATATAGATCAAGCCGTAAATTCTATCAACATCGAGTAGGCTGAAAGATGCACTACCACCTCAGAGTTGTGAGAACTGAGAAGTTTCTTATAAGTCTTGAGCAGATATAGCAAAAAACATAAAGCAGCCAGTGCACTCGTAAGTCAAAACAGCTATCATGTGACTATGTCCTTAACAGATTGCATTTCGGAAACGATGCCTAGCGCCTACTCACAGGAAACATACAATCCCGACCTAAAACTGTCCATTACTTTTAAACTTGGTTACCTGTTGTCTTGTTTTGGCACAGAAGTAGGATGTCAATACTTGAATACAGTTATAAACATTATGATTTCTAAAGTTACTTTGTTCAATTAAGACATTTAACATAGTTCAGACTTCAAACCATGAGAGCACTATGTTGAACTACAAATAACAATCCGAAAGAATTTCTAAACCTGCTTGTCTCATGTTTATCACCATAGCACCCATTGGGTCGAGGTCCATATAAGCTATTTATCAAACTTTCATTGTGTACAAATTAATGCCAGTTCACATACAGTTCTTCAAAGCAAAATATTAAGGAAAATTGCAGTGGCATGAGAGGAATTCTCCCTAATAATAATAAGATAAAATCTAGTTTGTTCCTAGAGAGTATGAAGCCAGATTTCAGCATCACAATCTAAGCAGGTACTTTCATGGTGAATAAAGCAAGCAGGTTTGCAGGGCTGTTATTCTCAAGTAGGTGCTTCTAATAAATAAGATAGTGATGACAATTCCAGAGAGAGAGAGTAGGGAGGGGGGGTAGAGGATACCTTTGGACAGTTTGAACCAACAAACGTCTGCAAGCAATTTATGGCAGCAAGAGCAACCTCCTTGCTACCACTTAAGATGCTATTTTTTATAAAATCAAGCAAAAGCACCCAACCTGAACATTTTTAAATACAATGAAAAGTTACTTGCAGTTTACAAACTGACAACCAACATAAGTACAATAGGTAGTACAAGAAAAGATTACCAGAAGAAAATTTGCTCAATTGCTGGAGGAAAGGGAAAAAAGAACGCAAAAGCCGTGCTATACCACCTAGTACAAGAACAATAGTTTCGTCCCATTGTTTTTGTGCTGTATTTCGACTGGAAAAACAAACGAAGTAATTAGAAGAACAAACGAGGGATATCACCAAGAAAGCATGCAAGCGTGCAAAGAAATCAAGATTATTTAATGCCAGAGCAAATAAGCCTACAGGGAATACCAGAACCTAAAAAACTAGTATCTAAGTGTATTCCCCCTCAAAAAAAAAAAAAAAAAAAAACTAGTATCTAAGTGTATTCCCTTATCAAGTGTATTCCCTTATCAAGTGTATTCCCCCTCAAAAAATACTACTGAAGCCCAAAAATAAGTCATTTAAGCTTTCCTGAGATCAAGTTACAAAGCTCAACAGCAGTTGATCCTTTCTTTTCTCATAAACAGTAGTTTGAATATCAATTCATAGCCAGTGTCTATTGTTTATAGTTCTCTGAAAAGACATAAACCTGTGATGGATAAGCATATGAACAGCTTTGCCTGCTCGAGTTCCTAGTTCCTTCCCTTGCCACTCATCTCGAGATGAGGTAGATGCCTGGAAAAGAAGGTTTAGCCTAATTCTCATCAGACGAGATTTATGGGGAAGATAAAACATGCTACTTAATTGCATTATTACTTACCAAGTGGGAAACATGTTCTAACATAGGGAAAACATATAACCACAGACAATCTTCCCACATACTCTTAGAAAGTTTTTGTCCATGGGTGCTGAGCGTCTGGAAGAGAGTCCTAACAGCTGAGTTCCGAACCTTGAAATGAACAAACACTTGGCATAAGTTTGTACAACAAAGATCTTGGTATAAAGAAAATGTTTGTTGCCTGCTAACAGTTCAATGAAATGATTCATCCTAGGCTGAAACAACGAATTTTTTTCTTCAGGAAAAAGTAAAATTAAAGTTATTTTCATGATAAGAATGAGAAGTGTGCACTGTATATTTGGAGAGCATACAGAGGATGCCAAGGTTAGCACGATTCATGAGATCACAAGATCTGACATGCAGTGACCTACTCAAAAGATTATCAACAAAATCGTGGATGTTCAAGCACAGAACATGATGTTGCAAAGATGTACCTCAGGACGATCATCCACACCCAATTTCTGAAGGACAGAAAAAACTGAAAAGAAAAGTTTACTATAATCAACGACTTGTTTTGGAGGAATTTGCTTGATTTTTGCCTCTTTTGTTGCTGCACCAGACTGAACCTCTGCAAGCAAAAGAGAGTTACGTATTAGTATTACACAAAATCAGAGAGGATAGTATAGTTATCTGAAGTGACCACACGCCTTCATTTGTGTGATTAGCTTGCTCAACAGATTTGCTGATTAATCCCTTCACGACAAAATCAGTAGCAGTCCACAAAAGACCAACTGCTGTTAAACTTATGTTTATATCAGTTTTCTGAGTACCATAAGCTCCAGTTACCAAAATGCATCTGCATTTGTTGACCAAGAAAATATCAGATAATTGCAACAAATAGTAAAAATAGTCTTGAAGGCATTTGTTGACCAAGAAAATATCAGATAATTGCAACAAATAGTAAAAAAAGTCATGAAGTTTAGGTATGCACGTGCTGCTCTATGAGAAATAATTTATAACTCATTTCAAGATGAGGATAAAACTCTTATGAACTAAACATAACTCTTCCTTTCAAAGCCTTACTGAGTGTGAGCAGCAACAGCCAGAGGATGATAATGAGGAGACTCAGTGATGCGTGCCTTGCTTTTTGTCTTCAGGTTATTTTGGTGTCTGAATATGGACTGTTTGTTGTCTGATTGTGTCGTAATTTCGGTCTATCTAGCTGTTGGACCTTGCTTTCATCCTCTGTTTGACTGAACTGCTACTTCTGTTTCTATCCTTTCGGAATGGTTGTAAGACAATAAACAGTTGTTCCGTTACATGGTAATGGAAATAGGGTATCCCCTTATTAAAAAGCCTTACTGAGAAGCCAGGCTAGAATTCTCTTCTCAAACCTTTGTTTTTGTTAACCAAGCCTCTATTCCAAACGAAGTTTGTTTGACTAACCATTTCAATCAGTTGTGATTGACAAAAAAAAAAGCATCAAAAGTTTCTAGATAGCTGCACCAAATGATGGCAAATGGTTGTTCTGTATTAAGGCACATTTTCTTGACTTTTGACAGCACTAGTCAGGCTCTAATCTTGTATCCAGATCACAACGGACAGGATCGTTACTTATCAATGCAATTTACCAAGTCAGATACACTCGACAGCATGATATCATCTAATTTGTGTGTATTGAATTCCCGTCGTACCTGTTGAGGGTTATTGTATTTGTAATTTGTACATCTGACAGCCTTAAGCACTTTTGGTGTCCATTCAACTATCACAAGATGATTTCATGGTATACTGCCATACTGGCGTGCATGAGTCTCAAACTATTCTAAAGCTGTAACATGCGAAATTTTCTGAATCGTCTTTCATCAGCATTTCTGTTGGTTACGCTCACTTATCTAAGATCCATACCTTGTGGGCTCTCTTCCAATGAGATTGTATGGAAGCCTAGACTTAGAATACTTTGATTTAGTGTTCCTTTTTCTTAATGCATTTTACTTTTGTGCGAACTGATCTTTAAAAACAAGGCATGCCATCCTTAAAACTTAAAAGCAAAGAAAAATAAGCATTTATTTATATAAGTTGAGTGAGTGTTGTTACAAGAAAAAAGATGGAGAAATTGGCAGTGTTCTTCATGCATGGATGAGAAGTTGCAAATCACTACGGGAAACCGGCAAGAACCACAGTGGACTCCCTCAGCATATTCAAACAGTCTCAAGTAATATGGTTATTGTCACACTGTCGAAGACTCTGTTAAGTGAAATAAAACAAATTTTAGATATATTGTTGTTATCTGTGCAATTGCATGTCACTGTAGAATCCTGCTAATCTCATACAAAATCCCTAAAACTCACTGACGACCATGTTAAGTTTACCATAATTTATAGGATCCAAGGTGGTAGATATTTTCTTCCCTAATTTTCCATGGTTCTGTTTTGTGTTAATATAACCAGGGAAAAACATTGAGAAAAGGTCCTCTCATATGCAATAAACACATTATTAGTAGCAAAATGAGAAGAATAGCAAGAGTATGCATTACCCAAAAGAAAAAGAAAAAAGTGAGTTTGAGAGACTTACTCGTCAAGGCATTGCACAGGGATGTTTGCCAGTCCTTCATTCATTATTACGCGTATGCTCTGCAAAGTAAACAATTGTGTTGAAGCAATCTTTAAAAGGCATGATAGAACTTATATCCTAGTAAGAAAGCATTAGGATGTAAAATATATCACTGCATCAAAACTGTTAGGAATAGCAACTTGTATTCAATAGTAGCACCAATAGGGCAATATATAGAGTACACGAGAGAGTACAGGGAAAGGACTCTAATAACCTATACATAAAGGATAAGGACTCTATATTCCTAACAAAAACAATAGCAAACAAAACAAATGAGCATTCAACATTTATTATCCTATGTTTAAGTTTATAAATGTTGCCCACAGTATCATAGTGGCATATTTAATACAGATTTTACAGGCTAAAATTATTTTATTGACATACTAGAGTCGAGCAATGTAACCCATAATCCCATTCCATTTCCATATGTCCATGGTAGACATTAACATTACAGGCCTGAGAAGCTATGCTACAACAACAAACAAAAAAAAAACCCTTCTCACAGAGAACAATCGTATTATGCTAAAACATAGCAGTGAACAATTTAGAAATTTTACCTGAAAGCCTAAGGAGATAAGATCTTTTTCTGATGCATCAGTAACCGCCCTAGAATAAGATGGATGTAAGCAACTAAAAGTAAATGTTAAATTAATATCACGAATAAAAAGCAGTGCCACCTTAACATATGAAGAATGCTGAGCCAGCTAAAGGACAACTTTTCTCCATGTCTCTGAAACAATACAGGTAAGACGATACTGTCTGATGCACACAATTAAAACCATATATGACAAAATAAGTACCTCAAGAACATGCAAAAGAATCTTTAGTGCACCCATTTGAACATCAATATTCTTGTTGGATGAATAGAGGATCACCAATGGAGATAAAACTGCATACTCAAATGATACAGTTTCGCTTTCTTTGACCAACTAGCAAGAACAGGAACAGAAAGGTCAGACAAATCACACGAGCAGAGCAAAGTAAATTTATTGAGCCCTTACTAGGTCTTCTTGAAACTGATGAGGTGCTGAACTGATGCCCTGAAACTTTTCAGAACCCACAACCGAACAAATTGATTGATCTAATGAATCCAGTGCCATATTTCGTAATTGTGGGTTGGAGCAATTGGCAAGCTGCAATGTATTGCCATCACCAACATCATCATTGACATTACATAAAAGGAAAGAAAAACAAACAAAAAAGACTGCTACCTCGAGATGATGAGCAGCAATTTGATCCCATATCGGTTCAACTCCTGGAACAGGATAAACCACATAAATAACCAATAGCAGAACTAATAAGACACAAAACTATGGTGCCAGTAAGCTTATCTCCTAACTCGGCTTCACATTAATTATACTAAGCAGTTAAGACTATAGATCAAGTTCACCAATGGTTCATGAGCTCTTGTGAGCCCAGGTCTTCCTCAATCCAAGTCATTTATTTACATGAACTATGTCATGAAGTAGTAAATTGCTAAGCCACATCTCATGTAACAGCATGCTCATCAAAAGATTAACTGATGCTATAGATTGGCATGAATGTATGATGACCTCAATGCTATACCCAATGGACAAGTATGAGATGTCCCACAAAACAAAAATAGTTTGACACTAGCTGCAAATTATGCTCATCGTTTCAAATTAGAAAAGCAGAAACCAGCATACTTAACTGTTATGTTTAACAAATACATCTCAAGTATATATATGTGATCAATCTCAAGTTGTCGCTGTTTAAAAAATATATCTTCCCTAGCATGTATACCTGATCAAACTTCTAGCACAGATCATAATATCACTGATTTAAGTAGGCTATTTTATCTTTAAAAAATATCCATGCTTCATGCAAAGAAAGCACCCACGATGAAGATTATTGACGAGTATAGATGTCATGCGCTCCACTGAAAATGAAATGCTCCCGATCTGCTGGCCTGATAATTGAGAATTTCCCGATAGGTGCTGACTTGACAATTGGTGCAACGCAGACAAAAGTGATTTCACAGCAGCTATGTTCATCAAGGCTGAACTTTCAAACAACTTCCTCCAACAAAGAAGCAAAATGCAATTTAGCATATGGGCAATGTAGTTAAGAGATGAAAAAGTGCAACATAAAAAAGGCCTTAAAGAAGCAAAAAAAAAAGTTTCCCTCCTGACCTGAGAATTTAAAGAAGAGAGAATATGGAAGTCACTGTACTGTCCAGATGTATCTCTCGAGAGTCTTGAAACAGAAGCTGATACTTCCTGTGAGAGAAACTGGTAGTGTCAACAAAATTATAATACTAACACAAATTAGACAGAGAAAACCAGAATGATCATTAAAGCAACAATATCATGGAGGTACTGTTTGAGGTAATACAATGTTAACAAAAAAGAAATGTATGTCGACTTCTGAATAACACAAATTCCTTGACACATATAATGAGTAAATTGGGGACTAAAGAATGTGTAACCTGGGTTGAAGCATGTGGAGAATGAATAGCTCTATCAAGTGCTGAAAGAGTCTCCAATACCTACAATTCCAAGGATAAGAGATCTACCATAGTAATTCTTGTAACTAAATCATCTAAAAAATGGTGCAACTTAATCTAACTCTCTACTTACCAGAACCCAGGAAGGACCAAGGACATTGTGTAATCGATGTGCAACATTAAAAAGTGTCCTTAGTGCCTGGATTCATAATGAAACAACAGTAAATATATGTGAAAATGCCAATATAACAGTAAGTGATATCACACTTGCTTCCTACTTACCTGCACATTTTTTGGTGTGAGAATAATACTATCACGCTGATCCATTAAAGTTTCTGGTTTCTTTGATCCAGGAGAGAGCAAAATGCTGACATAGGTATAAAAAATAAACACCAATGCATCATGAAAAACCTCAGTACAATATGTCCTAAAAAGGTCACATTCCCTTTAAAAATATTCCATTTTTCGAACTATTAGTTTCCAAATTAAAAATTCCAAAGAAATAGAACCCCTTTTTTGGACAGATAAAGTCACAGATAACCAAAAAAATTAGTGCTATCACACACTTAAGGTGGAAATACAACAAAAAAGTTTTTTAGTCCCAAGCAAGTTGGGGTAGGCTACAGATGAAACCCAACAAGAGCATTAAGGTGGAAATACAATGGACTAAATGTTTAGGTAGGTCATAGACCCCCAAAGTTAACTGTAGACAAATCAAAAGGCTGGAATTTACAAGATGGATGAACATTGCAGCTAAAACCACTAATATATTATAACGTATTTCTGATCAACCATATTACAATGATACGCACCACATCTCATCTCATCTACTAAAAAATGGAAGAGAAACTTGCAGAGAAGGTGGCTGCAGGTAAATGATGTATTGTTCTAACAAAGATATTCGGATATATCATATATGATATATGTCCAGTAATATTCTAGCGAACAGGATACTAGTGGCGTACCTTTTCTTCTCTCCTTCATTCGGATTATTGATTGTAAACTTGCAAAGTGATGCTAGAAAAGAGTTTAAGGGTTCTACAGCACGGAGAACTCCACATGCCTGAAAGAGTATGCATTCCACATTCTGATTGTCAAAACAGTTGATTCAATATAGAGGATAGGAAAAAATGGATAGAAACAGAAAAGCAACAGAACGTCAGTAGTCCTTAAAGTCGTATTATGGGAGGGACACGGTCATTCTCTAAGTGGACTCAAGCAGGAGAATTTTCAAAAGTGTTACAATCACCTGAGTAAACGCCTGGTACCCTTTCAATATTTCTAATATTATAGCTTCCCCTTGTGACCTGTTAATTGGATTACCCATAACCATAAGAACAGGGAAAATAGCATTATAGCATGTAGGTTACAGAAAGGTAAGTGTAAGTTTAAAGAATGACCTAACCTCATCAAAATAAGTGACAGAGAGTCCAGGATGGTTAACCATGTTGAATTGACCATATCCATACAAAGAAGGGCCAACTGCCCACTACATTCCATACTATTTGATTCACATTTTGGTGATTCAAGCTAAAAGGAATAAAAAATAGTAACGTTACATTCCCAGATTCATAATTGTATTCATAAGAATCATCTCTTCTTACCTCACCAGCATCTAGAGCCTCATCAGTCAAAGTAGCAATAGTGAAAACTACACCTAAGAGGCCTTCAAGGGCCAGAGTGATGGTATGTGCTTCGCTAGCAACCAAAACAGCAGCATTTGATGCATCATTATCCATACTCCACTCAATCCCTGTGTATGAGTTTCCGTATCAGTATTTAGTTAACATCTGAGATAACTAAATAACAAGCTCAGAGGAAGTGAATTATCAACAGACTTTATTAACTGTAGATGGTACCTTTAGCTTTACTACTGAACATTCCAGCAACGGCTGCTAGAGTCTCTTCGCTTGAATCTGAAGCCTATAAAAGAAACATTTCAAGTTAAAGGAATAACAATAGACAATGCTCAACTAAAATGAGTTCCAAGAAACATGATCCGCCAACAAAATATGGTAGACAATCACCAACATAAAGAGCATGTTCATCTATTGATAAAAATCAAGCATATTTATGTAGCATCGCAATCAAAATAAAATAGAGATGAACAAGTATCAGTCATCATTTTATTCCAATCATTTCTTCTGAAATTTTACCATTGTGATTGGCCAACAAGAGTAAACATGAAATCGAAATTTTTTTTACTTTATTTTATGTTGAGACAAGGTGAGCTAGACTTGGAAGTTCGCTACAAAGGAAGCTGCTGAAGTCAAAGTGAAAATTGTGCTGCTGATTTAGGTCAAACACAAGAAAAGGGAAGCAAAGATGAGGACACCAAGAGAACTTTGGAAGTGGCACTTAAGAATGACAGAAGATAAGGGCCACATTGTGCAGATGATTTTGTTAAGAATATCAACTTGTATTCAATGATAGCCCCAATGGGACAATATATAGAGTACATGAGAGAATACAGGGAAATGACTCTAATAACGTATGTGTAAAGGACAATGACTCTATATTCCTACCCCCCCTCCCTCAAATGCAACGCGCATGCAATAGCGTTGCATTTGAAAGAGTTGACACTAAGTACTAAACTTAGACAATATAGAACTAATACATCCAAAATCTGAGTGGAGCCTTGGTAATTCTGTCGAATCAAGCCGAAGAAGTACAAAACGAAGCACAGGAGTAGAGTCGTGATGATGCAACAAAAGAATGCCATTGGTCAAGAATCACAACAAAGTGACAACGAGTAGCAAGACAACAAACGAAATTATCACAAAGCTACGGAAAGACCAAGATCACAAAAGAATGCCCTAGATCATGAATTACAAACAAAGCTACGGAAAGATCAAGATCACAAAAGAATGCCCTAGGTCACTAAAGCTACGAAAAGACCTAGATGATTGTTGCATCAATAACGACGAGAAAGGAGTAGCCAAACAAAGACGAACATTTAGCTAACCACAAAAGAAATCAACTAATTGACGAAGAAATATGTGGACTAGCACAGTATAGAAGAACTCAAAGAGAGATCGAGACTTGGATGTGGACGCACCTGGACCAGCTCACTACGAAAACGTTGGCCTAAAGCAACGACACCAAGCAAGCAAAAAGCCAACGAAGCCACTAGCAGGCCCAACACATACAACCTAGTCCAGCAGCAAGCATTGCTTGTAGGCAAGATGCAGCGCGACCAGATGTAGAAGAAGACAACTTGGTGGAGGCGGCGTGGAGCCAGCACCTGAAGACGAGCACGGCGCAAACAGGCGGGAAGCAACACGCGATGAGCTGCTGGCAGATTCGGTGGTAGAGCAACCTATGGCGGAGAGGAGCCGACGGCGGAGGAGCCAACGGTGGGCGGATCAAGCTGAGGTCGACGGCCAACAGGCGAGCCCAAAGCAGCAGGCGGAGCCAGCGGCGGGCAGGCGAACCCGAATCAACGAAGACAGCATCGGGCGGAGCCGGCAACGGGCAAGCGAGCGCGAATCAACGAAGACAACGATGGGCGGAGCCAGAGCAGAGCGGGGATGAATCAAAGCCACAACGGCGACGGATCAAAGTCGAGGCGCCGGATCATGCGGATCTCGACAACGGTGGCGTGGAATCGAGCCAGCGGGCAACGAGCGACGGATGGCGCGTAGAGGAGCATCACCATGAAGATGCGTGGAGAGGAGCTAGCTAAGGGAGCCACAGCGGAGGCGGAGTAGTAGCTCGGCGGTGGATCGGGCGGACATGTGACGATGAGAAGCTCTTGCAGGCGAAGTCACCATTGATGGCAATGACATACGAGCTAGCGGGAGAAAAGCTGACGGCAAGCCACGTTGTGAGCCGCGCGATAGTGAAAAAACCAGAGAACGAGAAGCCGACCGACGAGGGAAGAAGTCGACGGACAATAGAGAGAAACCGGAAGGGAGAGAAATCAACGGTAGGTGGGCTAGATCGGGACAAGTTGAGGCGTCCCAAAAGAGAAAACCTAGCTCTAATACCATATTAGGAATAGCAACTCGTATTCAATGATAGCCCTAATGGGGCAATATATAGAGTAAATGAGAGAGTACAGGATAATGACTATATTCCTAACAGATTGGACATTAAATTAAGAGATACAAGCATGATGATTCTCATATGTCACCGCTTTGCAAAATAGGTCCATATTTCATTGTGAAGCCGCTTCAATTTATGCCTATTGTTGGAATCCTAGAATAGTAATTATGTTTTTTCCATGCATACCCATGATTTTAATGCCAGGAAAGCTGAGAATGTTGAACGGTGGCGATTTCATTTAATAGGGGTCGTTTCGGTCTATATCTACTAAATTCTCTATAATGTTGACTTTCCTTGGTATGTGCACCGGATGAGCTTGAACTTACATTGTGAAATGACTGGCTATTATCTTACTAGAATGAGCTGACCCTATACGGTGGGATTATAACTAAGATGAGGCTGAGGATTGACTAGCAAGATAGTGCAATAGCACACACTTCAATGGAAAGTGTTAAGGCCATGCAATTTGGAATGTAACTAGAAACAGGAGCCTGGCAGTTCTCTCGCAGGCTGCCTTCCATGCAGCTTGGTGGCGTGATGCTGGGGACCAGCAGATGCTGAGAAGTGAAGATGAGAACGAGAGAGAGGATATGAGATAATAGAGGTTATATCTTGCTTGAGTATCTCCCACATAATCAGGATTATTCACAAACAACATCATTTTGATCATTGCCCAGTTGGGTTGAGCAAGGATATGATGCATATCGGTGAGGCAATTCACTGACAGGTCAAGGCGCATCAAAAACCAAGAATAACCAACCTGGTAGAAGAAAGAAAAGGTAGTTTGCACTGGAGTCAGAATACTAAATAATAATATCTGACGATTGAGACGTAAAAACACGAACCAAACGGAGTTTGCACAAAAACAAATAAATAAAGTACAAAACAAAACGAAAACAGAAAAGGTCATGTGATCAAAAATGGTAATAGAAAAAACAAGGAACCAAGGTTGAGAATAACTAGAAGCGCATCGCTATTTAACAAGGATGTTATTGTTTTTTAGCAAGGGAACCAATACCACCTGAATAGTAGCTACCACCAAAGCAAGTGCTCTAACCATGTTCTCCACCACATTAGTATTCACAGGATTCCTGTATCATTACCAGAAGAAGAAGAAATCTGCTGAAGGTCTCCCAAAAAAACATATAAACATAACGTATGCCCGGAGATGTAAAGCACCAATGCAGTGACATGTATAGTAATGAGCTGCAAAAAGGAAACTTCTGGCTAAGCAACAATTCAAAAGATAAAACATTGACAGGGAGCCTTTTCATGGTAATTCTCAATAGATAATTCTTCAAATGAATGAAAAGTATTAGTTATTCCACTAATAGATTCTTTGAATACAACTACTGATGTCAGATACAAGAATCTTCAAAGCCCATGACAGGTTTATGTGCATCCAATCACCAGAAGAAAATAAGGAAGCTTATATAGATATTCTACACTGCTTTTCAGATACCGATTGTTAACGAATACAAATCTTTCGCAAGTCATAAATCACCTTTCATTAAAACTGCGAAGTGAACATTTATAATATGAGAGATGAGTTGCCATGTTGTCCGCTGATTATTACATTTTAAAATCCTAAAACATTTCATGGTATCTTCTATAGGATTGCTTACATCTACTGATTCTACCAAGTAATATCTTTATGGCTGCATCAATTCTCTTACACATGGACAACAAATAGCAAAAATGTGAAATTTCCAAAACCGACTGCTAGAAGGAAAAAAAAGAACAAGTACATCCTAAATTTCTATCCTGCAAGACCAGCATGATTAACAAGCCTCCGGAGAAAAACCATATAAAAAACCATCCATCAGGAGAAGAAAGAAGGATAGACATATCAAGAGTGATTCAAGAATAGCGTTGTGGATATAATACGTACATGTCAAATGTCTGAAACAGCAAGCGCAGAGTCCGGGCTTCTACACAAAAACCCTGATAAAACAAAATTAACAATAAGGGGAAGCACATAAAGATAGATCATCGATAAGCATCAATCTCTATTGTAGCCAAGGAAACTCACCCTCAAAATTTCAAGAACAAGTATCTGATGCCATAATGGTAAATCCAGACGGGTAACTTTTACAAGCATATTAAGGAACACCTGTAAACAGAAGCAGCTTAGAGCTCAGGTGAGATAATATGACTAGATGAAGTAAAAGCACCATGAGCACTCATATAATAGCGGGCTATTTATTCCAAATCCCAATTTAGTTGGTCTGAAGTGTTACATATAGACTAGCTAGCGATTTCAAGCTACAAGTAAAGTAAAATACTATCTCATGGTCAACCATATCAGGGAAAAGAGCTGGCAGGAACTACCCTCAAAATAGCAGAATAAGAACTCTAAGATCTACTGATAAATCAAATTTGGTCACTGCAAACTAAGGGTGATTACTGACATAATAGGAAGTCATGTATAAATTGAATGATTCAGGGGGATCTTTTAGAAGATGTTGCTGACTTATGGTGCTTAATCTACCTCATCTAATCCAACAGGAAAGAATGTTTGTTCTCATTCCCCTACTTTAAGACTAATTCACATGATGCATTCCTAAAAGTATTAAACCTGCGTAGTTAGTCCCATGATTTATTTAGTCTTAACTTCTAATATAATCATTAATAACCATAATAGTTTCCTAAAGCTACCCTCCATAGTAAAGAATTATCAGCACTTCTCGCATTGATCAACAAAAAACTTATCAGAAAAGGTTATAGAATTGGAGCTTCGATTGATCACATTATGGATGGTTTAGCTCAGCTTATTGAGCAACTTACAGATCCATTAGCGTAGTGGGATTCGGATGTATACGAGAATGGGCAAAACAATACCTCACTTTCAGTAACAAGTGAAGAGCTGTAGAGCCTGATGACATGAGAAACCAGACGCAGGACTAAACGACGGAAAGAAGGCTCCCCTGCTTCACCCTCGAGCTGAAGACAAATCAGAAAACAAATCAAGCACAGAAGCCGCTAAGGACCAGTTTTCTGCTGTTGTGTTGTGATGAGCTGCCCTGTGGAATCTATTAGGGAAACTTTAGTTGTTCCAGTAAGATTTTTCAACTAAAGCCCCGTAAAAGATGCTTTCAACTAATTGTTGCATCCAAAATTAAAAATCATAGGTGCTTTTGAAAAGCCGACACAATGCCAAAGAGAATAAAAACAAGATGAGCACATGAAACAAGGTGAGATAGCAAAGAGCCAAAGAACTAGGAGTGCCAGCTTTTTAGATTTATTTATTTTAATGCCAAACCTCTCAACTCCTGATTCAGGCCAAATGATAAAGTGTTTGCCCCTATTAGCTAAAGGACAAGAGCTACTATGAATCTATGATCAAAAGACTACACAGCCCCAATGTAATACTTTCCATGCATATAAGGTTCCAAAAATCATACATGGCAACCTACATTTTAAAAATCAAGAACCCAGAGACGCATCAATGTACTGTTGGAAACGTGAATAGATACTGAATATACAAGCTCATGTTTCTGCATATGAAGCTTGTAACTGTGGTGATGCAATGAAAAATTGAAACTGCAAATTAAGAATGTTACAAGTATAAAAACAAACTCCTGATTTTAATGTACCTACCTCCACATTCGTGCGGAGTGAAGTCATAAGAAGAGAGCAAATTTGATGACGCAAGACCTAGCAGATTTTAAGAGGATCCAAAATTATCGATCATTGATTTAAAAAAATGCCAGATGATAAAAGGTTCTTCAGAAACACAAACCTGCTGGTAAGATAACAATGCCCGGAATATGGCAACATATGTGGATAGCACAAACCTGGCATAAAACATGCCCATATGAGCTTTAGCTTGTTCTATATGCATGTTCTGCACAACACATACAGTTGGCTCGTTCTGTATGCATGTTTTGCACAACATATACAGCCGAGACTCAACCCTCAACTACGGTAGAATGTCAGGATCAGCAATATTTAACTCAAACCCTAGGTAGTATCATGACATTATACAATAACAACAAGCGACTGATCAAACTATTGCAAATGAATGGAAAATTAGAGCGAAATAATTCTGTTGAAGTTGTGTCACAAACAATTTCGTAACTAGAGAAGAACAATCAGTAATATCGTAAATTGAAAAGAAATATAATAAATGGAAAAGAACAAAATATGCACTACCCGCATAACAGAAAATATTGAGACATCATGCAACAATCCAGACTTTGGCCATAATTGCAACCAAAAAAACTCAAGTCCATATGAGTCACAAATACAAGATATACTCGTTTTCAAATCTGAGATAATTATAAAATCTAGAAAGAAATTGCAACAAACCATAAAGTATTAACTGCATGATGCATCAAGAATCTTTTGTTCAAGTATGGAACCATCCGTCTGCAAATAATTTGATGCTTTGCGGATGCAAACATCAAGACCTCTTGTTGGAATATGGGAACATATTTGTGATGATAATGTAGGCCTATGCAACTTACAAGGGTCATAAGTTCATGAAAAGTTTAGAAGAAAAGCAATATGACTCTATAAGAGGGATTAGTGGAGTTTAAAGGCACGCAAAGTCAATATCATTTTCTAGGACTTTGGTGTGTTTATGATGTCCTTTGCAATTATCTTTTTTCCGAAACTCATGCCACACAAGAAGCCAGCACTAAAGATCAGCACCATTGCCGCCCATCAGTTTCACAAACAACATATAACAACAGCGGCTCAAACAAAACAAAAAAATTGAAGCAAGACTTAAATTTCAAAAATAAAATATGTGATAGTGACAACATTTAGAATGCTTAAATTATCCCGAAAGTATGCCAAATTTTCCTTCTGGAACTTAGAGAGCTTACTCAAGTATGTCAAGGGCAAATGTCCTATGCAGTGAATGAACACGGAGCCACATAGCCTAGAGGGAAAAGGTTGGGAGTTACCCAAAAGATCACATGGAAAAAATTATAGAACACTTCATATATCCCTATTTACTGAAGAACAGAGAAGGTGCTAGAAACTGTTCGCACATACAGATCCACCTGCAGCAAGAGCTGTCAGGTCTTCAAGCAGACGTAGTCCAAGCTTTCCAACATCACTCAGATTCTCCCTCATGGTAGGCTCTCCAGAGTTACTTGCTAGTGATCTGTCATGTAATCTAGGTTGAATCAATAGAGCAAAAAAAGAGAAGCGCAAAACCAACACACAGAAAAATGACATTAATTTTCTGTTGTACCGGCCATGTATTTGGTATAAAATATCTTTTCAAATCTAACTAGAATGAAGAAGTCGTATGTATGAAAGCAAAATATGTACAGCTTGTCTTATCATCCATGTCAACTACAAGCAAAATTCTAGCATGGTGCAAGTAATAAGAATCTAGCAGAACGCATGCAGTGCAACTTTGTCAAAAGGCAAAAAAATGAATCGGGAACAACAAACTTCAAATATGAGTGTTTTGCTTTTCTAGCCAAAGTTGATCTACTTTGTCATAATGTCAACTAGCAGCTAAGAGTTGCCTTAATAACTTAATCAATAAAGAAATGGACAGAGTCTTACAGTGCGTGACAAAAGCTACGAGTGACGTTATCCGCAACAGAGCTAACACGCGAACTGAGTCTTGCTGAAGAAGCTTTACCGGAGGGAAGTGATTCGGCGCGAATAACATTATCAAAGACCAATGCCACTGCTTGTCTAAATGTAGCTGCTGCCGTACTAAATGAACAATATGTGATTTAGGATATCACAATAAGGAACTGGGAATCAATGAGATAACAATAAATGCCATTGAGCTCACTTGCGGACACTGTCAGAAGATCGACTGCTTTCAAGTAGGTGAAGGCATATGCCAAGAGCTTGAGACATGCTCTCCTGAAAGAATATAAGCAATGTACTGAAAAGATAAGCCTACGGATGGTAACATTTTCAAGATCATGATAAGGCATTCAAGACATTACACCGCAACTATTACTTGGGCTTCAAAGAACTACCCAAAGAAACATTCAAGATTCAAATACAATCCAAGAAGTAGCAAACAGATATGCTCCCTCCTCCCGGCAGACTTAAAAGTTACTACTTTACTAGTGGAGTTACACTCAGAGACACTTAGTCTCTTTACCATTTCGGGTAACAATATTTATTCTAGAGCCAACTGAAACATATTGGACAAGAATGCACTGTGGTTTAAAATATTAAAATCTCGTAACTCAAACTCCAACAGCCTACACTCAAAAAAATGAAAAAGAATAGTAAAATACCCTTCCTTTTAGAAAGAAGAAAAAAAAAAGGTAGCAGTGCACATAATCCAGATGAGAAAAAAGTCAACAGTAGTAACAAGAGGTGGTGACTTGTTGGCTCATTATTGCTGTCTTATGTTTCCTATTTTGATAGATAGAAGCTTCCACATGTTGTAAGGTTAGCTAAAGATATGACACGTAAGAAACCTTCCACACAAAAAAAAAACTATAACCATTGATAGTTGCTACCTCACTTTCAGGATGTAGATGCGATTGAAAGAGAATCAACATCGTTTGCAAAGTCTTTAGTTGAACAATCTCATCTGTCATCTCTGCATGCTGCAGTGAAACAAACACCAGTTTAGAAACAACTAGTTCAATGCTGTAGCTAACTACAAGAATATTATGTAAGTCAAATTTTATCAAAAATGTGCACAGAGTAAAACAAGAAAGAAGGTCCTAATACAAAAATAAACAGCTATAACAAACTTCTAGTTTGACAAAAGAAAGTTTGAGATTTTTGCCTTCAGAAAACATATTGTCGAACTCAAATCAGAATAAAACTAAATGACACAACATTCAATAGATAACACAGAATATCATGTTTGATTTGTAAATTTATCTAAGACGAAAATTTCAAAACAAACAGAGTGAGAGGTATGTGGGTCAATAAGTGACCAAGAAGGCAAGAACTCACATCCTTCAAAGTCGCTAGTATCTCCTGCAATGCAGATGATGCAACAGCACCATGTGATATAAGCTTTTGCAAACAGGATAGTCCTATTACACTCAGCTTCACTGACTTAACACTGCATGCCATCAGAAACATCCGCAGTATATCTTCATTCTGAGCTATTTCACTTGGGCTGGATAGAGATCGGAGCTTCAAGATAAAAAGAATTGAAAATACATGTCTTGTCAGGGAACAAGTAAACACTACTTATACCACATAAGATATAGCACTACTCAGCTCAAAAAAAAAAGATATACCACTACTGAAAATGTATAAAAAGGTCACAAACTACCAGTCTTTTGCAGGAATAACATATTTAATAACAAAAGTTACTGTCCTGGAAGAAAAATAAAAGTGTGCTCAACTAATCACTCTACATTTTCTAGCCAGAATTTTGACTTAATTTGGATTATGAGAGAGAGATCCTTGGTACTAATAAAGATTAAAGAAGCTTGAACAGCTAATGTTGGACCGACTAGATGGATGTGCTTAATGATTCTATGGCAAAATAACAGGTATGCCTTAGATTTACCCTAAAGCAGATAAATGTTCATGGAATAGAACCAATAACTGGTAACATTTTTCATAATAACATCAAAAACCGTCTCATACATATAAAATCAAAATAGGATAGTGGCAGGTGTTTCCACAAGTTTAAACTCTCCAGCAAAGAGCATTAACATGGATGTTTCAAAGTACAACCAAATGGTAACTAAAAGCCTACGAATTTGTCTGGTAGTGTACCATGACTAACGAAGAGTTCTTAGGCTTTTTTTCCACTGATGATTTGAACAACGAAGTTATATTCAACACTCCCCCAAAAAAATCACACGCAAAAGGGGAAAGAAACACCCAGCCACGCATAATGGAGTTTCTTAATAGCACAAGAAATTGTACCAACAATCCTTCATTGGATATAGTTCCTGAGCTAAGTTTGGAATTCCATACGAGCCATCCAACACAGGACTACTAGGTAATAAATCCTTCAACTTGGAGAAACCAATAAAGTTCTTCCAGCTCCACGTGGTTTATTCCTCTTTGGGCATATGATGCTTAAGCTTTCCGCGGAACCATGGAAACTGTGTGCATTTGGTCTGAGCTTGAGATTTTCCACTCCAACCAGATAAAGTCACAAAATCAGTTGCAAACATCCGAACCAAAGCAACCTAACCCTCCAACAAACCATCAAACTCCGCTCAAAACTATTCATCATATTAGAGATTCTACACCCACCTAGTGGCCAGACCTGTTTAAGCACTCGTCAATAAGCTTACTTAACCACGATGCACAAATTGCAGTTAAAAATTTTAAATCCCACTCCTCAGAGGTGCAATTCTTCTAAGTAAAATCGGCCTGAAAATTAGTTCTCCCGCTTGAGATCACCAAAAATCATCCGGTGGGGCAATCCTACTTCCATATCACTAATTCATAACACACTGCTATCGCAGAACCAAACCAGAACTAGAGCTACCAAAGCCAAACAACCACTTTCAGATTCCAATTACACGTCTAAATGGTCTGATACTACTCCCGTTGCTAAATGGATCCAGAACGGGCGACCGAGGGACTGGAGCGCGAAATGGGTGGCGGCGGCGTGATCACAGGAGAATACGGCGCGGGCTAGGAGAGGCGGACCTTAAGTATAGCGTGCTCGGCGGCGTGCTTGACAGCGGGGTGGCGGCGGCGCGCCTCGGCGGAGAGCGCGCGCAGATCGGCCTCCAACGCCGCCATGAAGGCCATCTCCGCCTCCTGCTACCCCTGCTCCTCCTCAAGCACAGCAGGGAAGCGACGGGGAGACTAGGGGTTAGGGTTTTGGGCTGCCCTTTTGGCGGGGATCGGAAGCGGGAGGACCGGATGGGCGCGGGGGGTGGTGAGATCTGAGGAGAGGCGGGGACGACGACGAAGAGAACCTTTATGTGCGCTCGATGTTAGTTGCCTTCTGTGTTTTGCTTTGCGGGAAGAAGGTCGCAGGACCGTTCGATCTCGATCTAGCGATTAGCTGGGCATCTTGATCTCTAAACAAATATCTTTGTAGTTTTTTTTTTCCGGAATGTCTACACGTCAGTTGACTCAAATTTTCTAAAATTTCAGTCAACTACACGGTTCGTTGGATGCGTATCCAACGGTGCCTGGCTTTCTTCTCCTATGCTTCTTCTCAACGCTGCACTTTTTTCTTCTCTTACCAAAGTCCACACCAGACCACGAAGGTGAGTTCCCTCCCTTGCCGCCATTTTTGTCTCCGGCGCTGTCGCTCATTGCCACACTGCTCGGTTATGGTTAGGTTTGGGAGGGAGGGGATTAGGGAATGGAGGGACGAGGCAAGAGCATAAAACCAACAGTTTGGCACCATCGGATTAGCATCGCTACGGTCGGTGGCAACCAATTTAGCGGCGAGAGTGCCACGGGGAGTCGGAAGAGGAGGGCGAGGCGGGGGGAGCTGCGAGAAGAAATACAAGCTGTCTTAAAGTAGAAGATGATGTGAGGTTTGTAGGATCTAAATCGAATGGTGGGGAGCAGTCAGTTAAAATTTGCTTGATTCTCTATCGACTGGGGAGGAGAAGCCCCCTTTTTTAATGGAAAAGAGAATTCCATTAACCATGTACTGATAAATTAGCAAATCACCGGCCATCAAGTTCTTGATACATATCAGAAGGTCATCCACGTATGGATTGGTCTCCGCGAGGCACAACAAACCAAGCTCTCCTAAAGCATGCGCAACTTTGTTACATTGCCTAGCATATAATCGATGTAAGCACTAATGAAGTGAAGAAGCGACAACTCTTCAACTCACACACTAGACCACCTGCAATGGAGAGATCAAAGGCTGTAGCCGTCGCGGCCGTCTCCACCACTTACGTGTTCCATGCCGAATTCAATAGTTCCCTTGACCGCATGAGTACATGCACTAACATGGTTTTGTGCTAGTACACTTGGCCCACTTTAGGGTAAGTACGGCTATTTCAGTTCTGGAATAAAATACCTGCATAAGAGTGGTTTGGCTCAAAGAATAACCGAGTTACTATTTCGAGGCTGGATTCCCAAATTCTTGTCCCAATTTCCTGGCCGTAGGATCTCATCGCGTGATTCATTTTTCAACAGCTTGTTTCAACTTAGAGGTTGGTTAAATATAGGGGAATTGAGGAACAGAGGAAGGGATACGAGCAGCAGGGCCGTGTGGCGATATGGTAACCACCTGACAAGAATTAAGGGAGAGCATCCCTCTATAATGATATATATATAGTCTCTGCGGTTCACCATGTCACATACCACGCTCGTTTGCTCCCGGTCCTAGCCTCCCTTGGCACTATGGGGCACTAATTTCGACGTGATTTCATCAAAATGTTTAGGATAAGATGTGAGATTGTTAGGCCCGTGTATTCTATATATTTCCAAAAGAGCGTGAATCTTATACTTTAGCCAAGTGAGAGAAAAAACACCGATCGAATTTTCTCCCTGGCTTGCCTTTTCATGAGCACCAGAGATACAAAGATATGTTGAGTGCCTGAACTCGACTTTGACACTGCCACACCATGCCGTGCCACATCTGGAACACGGGGCGCTCGTCATGAGCGCCAGCCCCGCGCGCAGCCACCGTTGGAGAGCCCGGCCCGGCAGGCACTTAGTCGCAGAAATGTATATATATGTATGTATTGTTTAAAAAATGATGTGTGGTTACCGTGTTCGTCGAACGAACGACAACTTACTGGCTTTGACGTTCAGTGCAATAAATAATTAGAGAAAAATATCTTATTCGAGAATTAAGATCTCATCCACCTAAAAGGTCTTCCTCATTGAGTGAGATATTTTAGGTATTTAATTCGGCCGCGTCAGCTCTGTCAATATTAGCCGTTCATTTTATACTAACATAGTTAAGAGGAGAGGAAAGGAGGGGAAGGGAGGAAATTGTGCGACGAAACACTACCGGAGAAAAGATGTGTGCTTTTTTTCTTTGATTTTTTTACAAATCTGGTAAGATAGTCACTAGTGCTAGGTTTTGACATAGGTTAGATATTAGATCTAGAATTTTTTTTACAAACCTGTTAAGATAGTCACTAGACGTATGTTAGAATATAGATCTAATTTTAGAATTATGGTCAGATATAGTTAGCTATTAGATCTTTTTATACATATTTTTTACGATTAGTTGTAGTATTAGACATATCTTAGGTAATAGATGTATGATTTAGATATGGAGTAGTCATAACTGATTTGATAGATATATGATTTAGAGGTGTTTGATGTACCGATTCGGAAATATTTTGTTACAGTATAGATTACATGTTAGGTTATATTTATAATCAATTTTTTTATTATAGATATAGTTTTACATAACTATTTCTGTTCTGTCGCAATAATATTAGTGTTTTTGTCGATGGTTGTCAGGTATGTCAGATATGTGGTAGTTTATAATTTTTTATGAGGATAATGAAATATTTTATGCTCTAGAAGGGTAGTGATGTCCGTATTTCACTCAATTGACAAGGGTATTTTCAGATCTATGCACAAAAGTGTCAGATATTTGTACGCTTGATTGATGCGGGGTATCAAAATAGACCACGAGGTTCAAGAGATGAGCATTAATATTATGGGACAACCGAGTGAGAGATGGTGTGTACTAGGAGGTGTACTCTCTCTAGAAAGATTTTGTGTGTAAGAAGTATCTGCAAATGTTGTGCGCAAAGGTTGACCTCATATGTTGCTTGTGCAATGGAAGAATAAGGAGACAGTGGGGGAGATGCATGGTGGGGAGTACGCGGAGGAGGAGGGTGATGAGGAAGAGTATGAGAATGATGTTGATCCAGATGGTGCAACTATAGATAGATCATTTCTTCCTCAACTCTCTCAACTACAATGTCTTCCTTAGAATCATAAAGCACACTCAAAAAATATTGGGGGATTTTCATCCCTCAGAAGTCGAACTGCTGATGTGTTTCTGTGGTGACCTTTATAAGTTTCGCGAGTCCTAGGATATTACCTACACATATGGCCTACACTTCTTCATGTGTGCCAACTATTAGTACGACATAGACCGTACGAGTACCCATCGGTATAGCAACATAGATTACCCATGTTGCATTTTTCATACGATTTTATGCACTGTCTTAAAAATAATCTCCCCTTTTATTTCATTTATCCAATCTTCTCCACCTATATGTGATTTTATTGAATAACTCGAAATGAAACAATATGAGCACCAAAAGTGGTGGGTCGACATGAGCATGGGATGAAGAAGTGAAACGTATGAATACCGAGAATACGAGCAACAGCAGGAGGAACTACAGCTAAAGTGTCAAGAGAAGGAGCGCGTGAGAAAAACAACAAAGGAGCGTGCCGCGGCTGAAATATACGAAACAGAGAGGGAAAGTAAGCACGAGATGGCACATAGCGCTACAACAGAGGGCCCCGATGTAAGGACCACCACCTCATTGGGTAAAAAATAAATAGACTGCTAATTAAAAATAGCCATTAAATTGAAAACGTTCTCATTATGTGAGTCTGTATAAGACTTATAGTTTTTTCTCTTTCTCTTTCTGTTACACTGCCGTTGTATTATACTCTATCCCGACGTCGACATGCAACAACAATCAGGAGAGCAGATCTCCAAAACCTTTGCTCTTAAGATCCTGCACCGGGAGAGGACGAATAAGGTTTTTGGGAAACGCTCCATGCAACTGCTCAAGTTCTTCACCACGGCTCATTTTCCTGGTCGCTTCGACGCCATCCGCTATCATGTAAGCAAATTTGGCACGTCATCAGCATGATCAATCGTGCTGTCAACACGGTATATCCAGCATCTTCAGCAACCTCCACAACGTAGGATCATTACGTAAAAATCAGGTACTCGTATTTTATTTTCTGCGGTTTCTTATTTTAAGCATAGTAGATCTAGGCATATGTAGTATTTCATATACATGATTAGATTATACTATGATTATATGAACATGTTAATTTATCAGTTTACGCTCATAAATTATTTATGAATTAAATTAAACTAAAAATGTCATATATTCCAACACTTTGCACAACAGCATCATCTGAGACGGGACGAGTGGCACAAATGACAACACCAGATTACCGACAAATAAAACTTTTGACGCAACACTTCACCATGTGTTCGTGATACTTTGATGCATTTTGCGCTAACCCAAAATATCGAGTTCCCAGCAGCACTACTCTTCATCTCGTACGAACACTAAAGATCACAACAGACCAAATCAGCCCAAAACCAACCAGACCCAACACAGTTTCGCACTGATTCTACAGACTCTGGCATTTCTCATGTTGCTGACGCCTGTACAACTGTGCCTGCAGTGGATAGGGTCCTCTTCATCGTCGGAATCGTCGGGCTCACGCTCTCAGTAGCCCTACCTGTCGCCGTACTCCTCCTGATCCGTAAGACCGCGAACCCAGCGCCAGGTACGTTGGTCTACTGGTGATCTTGTCTCGGCAAGCGTTTATTCAGCAACGTGATACGCGCGCACTGCCCGACTGTCTCTCAGTGGCTGAGCTGAGCGTAACCCTGGGCTTCGGTGCAACGCAGGTCAGCACGGAGTGGCCGGTGGCGGTGGAGTGGTGGACAGGTCGCGGGGTTTACCGCCTCTGGCAACTGACCTGTGAGCCTGTGATCTGTTTCGGTTTGGTGGCGTGCGGCGCGGATCGATTCTACTGCAGGAATTGGGCCACAGCTGCCGTGTGTTGTTGGAATGACAGTGCTCGTAAGTTCGCTGGATCACGTCAGCAAACGACCCGAACTACCCGTTGAGAAATGAGAACGCACGCGCGAGCGCATGCAAGCGCAACCATCTACACTTTGGAGAATGGAGAGCCCGGCCGGCAGGCAGGCGCTTTCTCGCACTGTCCGGCCACATCCCGCGCACGCATCATCGTGCACCCGGACGCTTCGCCAATCGGTCTTGGCGTCGTGCTGCTGCGCCTCGAAGTACGCTCGCCCATGCGCGCCTGGGCGTCTGCTCGATCATTGCTGTCGCCTCGCGCGCGCCGCGCGGCGGCTGACCTACCCTGGCGATGGTTGGCAGCGCTGCTGATGGCGATGAATGGAATCGCCAAAAGACGAGAGGAAGGGGAATCAGCGACAAACGGTGTCCTTGCAGGCATCCCCCTTACCGTTTGGAACACTACTCGGCGATCTTACAATTTTTTGAAGTTACGAGAATATTTTGGCTTATGAGGGCTTAATCCGCATATTTATGTAGCTAATGATTTATTTTTTAAGTAAACGCTAACGATTTTGAACGGGTCTGACTTGTGTGTGAGTCAAAGTAGTCTCATAGCTAGAGCTGATATTTGAGCCGTGCTTTTTTGGCCGGCCCAAGTACGATACGGCATGAGCACAGATAGATTGGGTTGGCCTAACACGATTCATGGATCAGATCGGATCTTTATATGAGGCACGATAAACGCTCTGGTTCGGTAAAAAATGGGTTATGTCTGAGCCGGCCTGGCAAGAAAATGAGCAGTGAGAATTGATTTCGCAAGTAGCCTGGCGACTTGGCGTGCTGCAGTGGTGCAGTGCAGCACTGCAACAGTGTCAGGTGGTGGGAGTTGGGGACGAGTTAGGTTAGGTCAAGTGAGAGACTGATCATGTCTCCCTCAATCTCGTCCCTTTGTCAACCTCATGCTTCACCCACGAATCATCACTCATGTCTTTTCCTCATCCTCATCCACTCCTCCTCCCTAGCATCCGATCATACGGTGTTCTGGTGAGGAACACATGTAGTGCGGACCACTCTCGCTGCGGCAGCTCCGTGAAGGAGCAGTGGGGCCCGAACGTGGTGACGACAGCCAGTGCTAGAAGCACCTCCGTCACGGGCACCCGGGGCACGCCCATTTGAGCTGGCAAGTGGGGTGAAACGCCTTCACACTAGCTTGCACCTGGGTCGACGTCACATGCGACAAGGCCAACGACAAGGTCGTCGAGCTCCGGCTCCCGGGCATCGGGCTCATTGACCGCGTGCCTCCAAGCACGCTTGGCCAGCTGCAAAGCCTGCAGGTCATCTAGTTGCAGTCCAACCGCCTGTTCGGGACATCCCCGACGACCTCTTCTCTCTCCCACAGCTCTGGTCGCTGTACCTGCAGGGCAACATGCTCTTTGACGCCATCCTCACCGAGGTCGGGAGGCTCTCGGTGCTTGAGCACCTTGCGCTGTCCCACAACAACCTCTCTGGCACTGTCTTGTTCGCGCTCAACAACTTGACCAAGCTGCGGTCGCTGAGGCTAGACTGTAACCGCCTCTCCGGCAGCCTCGCTGTTGCCGCGCTCATAGACATCTACCTCGCCTCAGTCGAGAACGGAGCCAGGCATGTGCCAACCTGGCACGATGAGGCCTGTCGTGCCTTCGGGTCAGGCCCGAGCCTATCTAGAGGCAACTCGAGCCAGCCCGGTCCAACACGAACAACACCTTGGGCCATCCTGCCATGGCTCATCCTAAGTCCCTCATAGCTAGGGCTAAAGTGGTCGATCAGAGGGTGAGACAATCGCACAGGCTTATCTTCTTTCTTTTCCGGACACATCACAAACGCTTCTTATCTTATCTTTTCAGACTGGTTGTTTTCATCATGCAGCATGTGGTGCAGCAGTGATACAGATGGTCTAGTGTAATGTTTTTTTGTGTGGCTTTGCAACCGTGGCATCATTTTTTTAGATGGTAGGAGTGCAGGTATGAAACTACCTGATTGGAAAACTTGGAAAAATATAGGAAAGAGTGCTAAGATGTATATCTAAAAAATTCGAGGTGATTAGTTGCAAATAAAAATCGCAGGTGACTGTAACAAAGAAAATTGTGGCACTAAAATCTAGAGCACCAGATGGATTACACATTTGGTGCTGGATACTGGAGAAACGCAAAATGAAAAGACGATTTGGGCAGTCCCCAATGTCACACAACGGATGAAAAAAAAACTAAATCGTTCTTCTGTGTTCCACTGTTGTCAATTCCGTTATCACGGCAGTGGCACGGGAAAGGAAAAAATTCAAATAATAACATATGAGTAATAAAAAATTTCTCGGTGACAAATCGATGATCAATTTTTTTCGATGACATACATAGAATTATCTCCCTCTGAAAATCCGAGCCTAATTTACGAGGGCCCCAGCATGGCCCAGGAACTAGTGCACGGCCCGCAGCAATGGCACACTGGGGCCCAATTGAGGTGGCAGTTATGCGAACTGCGAAGCCCAGCTGCTGCCACGGCCGATGACGCCTCGTTCGGCTGCACATTGAGGGTTTGAACGATCAAAGCCCACGAAGAGACCTTGTAGGCCTTCTGGGTACTTGAGCGGGCCAGTTTTCGGTGGATATTTGTGGAAGTGTGACTGTGAGAAATGTGTTGATGCCTGAACAAAGGCAACACAATCCAATTGAAACTTCGGACGCAGTTAACCCCACAAAAATTGGTAGCCTGGCATAGGTTAAGCGCTATTGGTAACGCACAAACTTCCTAGTTTACCCTATTGGTGACACGCTTGACTTTTATCCTCGATCCTCCAATGAATACGATCAGTTTGCAATGCTAGATACAACTTCACCTGGCTTTTCTGACCTTCCAAATTCAGCCCGGCATTTGGTATGTATCTGTCTAAATCCTGATGGAAGGTGAATTTCTGGTATCTATTTTCTTCCATTAACATACGGGTTTGATAACCTTTTTTCTAAATATTATACAGGTTTGATAAACCTTTATCTTCTTCTATCTAAATATTGTTCCATAAGGTACGGTGGGGGCGATATTTAATCGAGATTCGAAAGTTGTAATGAGACTACAGAGCTACTCTGTTTTGGACCTCTCATCCTGCAGGGGCCCAAGCGATCCGCCGCATCGGCAATGATCGAAATGTTCGGACGCTGCCGCCTCACAACGCGCCGGAAAATTCTAATCCCCTTCCCGCGAGCTCGATACTTGGCGTTGTCTCTTTCCTCTGTAGCTTCCGTCCTCTTGTTACACCATTTCTTCATCGCGTCGCCGGCTCCCGTCCTTGGCAGCATGTCGACGTCCTTGGGTTGGTGTTTGATTTCCATATGCTCTGCGCGTAGCGCAGCAACAGAAAACAAGAAATCAAACGATACTCGATATTCGCCGACTCGCCGTTCATCATTGCGTCAGGGCTTATGTTTGCTCCCCTACGATCCCGACCTCATCCAACTGCCAGCTCCAGCGTTGACACTCGCAAACTACTAGTAGTTGTAGCACCCATTTCTCTCCCATCACACAGTGAGGATCTCGAGTTTCTCAACGTACGCAGTGCCTTCTTGGCTCATGGCGTGCTCCCCGTGGGCCGCGTTCTCAACGTTGGCCGTCGAGCTCCTTCCTCAACCAACCAGCGTACGAGTACGACGACCCCTACAGCCCGGACGCCGAGTCGTCGTCGGCGGCAGCGCTGGTGCCAAGGCGGGAGCCGGGGTACCCGCCGGTGTTCGCGTACTACATCGCCGGTGGGCACGAGGACTGCCTCCGCGTGACGCGGCTGCTCAAGGCCGTGTACCACCCCAGGAACCGGTACCTGCTGCACCTTGACGCCGCGGCCGGAGCGTACGAGCGGGCGAGGCTGGCCAGCTACGTCCGGTCGGAGCAGCTGTTCCTCGAGTACGGGAACGTGCACGTCCTCGGGAAGGAGAACCCCGTCAACGGCTGCGGGGCGTCCTCCGTCGCGGCGGTGCTGCGCGGCGCCGCAACCCTGCTGAGGGTCGGACAGGAGTGGGACTGGCCCGTCACGCTCGGCGCCGCGGACTACCCGCTCGTCACACAGGACGGTGAGTTCAGGCTGTCACGCTATTTCGTTCGCCTGCTGCAATCTTACGTCGTTTCGTGTCAGTGACAACTCAACTAGTACCGTTCGCGTCCGTGCAGACCTTCTACACGCCTTCTCCTCCCGTGCCGAGGAACGTCAACTTCATGGATAACCAGGCGGATTCCGAAAGCCAGCAGGTGATCGTTCTCGACCAGAATCTCCTGCAGAGCACGAACGCCGAGATCTCGTTCTCGTCGGGGCACCGCGAGAAGCCTGACGCGTTCGAGCTCTTCAGAGGTAGCACTCTCTCTGTTCCGGTGCAAAATCTGCAGCATTTCTCAAACTTGATCACGGGCAGCGACTGACGATGCATTTGGTCACCAGGTTCTCCCTGGACGATACTAAGCCGGGCGTTCGTGGAGCACTGCGTGGCCGCGCCCGACAACTTGCCCCGGACGCTTGCTCATGTCCTTCAGCAACACGTTCGACGCCACGCAGTTCTACTTCCAGACGGTCATGGTTAACTCGCCGCGCTTCAAGAACAACACCGTCAACCACAGGGACCGGTTCGACGTGCCTTCGCAGGGCGTGGACCAACGGTCACGGTACGACGCCATGGTGGGCAGCAGGGCCGCCTTCGCCGGGCGGTTCGACGAGGGCAGCGAGGACGATGCGCTGCTGCAGAGCATAGACAAGGAGGTGCTGCGGCGCCCGCTGGACGGCGTCACGCCGGGCGAGTGGTGCGCAGGGTCTAACGGCGAGTGTTCGGTCGGGGGGCGATGTCGAATTGTCGATGCTGTCAAGCAGGGCGCGGCCGGACCGATGCTGGCGAGCTTGGTGGCCGGCCTCCTGGGGCCCGGGCCGTACGACGGATGCAAGAATTAGACAAGGCGCGAGGCTTCAGTTGGACAACTGCCTGTGCAAGCCGGCTGGCTGCGTCAGATTAATTCCGTAATATTTCTTTTGTACCATACGATTCAATACTCTGTTGAGTTGCCGTACTATGCCCTTTTTGAGAGCTCCCAAACCAGTTTCTAGAGTAAAATTATTAAGAGAGCTCTGCTAAACGTTAGTTTACAATTTTTAGCTCTAAAATGATGCCGTACAAATGTTTTCTCGAAATGAACTAGATGCTGAAAGTTGAAAAAAACCAGTTTCCCTTAATCCACTTCCCGTAGAATCACTTAGTCTGTAGAGTTTATCCAAAAAACCATTGGAGAAATATTTTCAACCACATAATTACTTTCCCTAGATAATCATTTCCGCAAAGAATTTAGATCACGAGCTCTACCAAATAAGCCATGTACCTTACGTTGGTCTAGAAACAAGGACACCTTATTTATACTCTTGCTGTTGTGATAATCAGGAACAGATTTGGTTAAAAAAAGGTTTCAAAAAAGATCAGGAACAGATTTGATCATAAAGAACAGCTTTGATCAGTGTCATCCAGAAGGTTGGTGCCGGGCTGAGCTACCGCTCGTTATTTTGTGTTTTGCTTCTCCTGTTCTACGTTATGGGTCCTCAGGCCAAAGCAAGTGGTAGGCCGTAAACGCTCCACATGCTATTTCATTAATTCATTAACAAATTACAGTTCAGGCCGTGTATAGAATCCTGTTCAAATGTGAGTGCATGAACTTTATCTCTGGATGACATTTTTTCACTACAAGGTATAGCAATGTTAGTGTACAAGGGTTTAGAATGACTTATGCTTCAGCAAACAGAACACCCAGCAAGATATGATTGGCTGGGTAAATAATTGTGAGAAATGATTATTTAGTTGTTATACATGGGAAGATAATTTAGAAATGCATGAAAAATTGAACTCAGAAATAGCCAAAGAATGAAATTTCTGGCTGATTTCCTTAGAGAAGCTCTTGACTTACGGTGCCCTAAATGGCACTCATGCATCGATTGCAAGGAATACTCTAAATTTGCTAACCTGGGGATCCACAGAGGGGGCGTCCTTCAAAACTGAATTATAACAGTTTCATGATTTCATCTTCCTTGTCCGTAAGAATTTTCCAGCACTGGCACAGCAGGTCCATATATTCTAAAACACCGATCACTAAATGAGCTCACTAGCCGTGATACTACTTCCTTGAAGAACATTGATGCAACCTGAGATGATAAAAATCCTGAATGTAAGAGAAATGACAGCCATATGATAAGTTAATAGATGGGAGGTATCGTAAAAGGTATGTTTTACCTGACGATACAATGGTGACTGAAACTTAAAATCAACTAAGAAGTAGAGGTCACATGTCCCAGGAACAGGACCAGGCTTGAACTCCCAAACGTTTATCAAATGATCAAAAAGTCCACTTTCCGATGCTGTCGTCTGCACACAGGTAATACCAGTCAGAAGTGTAATACAACACAATGCAATTTTTCAAGCATGGACAAAATGATGAACAAAGGGTAAACAAAGCACTAGGAGAAAATTGTAATTTCAGTTTCGTTCAAAAAAGAAAACTGCCATATCAGTGTACTCAGAAGAGGCTACATGTAAGAAAAATTCATATTTAAGCCACCTAGCACAACATTTCTGTGGAACAATCAGCACACACATCAAGCAGTCAATACAATAGAACATCTTAGTTATATAAAACGACTGAATTTTATCCTAAATATTGCAGTTATAAGAAAGTATTAGACATTGGGTAACACAGCATTGTTTAAACAATGATCTTGAGCAGATTATCCAAGGTCCAAGCTATTCAAAAGAAAGCTCCACCCCAGAGAGACTATTGCTAATCTGGTACATATCTGAAGGCACACTGTCTTCCAATAAAATAGTACATGCAGCCTCTAAATTGCAAAGTTCTTATGTCTAGCTGATGGTGCTACCATTACTAGGTTCCCAACGAATATTGCCTGCCACCAAATTGGTTCCAAAAGTTCAGCTAAGGTGGCATTATATTAAGATCCGACCATCACTTAAATTACATGAGCATAGGTCTTTTTCAGTGGTCGGAAATAATGAAGCATCAAGTAGCAAGATGTCCAAAAGCATAACTATTGACAATTTTACCAGGGAATTTAACTTCCACAAAGGAATATATTCGGGGTATAAGGTAAATCCCAGCCAACAATAATATCTGTTCGCTTGCAATGCTGCAAATTAGCGAGCACCAAATAGGTCCCAAATGTAGCTAAGGGTGAAAGGTGTTTACAATCTATACATCCTTTATAAAAAAGTATAACCAACTTTAGAATTAACTTTCATAAGAAATGACGCCAACCAAAACAGAAACCAGGCTAGAAGTATTATAATCAGCACTCAGCAGATATAGCAACCACCATTTAACTAAACAAGGAGCTAGTTTCTGAAAGGTAACAACTCACAATAATACTTCCTTGGAAGTTGGAACAATATATTCATTTGCAGCTCAACATTACAAACAAACAACCAAATCCTGCAAGTGCTACTGTAGAGAGATAAAGTATGCTAGTGGCTTTGCGATAGGCATGCTAAGTAATTATGAGACTACAATAAATAACTCATCCTGTGTATGATGATCCTTGAACTAGAGCTACCTCTATGGTCACTTCTTATCCCTGATGATAGTTTATTTATTCCAGATGAGCTTGTCTTCCTACCAGTATATTACAAATCATATGCGTAAGACACATAGCTTTCGACAAGGAACTCAGCATACGATTCTCACCTTGATATACTTGAACTTCTCCATCTCTACATGAGACACATAGCTTTCGACAAGGAACTTGAATCCAATCTCGAGCTCAGCATCAAATGAGCCGTCGTCGTGCCGCCTAATAATCCTAGACCGCTGGCACCACGGCACGAAATCCTCATAAAGGTCCACCGCCGCAACAACCGCAAACATCTGCTCAGGCGAGTACCTAATCCCCATCACAGCCACCACAATAAGTCAATAACACACAATCACCAATGATTTCCATGTAAAAAAACAATAACCCGAACAACAGCAAGGCAACCCGCTCCGATTCACCGTACCCCATCACGCGCCTCTCCTCGTAGACCTTGGAGAGCACGCTCCCCTCCTCCCCGTCGCCGCACCCGAGGAAGAACCTTGACTGCGTGCGCGCCAGCCGCCCGGCCTCCCCGCCGCGCAAGACCGGATCGGCCCACCGTCTCCCCCCGTGCTCGAGCGCGCGGCCGCCGAGCCCGGCCAGCGTGCCCACGCACCTGGCATTGGCTCGCGCCTCCCCCGCGCCAGCACCGGCGGCGCGATCAACCTCCCCGCCGCATCTCCACAGGAGGGCCGACGCCAGCCCCCTCCTCCGCAGCAGCGACCTCGCGCACGGCAGCATCGCGGAAGTTCGCTCCCTCGGCGCGCGATCCGGCCCGCGGCGGGGAAGGGGGAACCCTAGGTTCGGGGCGCCGCGGCGAGAGGCGCGGCTGGCGTCACGGAACGC
Source organism: Phragmites australis (assembly GCF_958298935.1). Taxonomy (NCBI): domain Eukaryota; kingdom Viridiplantae; phylum Streptophyta; class Magnoliopsida; order Poales; family Poaceae; genus Phragmites; species Phragmites australis. The sequence goes on along the minus strand of NC_084922.1, from coordinate 40,399,092 downwards.
AGGCTCTGGAGGAGGAGACTGGAGGTAGGATTGGAAGAGGCGTGGGGAAACGGAGCTTTTGGTCGCGGGGTGGGGGGAGCCAGATTTGGGGAGGCGGGTGGAAGGGCGGTCTGGGACGGAAGGGACGGAACGCGCAAGGCCAGCAGGAGCGAGGCGAGGGGGGTGGATGCGTGATTGGTTGGCGCTGGTGCGGTGGTGCCTACGATCTAGCGCGGCCAGGAAAGGCCGGAGCGGGAGGGAGGTCGGATCGGAAGACTCGTCGTCGACTCGCCGTCCAGGGCTCCAGGCCGTGACAGCCGCTGCGCTACGTGTGGTGCTATCGCTGGATTGGCTATCCGCGGCGTCTAATTTTATACATCCGGATCTCTAAATATATCTCTACTATTTAAAAAAATTCTAATAAATTTGATAAACCTTATAAATTCCTTAGCAACCCTAAGTCCTTCGCTCATCCCCTCTCACTAAAGAGCTGCGCCGCCATATAGACCCTCTACCTAACTTCTCCCGAGCGTTGCGCCCCCAATCCACATCCCACTGCACCGCCTCCACCTCCTCCCCACACTCTGCACCAGCCCTCCTCGATCCTCCATGCTCGATATTATGGCTCTTCGTAAATTTTCGACTCCTGTTACAATATATGAGTATTCAACTAGTTTTACAAATAAACTCTTGCCAAAATAATTTCTAAAAGTAGATTATTTGTATGGAGATATGATATTTAACGCTATAGTTAAATAGCATGGTGTCATAATAACTACCGTATGTTATCTTTCTATATTGGACATGCAAGATCATAAACGACAGCTAACATAGCATAAATTACCATCACACTGCTATTTAATAACGATGCTAATAATAATAATACCATAAAAACTATTTTAAATGTTATTTCTCGTGAATCCATATGTAGAAAAAGGTTTTTAAAAGGACCCAATCTAAAAATTGCACGATGACCATGCCCACCGCGTGCTTGGCTAATATAACGGACTAAGACGTCTGATGCCGAATTTGACCTTTTACTTGAGAGTTCAGAGTCCAAGGTTGAATTGTTTTTTCTGGAAGCTGTTTGGCAGCAGCTTCCTTCTCGATAGTATGAACTAATAACCGTGTGTTTGGATGCTGTATCGAGTCGATTCTGGACGAGTTGATCCGGAATATCCGCGGATCCAGTGTTTAATTGTCTAAATTGAACAAATTTATATAAAATGAGATGTTCAAAATTTTAAAATATTCTCACAAATCCTGAACGAGTTGGTACGTCAAAATCTGGTGCGCCACGCTCCATCACGGACTCGTCCCGTATGAACAGTGCTCCGTTAGGATGGATTCATCCGGTATAAACAGTGACCTGAAAATTCATCTCCTGTTGCTTTAAAAATCGATCTTCTGTTACTCTAAAGCTTTTTATACATGTTTCATAATTCATATGTAATTTATTTTAATTGAATTCACTCAAAAAAACTTACGTAGAATTAAAATTAAAATTTTTCAATACTACTTTTATAACTTTTAATAATTATTAGGATCTCAAATAAATTTCTAAAATTTAGAAAAATTCACTAATATTTTTCTTATGTGATGGATTAATTTATAAAATTATTTTCAATCCTCAATTATATGATAAAAAAATAATTTTCTTTATAATATCCTATTTATATACACTTTTATCATACTATACTATTCATCCAAGATCAATCCATTCAAACAACCAAATATAATCTTAAAACAAATTGTTTCATACAATATATCTAACCAAACACATTTCTATATTATCTCATACATCTATCAAACAGACTACTTATATAATCTCATTCAAAAATCATCGTATCACATTTAATATCATTCAACCATCCAAATACTATCAAACACAAGAGAACGCTCAACCGAAAGGCGTCCGCTTTCACGCACGCTCAGTTGGAAAAGGCGTCTCTTTCGTGCTGAGATTGGGGCCCCGGTTGGAGCATACATAGGAGCACGCGTATCGAATCTCCATGCAGGACCTGAAAATAATCAGAATAAGATGAATTAATGTTTAAAAGTGCAAGTTCAGAAATTTAGATCACGGTTTTGGCGATGCCACGAAAATGTTATTGCAATCAATCACGGGAGATACAGATACTACACAAAGTTTCTTACACTTTTAATTATTGTTATGAGCCAAACTTATGTACCCTACCTTTTCTTTTACCATGGACTTATGTACCCGATTTTGCTAAGCCCGACAAGGATTCATGGTTCAAAATAAGATGAAAAATCAGGAGAGAACCACTAAGGTGCCGTTTAGATATTGGTAGAGAAATAATATTCCATTGGAATAAGAACAAAATTTAATCCTAACCACCCATCTTTTTTCTACCTTCTCCCGTTGCCAAACGCCACCTAAGGCAAAAGAACATTTGGGCCCAAATGCAAGCTTTGCGTGGACCAGCCCGCTTACAAGCTGCATCTTGTTAGCCCGTCTCCAAGCTACGTCCACCTTCCAGTGACCTCGGAGTCTTCTTATTTTTGCGCACGCTGCCTCTTCCTTCCTCGCCAAACCACCCCACCGACCCGCGAGTCGCGCTCCCGCCCTCGTCACACGAACTGCCCACTCAACAACGCACGCTTAGCCCCTGGAGGAACCAATAGTCGGGATGTCACTGACCCTACGGCGATGGAGGAGGAGGCGAGGTACCTGGAGACGGCGCGGGCCGACCGCCCCGTGTGGATCATGAAGTGCCCCACCGTCGTCTCCCGCGCCAAGTAGGAGGCTGTCGGCGTCAACCCTAACTCTAACCCTGTCGTCTCCAAGGTCGTCCTCTCCCTTGACCCCCTCCGCGACGAGCAGCCTACCCAGGCAAGCATCCTCCCTCTGGTCTCCCCCCCTCATCATCTCGCCTCGTTGTGCGCTGTTGTTCCGTGCTTCATTTGTACATCAACGTAGACCGAACTGTGGGGAGGGATGATGTCAGTGAATTTAATGTGCCGCCAAGTTATCGCTATATTCACGGAGGTTCAACGGATTGACATTGAGGGAGGTTTTGAGAGCAATGATGATCAGAGTTCTCAGTCATCTGAGATTTTTAAAAAAAAATGATGAACATATAGATCAGTTCTTCGGCTGCATAATGTGATTATGACCATCTTGAGCTCTGAAGCAATGTTAGCAAATCCCTACTGGGATTGTTCCTTTTTCTTAATGAGCTTTTGATTGTCTCTCCCAGAACATTTGATTTCGTCCTTTCAGATATAATCATTCTAAATATGTGAAAGGGTTTAACATCATATAACTCTGCAATTAACATGTGACATCACATTATGTTGTACAGTGAGGCTTGCAATGTTATGCTTATGCCATTTTTGGGTGGCTAAACATGTTCGCTGGAACTCAACACGAGTGTCTCAGATAGTTGGACCTATGTTCTCCACTCAAAGGAGGCATATAACTACAAGTTGGGCTTCATGCAGTTCGTGTTTTAGTGTAAAGAGATACAGTAAGTGTTGCCCCTATCGTTCATGAATGTACCCTAGATATTTCAGTCACTCTAAGACAGCTCTATTAAATAAAAATACGTAAGAGCATTCTTTTTCGATGCGATAGCCAATCTCTTGTTATGGTACCTATGCTTCTTACCTGGTGTTAATGACATAACAGATTAAGATGGAGATGGCTCAAGCGGACAATGGCAATTGGCAATACACCAAAGAGTTACTCTCTGAATATGTACAATGATTTTGTGCCGATGTGCATTTTTCTGAGTCTAACCAAGGTTGGAACCATGTGCATTTAACTTTCTTCGTGATGTTTGCATGTATTTACCCATCTCTATTTGCGCAAAATTATCTTATAGACAATGTTGAGATCGCTGGTTGTTGTAAGTACTTCTAGCAAACCATTGCTTGGTTCTACCTATATGCTTCTTAATATAATATTATGCAAACCCTCTAGCAAAAAATAAGACCCATCCTAGAATACATGCTTCCAAACTGTTTTAACTTTGGACAACATCTTTATGAACATAATGCTCAACCGTATGTTAAATGATATTAGTAGATTTTTCTTGGGAATTGCTTCGAGAATATGATAATTTCACTAAGCATAAAACAATTTATATATAAAATGATGCTTCAAGTTATGTTTTAGAGACATGTCAGTTTCAAAAATAATACTTGTAACTGGAGGGGGTATTATTGCATCAACTTGTTAGGCTCAACAGTTAGGCATGCCAACCAACTTCACCAAATGGTCTCCAGCGTAGTTCTGTTCTGACTGCTTGTAAGTGCTTTGCGGTCCATTTTAATGCCAAATATGTTGCTTGGGAATTTCTGATATCTAGATCACATTCTGAGACTTGGACCGTCCTACTCATGAAGGAACGAGTAAAATATGGTCACTTGATTGCTTTTAGTGTCCTTAGGCCCCAATCATTTGTGGTTAATATTAATTGGTATACTAGATCACACTTGATTGTTTATACGTTTGTTTTTGTTTACACGCAATCAGTTAACACATGATCCAGAATATAATAGACATTAACTTGATCATGCATGTAAACAACAACAAACATTAAAAAAAGACCAATGTTTGACGGTACTGTTTTGCACTTTCATCTTTACTCCCAACCTACATCTTACCTGAACAATATCTTACCTTTCCGCCTTTGAAGTCTTTGGTGTACAATATTCTTCACACCGCATTATATGCACTATGCTTAACTGATATTGCCAGAACTATGTTTTTATGTTCATATTTGTGTCTGCACAGAATTTTAATTGCAAGTTGTTTACTCTGAACGACATATATGTACCACTCAATTTGCCCCTTTATTTTACAGGGAAACTTGCTTGCGAAGGGAAAGTTGAAGACAAATTTGATATGAAACCGCACAGAGAAAATCTTGTGGACTATGGAAAGTTATGTCGTGAGAGGCCTAATATGTCTATGTGTTAAAACAAGAAAATTGGAGGTGACTCTTCAGTGATGATTTTTGTTACCCTATTATTGTTTTGTTTCGTAAGTGTTTCTATAAAATTGACCCTTATTGCCTTCACTACTTGTAGTTTATTCCAGATGACAATGAAAGAGGCATGAGACCCTTGCCTGGTCCAGATGGCCTGGTACCTGGTCCCAAGGTTGTAGTTCTTTCTATTGTCCAATGCCTTGTTGCCTATGTAACTTGATGCTGTTTTCTGAAGTCAGGATTTCTGTCTTGTACCTTACGTACTTCTATTCTCAACAGTGATCTTTCTGTGAAAAAAACATTTCTTGAGTTCTCATTTGGAAAATCTGTTGCAGAAGTCTCATTCTTTGTGTCAATCTTTCTTTTGAAATATTTCATCCGGTTTTCCCATGACCATGCAGATGATAAAGGGTATCATTCCTTGTAATATTTTTGTTTGTCAGGACAAGACGTCATTACCACCAAAACCTTCTGATATGAAAAGAACATGAATGGATCGCGGGGAGCTGGAAAAGATCCTACTCAAGCTTTTTGAGAGGCAGTTGAATTGGTCACTGAAGCAGCTAATGCAAGAAACCGACCAACCTAAGGTATTTTCCTCACCTTTTCCTGATTCTGCTCAAGAGAAGCATCAGTTTCCTATCACAATTACTGCATTTCTGATATCAAAGTTATTGCTTATCAATTGTCAGTGCTTGATTCTATGCAGAAATTTCTAAAGGAAATACTGAACGATCTCTGTCTACAACAAGCGAGGGCCAAATCAAGGGACATATGAGCTCAAGCCAGAATACAAGAAGTCTACAGGGACAACCGCACTACTTGAAGTTTATGCTATCTTTTCTAAGCTAGAACGTCTTGCCTTGATATGCTGAATATGACTTCCCTAATAATATGATGACCTGTAAGGAGAGATTGGATGGACAAGAGTGGGAGTCTCACTGCCTTTCGCGTGGTATACTTTAGACCTTCACGGCCCCCTTTGGTTCACAGGATTTTCAAAGGAAAAACGTAGGAATTCACAGTCCTCTGGAATGGGTACTGTAGAGCCCTTTGGTTCATAGGAAACGATCGAGGGAAAAACACAAGAAACTTCCCTATCTTTCAACTTTCACAGGAAAACTGCAGGAAACTAACAATCCACTCGGATCTCTTTTTTTGGTTGGCTCGCGTAGGATGGAGGCAAATTGGTCGTCATTAGGCACTGCTAAAGAAGCAACAACAACAGGAGTTATATAGGCAGTCAACGGCGACTCGACGAGGGAGGACCGGAGTCTCAATTTGCCGAAGGAGCACCGTAGGCTAGTGCTGCAGCAGATCGAGCGCTCTGCACCCGCACCTTGGCCCGCCGCTCACTGCTCGCCAGCCACTTACCGAGAGCCCGCCAGCTCGAGTTGTGGTGAAGAGAGAGAGAGAGAGAAAGGAGTGGATAGGAAGAAAAACGAACTATGTACACAAAGGAAGGGATAAGAATGATGTAGGCCAACAGACCAGCACAGGGAATTCTTTTTTCTTCTTTTTGATCCATACCGGTTTCCTCAAAGAAAAATGTTAGATCATAACAAAATATAATACCAGCAGAAGTTCACTAATGTAAGTACTCTATTATACTTCCATAAAATATAGTCTCATATTTGCATTTCTTATTAGTTGATTTCCTGTGTTATACTATTCCTGCATTCCAAACCATACATCTCATACAATTCATACGTTTCTCGATCTGTTTTTCACCTATTACCCTATCATATTTCTGCGTTTTTTTAATACTACGTTCCAAAAGAACCCTACATCTATAAGGCTATGACCATAGGGGCTAGTGACCGTGTTGGAACACATTCGGCCATGTTTCTAGGCTATGACTATAGGGGCTAGTGACCATGTTGGAACACATTCGGTCATGTTTCTATCAGAGCTGTCACTTGCTGCATTAGTATTTTCCGATAGACATTGCAGTAACTTTCCTAGACGATTGACCATGCAAAAATGCCTGATTGATGTATTTATCCTCCACGTTTACCTGCTGTCATCGCTAGGTGCACAAAAAAAAAAAAAAGCAATACAAAAACCAAAGATAGTTTGATGAAATAGCAGAATGATCGATGGCTGGCAACGCATTTTGCAGAGATAACCAACAAGGCAACATTTCCCAAACAAAAGATATTTCCGAGGTAACAAGACAACAATTGTAACACTAGACACGGCTAATCATACTATGGCTACAAAAGGGCAGCTAGGCCTTGAAATACGCCTATGCCCAAATCACTGATCACTACCAATGACAGTAGCGAACACAGCACAACATATAACGCTCTTTGCTTCTTACCTCCGAGACTGTCAGCACCAGAGAACCTGAAACAACAAACAAGATGACCCGTCAAGTGGGAAACAAAAAAGACAGAAATGTCAGGTGTTATTCAAATTGTTTCCAAACAAAAAAAAAAAGTTTGCACCGGTCTTATCATTGTTTTTCAACTATATTTAAGTTGCTTACCCTGGCAATGACGAATTTATTGTCAAACCGAAGCCGAAAGGGTAGAGTGGATCGTAGTGTGGGTCTCCTACATTCATGGGCAGCTGGTCGACAGATCTGAACCAGGTACGTGGGAGCTTTCCAGTGAAGTTATAGTCCCCAAAAAGTACATCGGCGACACCCTGACCTTCCGTGCCAGGAAGCCAAGCAGCAACAAGCGCTTCCATCAATGGAACATATGGTTCAATCACAACGGGACGACCGGAGACGATAACCACTGCACATTTAACTGCAGAACACACAGTTCTGATCGTGTCTGGACCAGGGTCTAGTATAGTGAGGTCAGTGCTATCACCTACTGTTTCAGCATATGGTGGCTCGCCAACGACAACAATAGCGAATGAGAAGTCATTATGCTTCATGAAGCTGTCATCAGGGTTCTCTGAGTAGACGACAGGTGTTGAATCAGCAACAGTGGACTTAATGGCATCGAGAATTGTTGTCCCTGCACAGGATATTGAATCACAACAATAAAAAATATAGTAGAGATTGTCGCTTTAGGTACTTCAATAAGGGCTACCTCAAAAAACACAATTCAGCATAGTGCATCAGGAAGTTGATCCTATTTTAAGTCTCCAGTCAGGAATCATGTTAGTTAGGTAGAGCAATAGTGTCACTGTCATTTTCTTATCTCAAAGGCAGGAAATGAAGGACTCGTTTCAACGTGTCTGAACTCTGAAATATGAATATGCTTATCTAGCTTCTAACATTTGCAGTTAGGAATACTGTTAGGATCATAACGGATAAACATGGAGGACAGCCGGCCGATGTCGGCTGCTAGGGGAGGAATTAGATCATAGATTGGGGAGACTTAGATTAATTCCTATTGCTTGATTACAATGATGCACGGCTACCCCTTTACATAGAGAGGGGAAATTACAATCCTAAATCAACTCCAAATCCTAACTTATCAAACTTATCTCCTATTAAATTGGAAACCAAATCAAACTTATCTCCTAACCAAATCAAATCCAACTCCTTCCAAGCTTATCTCCTAATTAAATAGCAAGCTTTGATCTCCTGCCCATAACAAATACTATCTTCTAACATGCAAATGATGCTTTAAGCCGTGTTATTAAGTGATATCAATGTACCTAGCTGTATGTAAAATAACTGCACTGCATCCTGGCAAGTTCACTTGGCAATTCAGTGTATTCCATGTGCAGATAGAATCTAAAATAACATGTGCATAAATATAGTTCTCCATGTAATTGAACACCTGCATGGTCTCCACTGAAATAAAAAAGAATCAAATGTATATTAAAATGCAGATACCAGTTGTGATATCTCCACTGCCCCCCATCCATTGAATTGACCATCCACCACACTGGTAGCCCAAATTGCTAGCATGACTTCCAGCTACAAGGATCCTTCTAGCTTTCTTTGGGAGAGGTAGGAATTGCTGATTGGGAGAGTTCCCGTTTTTTAAAAGAACAAGTGATTTCCGAACAGCTTCTCTAGCCAATTCCCTGTGCTCCTGTGTAAATTTGGTTACACAGTTACTAGATTGATCTACAAGGAATTCCAACCTAGCCATACATGAAAAGCGATGTTTTTATCAACATGTAACTTGAGAAGTCATTGTGCAAAACGTGCAAGTAAAATACAACATGCTATTAGCTTACCAACCTTCTTTCCAAGCTGATCTGCAAAGCTAAGATCAGCTAAAGGGTTCTCGAACAGGCCCATCGTAAATTTGACTCGAAGGATACGCCTCACGGCATCATCAATTCTGCTTATATTGATGATACCCTTGTCAACAAGAGATGTCAAATCATCAATGTAATCAGTGTAATTGTATGGCACCATGACCTGGAATCGAGTTGAAAAAAAGTTTTTAAAGAAAAATAGGTGGAAAAGAATATTTCATTTATTTCAGCACAAAGTATTACGACCATTATATGCACATTATTTTGGTTGAAAATGGAAGGCCAACAAAAGCTTCTACAAAAAATTAAGGCATCAGAAGTTCACAAGTTTTAATCGAATTATTTTGATTACACACCAGAGTTATCACTGTCTGCTAGGTATTATTCACTTACAGTCGCAGCACTAAAATATAGGTGTTAAAACAAATTAATCTAAACCTTCCTCAACTCAAAGCTGAACTATGAAGATCAAGCTGGTCATTCATGTTAAATGAACGGATCTCAAATATAAGAAATGATATAAACAAGAAATATGCAGAAGTCCATATCAAAAGCAGCAGGATGATCCCTAAAAAAAAAAGCAGCAGGATGTGTCATGGGCAGTTGAACCTATTTTCAGTAGAAGCTAAATAAACATGTACACAGTAGCTAGCACAAAAGTAAGCAATCATTTTCTCATACCATATCAATCCCAGCATTTATTCCAGCTTGCACAGAGTAAGTATAGTTCGCACCGGGAGGTGATGTGATACGGTCTATTCCTAGCCAGTCTGATATCACAAAACCCTGCAATCGGCAAGTATGCAAAAGTAAGTACTAGATCACAAAGTAATGTAGTCTAAGTTGCAGATTATTACTAACTCTAAAATGCAGTTTGGATTTCAGGTAGCCAGTGACTAGATCACAGTTGGCATGCATCTTTACACCATTCAAGCTTGAGTATGACACCATAATAGTAGCGACACCCTTTATAATTGAGTCATAATATGGTGGCATGTGAACGCTTAGCAGCCCATGTTCATCAGTGATTGTGTTATTCTCGTTGATTCCATTATGAGTTCCACCATCACCAACAAAGTGTTTAGCACAAGCAGCAACTTTATCCCTGTAAAAGCCATAAGCTGAGGTGTAATAAAACGATAGAAAACTCTTTCACACTGCAGAATATTAATACTGATTGTTTCCGACAAATTTTCACAAAAGAGAAGGTAAGGTTTGTTGTAGAAATAGTGTTACTGATAGAGAGCCCATCAAGGCAGACCAAGGAATACTTTGATGCACCGTGCCCGACAGCCCCAACTGGAGGGGCTTCAAGCGCCTCCTCACACTGTATCGGTGGCTCACTGGTGTGGAGTTGGTTGATGGGATCAGCACATCGTTTTGGCACGACAGCTGGACACCGCACTGCCCACTCTGTTCTCACATTGCCTGCACCCGACATCACTGTCGCGGATGCTGAACCTCGCGGTGTGCCCCTGGATGAGCAGCGGCATATGAGCTCGAGGGTCTAGCTGGCCAACTGTCCTCTCTCCGCTTCAGTGATCAACACGATTGGTGCTTCATGCTCCTAGGGGCCTCGTCGACGTTCCGTACTGTTAGAAATATATTGTCTTTTATTGTGCTTGTGTAATATCCCCATGCTATAATAGGCTTTTTGCATATTGCTCACATGTTCATGTATATATACTGGCCTATGACCTCCTTAAAATACAAGTGGCTATTCCTACCATGGTATTAGAGCTAGGTTTTCTTTTAGGGACACAACAACTCATCCCAATCTAGCCTCTCCTCCATTCCCGTCCGGATCTGGCTCTCCTCCGGCCAAATCCGTCTTTCTCTCACCCGGATCCGGCTCTCCCACGCTGGATCCGCTTCTTTCCCCACCGGTTTTGACCGATCCGGTCATCCCCGCTGCCTTTCGACTCCCCACGCGTTGTTGTGCCTGCCGGCCCTGCCGTCCGACTCCTCACACGGCGCTGTTCTCTGTTGGTGTTGCGCCCCGCAGGGACTCCTTTGCGTCAATCTTGCGCATCACTCGGTTGTGCCTCTCCGCCGCTTGTCCTGTTGTCTCCCGCCAAACCCGTTGCCGCTCACGCCGGCGACGCCGTTTGCGACTATATTTTTAAAAGACGCCTGAACTGCAGCGGCAACCACCGGATCTACAACAAGAGGCTGCCACAATAGATCTGGCTGTCACAGTAGATCCAGCGACTACAAACAGAGGCGTTCGTTAGAAAAAAAAGCACATTTCACTTTTCTTTTGCATTCTCGTCGTCGCTCGCCGCTACTCATTTACGCTCTCGCCGTCGCTCGCCGCTACTCATTTACGCTCTCGCTGTCGCACGCCCCTACTTCCTTGCCCTCTTGCCATCACCACTTTTTTCAGAAAGAAATTCGCCAGCATAACCAACTTGAAAAACATGAATAGGAGTGTCAAACTGAGTGCGAATCATAGTGACAAAACGCTTATATATAGATAGCACATTGCTACGAGAAAACATGCAATAAATCCAAGTGTGACGAGAGAAATCATCTATAAAGATAATATAATAGCTATGACCCCCTTTCAAAACGAAGTGAGCCAAACCCCAAACATTAGAGTGAACAAGATCAAAAGGACGCTGAGACACTAACCCACTATAAGCTCACCAAACATATTGGTGTTGATGCTTCTTACACACGGACACAGGTACATAACGCGATTATTGCTCTTTAGTATGTTCCTTTAGAGTTTCTGTTGACTAATTTCTTTATGAGGGCACAAAGTACATCTCAACATAGTTCCTATCTCTCCAAACTCAGTGTGGTTGATCCCCCATGAGTTTGAGTGTGTTAGAGATACATTGTGTTTTATTGTGCATGTGTAATATCCCTATGCTATAAGGGGCTCTTTGCATATTGCTCACTAATACATATATATATTGACTTATGGCTTCTATGGAATACAAGTTGCTATCCTAACATGTAAGAGCTCTATATATGCGGTGTTAGAGTATATGGTAAGGATCCAATTGTTATGGTAGGGTAGGATTAGTTTTCATCTTATCTCTAGGATTGCTTGAGATCCAAGCCACCGTGTACTCTATATAAACAGCCTACGAGGCTCAATATAAATCATCCATTGCAATATATTCATCCTTCTACATGGTACCAGGCCGACGACTTTCCTGAGCCGTCGCCTCCACAATTTTCGTCGCGCCACCTCTTTGAGATGATTTGATCTCCACAATTTCTCCCGGGGGCAGTGCAACTCATAGATTAGTGTTCATGTTGCCGATCCATAGATCGGCCACCATTTACGAGTTTTTCCCGATCATCTTCAGATCGGGTTTTCTCTACCTTTTACGATCATAGATCGATTTGTGTCGCCTTGCCAACCCATCGACATTCCTCATCTCCGGACTTCACTGCCTCAGCTTCGACCTCTCTGGCGCCTCTTCTCCGACAGCACGCTTGTCGGCACGGCTCCTTCGCGGCCTTCCGAGCGCCCCACCTACATGTCGTCATCACGCCGGATCATCATCGTCAACCTGTCGCCTACGAGCACGAGCCTCGCACCACTAAGAACGAGGATGCAAGCCCTCCTAGGCCGCAACATCGGCGCTCGTGGTCGTGCCATCAGCGCTGGGGTTGCCGCCTCTTCGAGCAGTGACTCCACCCCACGCTGCTCGTCCTCGTCACCACACCAGCTATCACTCCGAGTTAGCGTCTTCCTCTGACACCTTCAGGCCACCACCACCGCCCCATCGAGGTCGCTGCCACCGTCAGCCGAGGTCCTTGGGCAAATCAACCTAACTTTGTGCACGCGTGTGCTCGTGTTGGTGCTTTGGGCTTGCAATCTCCTCCACGGTTACGATCACACCTCGCTCTTGGCTACCTTAGCAATAAAATGGCTATCATCATCTGAGCAAATCGTCGGTTTCCACTCCAGTCTGAGCATCTGCGATGCTCACACTATAACTGCAAGGGGATGTAATAGTATATGGTAAGTATCCAGCGTTAGGGTAGGACTAATTTCCATCTTATTTCTAGGATTGTTTGAGAACGAAACCACCATGTACTCTGTATAAACAGCCACGAGGCTCGTATAAATCATCCATTGCAATATATTCATCCTTCTACATGCCCCCCTCCCCCCTGACGATGTCAATTGGGCCAACTTTGCCCCAGCAAGGTGCGAGTCTTCTTTTGGGTCCTCTGCCGTGGGAAACACTTGGGACTCGAGCCTTCCTGCATCGCAATGGTTGCCTTGACACTGAGCTTTGCCTCTTCTGCCCCGCAGCTCTGGAGGACATGGACCATCTCTTCGCTGACTATCCCCGCCTTGCTGACTTCTGATGCCGAGCTATTTGCTCTCTCCGGTGTGGATACTTTGATCAACATCCTGTCATAGGACCCCGCTCTCCCGCCTGGCCCCATCCACACTGCGATTCTATTGCTGCTATGGGTGGACTTGAAAAGCCGCAATAAGATGGTTTTCGACGGCGTGGGCCTGTCCACG